>NC_142636.1:15687000-15997500 GCF_059453375.1 Lepisosteus platostomus | reverse complement strand
AGGGTAAAACCTGGACCGGATCACACTCCCATAGGATCCGGACTGGTAGAGCAAATCTTGGAACAGATTGGACTCTCAAGGGATCCGGATTGTAAGAGCAAAACCGGGACATTTTCAGACTTCCATGGGATCCGGACTGGTAGAGGGAAACCCGGACCGGATCAGACTTCCACAAGATCTGGACTGGTAGAGTAAAACCCGGAGTGGATCAGACTCCCCAGGGATCCGGACTGTTAGGTTTAGGAAAATCCAATGGAAGTGTAATCCGCAAAACTCAGAGCAGATCACACTTCTATGGAATCTGGACTGGAAGAGAAATACGGTGCGGATTATACTTCCATGGAATCAGGACTGGTAGAGTAAAACCTGGAGCGGATCAGACTCCCCAGGGATCCAGACTGGTGGAATAAAACATGGAGTGGATCAGACTCCCATGGGATCCTGACTGGTAGAGTGTAACCTGGAGCAGGTAAGTGTTCAAAGGGATCCGGAATGATAGAGTAAAACACGGAGCGGATCTTACTTCAATGGGATCCGGATGGGTACAGTAAATCCTGGAGCGGATCAGACATCCAAGGCATCCGGACTCGTAGGTTAAAGTCTAGTATCTGGACAGACTAGTATCCAAAGTGGTAGATCGAAACCCAGAGCAGATCATACTCCAACGGGATCCGGAATGGTAGAGTAAAACTAGTACCGGTTCAGACTTCCAAGCAATCCGGACTGGTCGATCGAAACCCAGAGTGGATCATCTCCCAAGGGATCCGGACTGGTACGGTAAAACCCGGGCTTCCATCGGATCCGGAATGGTAGAGTTAAACCCGGAGCGGATCATACTCCCCAGGGATCCGAACTAGTAGACTAAAAATTGTATCCAGATAGATTAGTATCTGGACGGGTAGATCAGAACCTGGAGTGGATCAGACTTCAAAGGTATCCGGATGATAGAGTAAAACCTGGACCGGATCAGATTCCCATGAAACCCAGACTGGTAGGGTGAAACCTAGACCAGATCAGACTAACATGGGATCCGGACTGGTAGAGAGAAACACGGACTGGATAACACTTCCATGGGATCAGGAATGGTATAGTGAGTCCCAGAGCGGATCAGACTTCCTTGGGATCCGGACTAGTTGAATAAATCCCCGAATGCATCAGACTTCCATGGGACCCGGGCTGGTAGAGTAAGACCCAGACCCGATCAGACTCCCATGGGACCAAACAGGTAGAACGAAACCTGGAATGGATCAGACTCCTATGGGATCCGGACTGGTAGAGTAAGAGCAGGAGTTGATCAGACTTCCACGGGATCCAGACTGGAAGAATAAAACCCAGAGCAGATCAGACGCTCATGGGACCGGACGGGTAGAGCGAAACCCGGAGACGATCAAACTCCCATGGGATCCGGACTGGTAGAGCGAAACCCAGAACGGATCAGACTCCCATGGGATCCAGACTAGTAGAGCAAAGCCCAGATCGTATCAGACTATATCCATATCCATATATCCATAGATATCCATAGGACCCTAACTGGTTGAATAAAAACCGAAGCAGATCAGAGTTTTGGGGGATCCAGACCGGAAGAGTGAAATGCATAGTTTCAGACTTTAAAAGAGCTGCTCAGACTTCCAAGGGATCCGGATTTGTAGAGTAAATCCCGGAGTGGATCAGACTTCCATCTTCCAGACTGGTAGAGTGAAACCTGTAGCGGATCAGACTTACATGGGGTCCGGACTGGTAGAGCGAAACCAGGACCATTTCAGACTCCCATGGGATGGACTGGTAGAGCGAATCCCGGAGCAGATCAGACTTACAAGAGATCCAGAATGGCAGAGTGAGTCCTGGAGAGTATCAGACTTCCAAGGGATCCGGACTGGTAGAATAAATCCCTGAACAGATCAGACTTCCATGGAACCAGATCAGATTCCCAGATCCGGACTACAGGCGTAAAACCCGTACCTGATGAGATTTCCAAGCAATCCGGACTGGTAGAATACATCCTGGAGTGGATCAGACTTCCAAGGGATCCGGAAAGCTAGAGGAAAACCCAGAGCGGATCACACTTTCATGGGACCCGAACTGGTAGAGTAAATCCTGTAGCTGATCAAACTTCCAAGGGATCCAGACTGGTAGAGTAAAACCCAGAGTGGATCAGACTTCCTTGGAAGTGTTTACAACGTATATCAGGATATTGGATTTTAGGGTTACTACCTGTATGTATTAAGTAGACTTACAGAACAGTTCTGCCATTCATTAGTGGAAAACAATCATAAAATTAAAAAAATAAAATGCAGGAGGATTACACTATACTAAACAAAGTGCTCCACATTTAATTGAAAATTCTGATATTTCAATTGTTAGGAATATTAGCAATTGAGTTTGTATACAAAAGACCTTCGGAATGTAACCTCTTGCCACCACAACAAATCTTTATGCTACTGTCAAATAGGCAAAGATGGTGCCATTCAATGGTGACTTCTCCCGTGTAGCTCTCTCGTTTATGTTGTTTATTTACGTGTCTCGTTTTATATGCAAAAAATACATGTGCGACCATTACATAGACTGACAAACACTCCTGGACTTGAGATTCAGAGCTTAGGATCAGTGAATTGAAAGTGCCCGTTTTTTTTTGTGAAGCACAGAGCAAACAGGGACACGACCGCAAAAGGAAGCGGGGTAAGAGAATCCACGTATTAGCGCAGATCCAGAAGTGTGCCTGCCGGTCCCTCCTTTCCAGCATCCTGCTTGCAAATGTGCAATCACTGGACAGTAAGATCGATTAACTTCACTGTCACATCAACTCGGTGCGACAAGAGACTGCTGCATCTTCTTTTCACTGACACCTGGCTGAAACTTAACGTTCCCGATGCCACTGTACAACCCACTGGATTCACACTGTATAGAGAAGTCCACACAGCAGATTCTACCGGCAAGGAGAAAGGAGGTGGAGTGTGTTTCATGATTAATAATCTTTGGTGTAGTGATGTAGAAATCCTCTACAGATGTTGCTAATCTAATCTGAAATACCTCACTATTAAATGTCGCCCTTTCTACCTACCAACGGAATTTACGGCTGTTATTATGACTGCTGTGTACATTCACCCGCATGCCAATACTGAATTGGAATTCAGCGAGCTGTACAGTGTCATCAGCAAATACGAAAACATGCATCCGGATGCTGTTTCTATTGTGGCGGGGGACTTTAACCACTGTAACCATAAAAAAAGTATTACCAACCTACTTTCAGCACATCTCCACTAGAGGGAATAACACACTGGACCTCTGCTATACCACCATTAAAGGAGCATACCGCTCCATTTTACGACCACATTTCAGGAAGTCTGACCACGCCTCTGTGCTCCTTCTTCCTGTTTACAAGCAGAAGCTAAAGAGCACTCCCTGCAGTAAAGACTGTGCAGTGCTGGTCAGACACTGCTGAGCAAGAACTCTCAAACTGGTCAGTGTATATTCAAAGATTCATCCACTGATCTAAATGATTATACAGAGGTAGTCAAATCCTGTGTCAACCATTGTTTGGGTAGATGTGTTCCTACCAAGATCCGGATATATCCAAATCAGAAGCCCTGGATGAACAAAGACGTTTGCTCTGACCTTGAAGCATGGTCTGCTGCCTTCCAATCAGGTGACAGAGAACTGTATAAAAAATCAAGGTATGACCTGGAGAAAGCTATAAAACTCACAAAGCAGGTATACAAGGACAAATTAGAAAAACAGCTTGGGGCAACTCAAGGCACATGTGGCAAGGCTTTCCTCCACTGAAGCATCTCTACCAGATGAGATGAACACCTTCTACTCCAGTTTTAAAGCTCAGAACATCAACCTGCTATCAAGGCTCCCTGTGAACCAGGGGATTTTTGTGTTACAGCTCTGTAAACATGAGGTGTGTAGAGCCTTTAAGAGAGTGAAAACCCACAAAGCAGCTGACCCAGATGGTGTCTCTATACACTTTGTTCACCTCCAACTGTACAGCCACTTACAGTAGCAACCACATGATTAAGTTTGCAGATGACAAAAATGCTCCACCAACAATCTGGCCCTTGGTCAACAACACAAAAGAACTTATTGTGGACTTCAAGAGACCAGAGGGAGTCACGCCCCAATCAGCATCAATTGAACAGCAGTGGAAACTGTCAGGTGCTTCAGGTTCCACGGCCTGCATATCTCCACCATCTTGGCTTGGTCTAACATTGTAACCAGTCTGAAGGTGGCACAACAGCACCTGGAAGCAGTTCCTCATGACCTTTTACCACAGCACCATAGAAAGTGTCCTCACTAGGGGTATCACTGTGTGGTACAGCATTGTGGTACAATGTATGACAAAGACACATTACAAAGGGTTGTGGCAAAGATCTCATCAATTGGTGAAATCTACACCATTCACTAGCACAATAAAGCTCTATCCATCATTCATGATCCCTACCATCCCGGCCACGAAACTGTTCTCCCCCCTGTGCTCTGGCAAACGGTACCGCAATATTAATGCACAGATTAGACTTAAGAACTGCTTCTACCCTATGACGCTACGCATGCTCAACAGCTAACTGCAATGACTCAGACTCAATGCATGTCTGCATGGTCGACCATGTTTTCTTTTACTACTACATATTTATTGTTCTGTTTGTTATTGTGTTTTTAATGTTCTATCTATATTGAGCAGTGTTATCTGCTGTACTGTGCATGTCCAGAGAGATCTGCATGAATAAGAATTGCTATGTTCGCATGGTAAGAAACTCCTCTACTCTACTCAAATTACATAATTTCCTAGTCTACATAGAATCCATTATCTTTCTATGCTGCAAAAAGTATGTGAGCCTTTAGATTTAGTAACTTGTGGAACCTCCTTCAGAAGCAGAGACCTCAACCAAACCTTTGCTATAATTGCTGATCAGTCTGTACAGAAGTTTAGGGGTATTTTGGCCCATTCCTCTTTACAGAAATGTTTTGGTTCATTGACATTTTTGATTCACTGATCTTGCATGAACAGGTTTCTTCAGGTCATGCTGCAGCATTTCAATTGGCTTAAGGTCAGGACTCTGAGTTGGCCATTCCAAAATATGAAATTACCTCTATATGAAATCACCACTTGTCTAAGCCATTCTGTTGTAGATTTTCTCCTGTGTTTAGGATCATTGGCATGCCACATGACAATGTGGTGACTGTTCCAAAGCAGAACAACACAGCTATTTTTCTGGATTAAAGGACAAACAGAACTGCCTTGTGAATTTGACTTTTAAACTGTGTTGCTCAGAAATGGTGGAACCATTGTCTAGTTTCAGGTGTATGAACCACCTGCTAGTTATTCAATTTTAATCTGGCCTAGGTTTCAGGACGCCCAGGGAGAGAAAATGTTTAAATTTAAAAGTTTCCCAGCTTGACAGCTTCATGAACAGATGAAACAAACTATGAAAGGAGTACCAACACCACTGGAAAAAAAATGACTTTATTATTACTAAAGAGCTCTCACAAGTTATTCCTGCATTCTGAAATGTACACATGGAATGAAGGATACATAAAAAAATATCAAGGGAATTACCAACGATCTTGATTGAGAGCACAACGCCCTGCTTCCTCTCCAAACACATCCTGTTTTATTCAAGTTTGATTAAATTCATCAACTTGAGTATAGGGCAGGGCTGTCCATTCCTGGTCCCAAAGAGCTGGTGCGTTTTCACCTCAAATCAGCTCTTAATAAGCTAAATCAGCTGCTTATGGATTTAGCTGGACTAATATCACAGATTTCCCCTGCTCTTCACATGCTGCAGTGTTAAAGAGACACACCAGCCCTTCAAGACCAGGATAAGACACACACTGGTTGAGGAGGTACCAAAAAACACCAAATTTCAAATAATTGTTCCAAGGATTTAAGGGATGACCAAACAAAAACTAGCTGGATTGTGGCGTTCCTAGTTCTAGCTCCCTTTCTAAAATAAATACAGGCTACAAACCAGCAACACTGTATCTGCTTTCCTTAGAGAGAAAGCCAAGAAATGCAGCCCTTAAAGAGACACTTGTTCTCTCACACACACACACGCCGATCTTGCTCTATCGCAGCCCCAGCTTCTTCTTCTCCTTCTGTTTCTTCCTCACGATCTCTAGGTTGCGATCCTTCCACATGCTCTTGCGCAGCTTGATGGGCCGGCTTCCCACGTATTTCCCTAGGTTAGAAAGACCAGAGCGACAGGCAGAGAAATTAGAGAAGTGGACAGTGAGGGTGAGCTTAGCAGCAAAGTGAGCCACAGTCACACAGCAGGGACACAAAGAACAGGACCATGCATGCCTTGATTCAGGAGAATCACACTCCTGTTAGGCTATCTTATTGATACTTTGGCACCAATGGGGAAGGCTGCCGTCATGCGAGATCCCATTTGTCTTTGTTTATTTTTTTACTTTGTTGTTTTTTGCAATGCTAACTGCACACGTTGTTTGCTCGGTAATTAGATATGACTGACAAAACACTTATGACATAAGATAGACTATTGGCACAGTTAAAATTACACCAATAATAACTGTTGACAACTTGGACTGTGGCGTTTTACCTGGACCTGGAAGGAGGCGGCGTAGCAATCGTCCCCCACTCCCAAGTACACGTTTTGCTAATGTTCAGTCACTGGACAATAAGCTGGATGAACAGAGAGTAAGGCTTGCTTCTCAATGGGACATTAAGAACTGCAATGTGCTGGCGTTTACTGAAACATGGCTTGACAAATCTATTCCGGACTCCATCAACCTAACAGGAGGATTTTCTATTCACCATGAGGACAGAACAATGGATTTAGGCAAGAGCAAGGGCGGAGCAGTGAGGTTCATGGTAAACAATTCCTGGTCCACAGACCTGGAGATTATTTCAACGTTATGCTCTCCGCATCTTGAACATCTGACAATAAAATGTCGCCCTTTCTAGACGCGGACCCCAGGATTATTGTTCGCACATACCCAAATCAAAAACCATGGGAAAATGGCGAAATACCCGCTAAGCTCACAGCTATTAAAAAAGTTAAATAGAACTATAGAGTTAAATTAGTTATATTATCACTGCTGCAACACCCGGATCACGTGGAATGGGATATGCACCATTACAGACTATAAAACACAACCCAGCTATATTACATAACAGTCTGCCTTTCTTCCTGATGAGCTAAATTCATTCTATGCTCGGTTTGAGGTCAATAACACAGAACTAGCCAAGTGGATCTCAGTAACCCAGGGCGAACATCCACTCATTGTATCTAGAGCGGATGTGTGTTAAGTTTTTAAAAAGACTAATTCACACAAGGTTTCTGGCCCTGATGCTATCCCTGGCCATTTTCTGAAGGCATGTGCAGACCAGTTGGCAGATGTCTTCACGGACATATTTAATCTTTCCCTTGCTCAGTCCACAGTTCCCTCCAGCTTTAAGAAAACCATCATTGTTCCTGTTCCTAAGAAACTTAGAGTTAGTTGCTTGAATGACTACCACCCTGTTGGGTCATCAGGTATTATGAAGTGCTTCTAGCAGTTGGTCAAAGCACACATCATATCCTCACTGCCTGACACCCTGGACTCATTGCAATTTGCATATCATCAGAATAGATCAACACAGGATGCTATCACTAGTGCCCTTCATGCTGCCCTCTCACACCTGGATAAGAAACTGCCCCACCACATTACCTGCCTCATCACAACTTTGCAACACATTCTTAGATTTCTTTTGTTCTAAGATTGACAACATCCGGCATCACATTCTTTCCACTACGCATATCATTTCCATACCTCCTCCCTCCTCATCCAACATCTCTGGTTCCCTTCTCTCCAGCTTCTCCCTTCTTGACTCAGCATCCCTCAATAAACTAGTTACATGCATGAAACTCACCACATCCATTTTAGATCCCATTCCCACCACTTTATTTCAGTCCTGTTTCTCTTCTCTCTGTCCCATTGTCCTCAATATTATACATCCTCAAAACTATATTATAGTCCTCAAAACTGCTGCCATTACCCCCCTGCCATAAAAGCCTAACATGGCTCTCGACTATCTTAACAATTTTAGCCCCATCTCCAACTTACCCTTTCTTGCTGAAATTCTAGAACATGCTGTCACACTTCAGTTACATAACCACCTCATGACAAACAACCTTTTCGAACCCCTCCAATCTATCTTCCGTCAACTTCACAGCACAGAAACTGCCCTGATCAAAGTCACTAACGATCTTCTAATAGTTTCCGATTCTGGTTCTCTTTCAATACTCATCCTTCTTGATCTCAGTGCTGCTTATGACACTGTTGACCATAACATCTTACTTTCTCATCTTGAGACTGTGTTTGGAGTTCCTGACACTGCTCTCAAATGGTTCAAATCTTACCTCACTGATCGCTGTCACTTTGTCTCTCTCAATGGGTACAGGTCCAAAATTGGTCTTGTTAAGTCTGGTGTCCCTCAGGGCTCAATACTTGGCCCCTTGCTCTTCAGCATTTACATGTTCCCTCTTGTTCAGCTTTTAAGATCACATGGCCTCAGCTTTCATTTTTATGCTGACGATACTCATACATCCATACCAAACCTGACACTGATGTGGCTGTCTCTATTCTATCTAATTGCATCTCTGACATAAAAATTTGAATGACTCAAAACTTCCTTCATTTTAACTGCGACAAGACTGAACTCATGCTTATTGGCACCCCCCATCAACTTCGTAAAGCCAGTCCTGTAACCCTACCTGTAGATGGTTCTGTACTTGAGCTTCAATCAAAATTGAAAAACCTTGGGGTTATATTCGATTCTGGCTTAACATTCAACCCACATGTGCAGCATACTGTCAAAACATCTTTTTTTTACCTTAGAAATATCGCTAGACTATGCCCTACGCTATCATTAACTGTGGCTGATCAACACATTTGTGTTCTCTCAAATTGACTACTGTTATGCTCTACTCGCTGGGGTATCTAAATCTACTCTGAACAAACTACAGTATGTCCAAAATTCAGCAGCCAGAATCCTGACCAGGTCTAGTGCAAGTGTTCACATTACTCTTATCCTGGAGTCCTTGCACTGGCTTCCGGTCAAATTCCTTGTAGACTTTAAAATCCTCATGCTCACCCATAAGGCTCTGCATGGCTTGGCACCTCGGTACCTGTCTGAACTATTATCGCCCTACTCCCCACCTCACAACCTTCGCTCTTCTAATTCTGCTCTCCTTACTGTCCCCCAAGCCCGTCTACATTGTATGGGTGACAGGACCTTCTCCTGTTATGCCCCCAAGCTCTGGAACTCTCTCCCCAAGGATATCAGAGAGTCACCTTCTCTAAACTCCTTCAAATCCAGACTCAAAACCCTCTTCTTCAGAAAAGCCTTTACTTAACTGGTTCCATTCTTCACCCCTCTGCTTTTCTTAGTACCACCATCCACGGTCTCCTCTATATATTGTAATTGTGTTTTATCTTGTGTATTCTTCTTATTTATTGTTGTTGTCTTCCCGTAAGCGCTTTGAGAAGCCACCTTTAAAGGCGCTATATATAATAAAGTTTATTATTATTATAAAGAACAGGAGGCACTTATTTACCCATAGGCTGGCGAGAGTGTGGAACAAGCTGCCCAGCCTCATTGTTGAGGCTGATATCCTGGTTTCGTTCAAAAAGAACGACTGGATGAGATCGTAGATCAATAACTACCCAACAGGTCATATGGGCCAAATGGCCTCCTCTCGCTTGCAACCGGTCTTAGTTTCTCATGCGAGGCACTGGCTAAGCATGTAAAGATCAGCAGCAACAAGCAACAACAGAGACACTGCTATAGAGCACCATCTGACAACAGGGTCTCACCGTTCATCTCCCGCATGGCACGGACGTAGTCGTTGGGGTCTTTGAAGCTGACGAAACCGTAGCCCTTGGTCTTGCCCGTGCGCTTGTCCCGCACGACCTTGGCCTTGAGGAAGGAGGGGTAGCGGCTGAAGGCTCGGCCCAGGATGTCGTCGTTCACTTCGTTCCCCAGGTCCCCACAAAATATCCGGAAGTCATCTGAGAGAAATTAGTGGATTAGGAAGAACAGGTAAGTTCTAGTTCTGAATGTTTTCCGCTGTATTTTTTTTTAGTTGGTGTCCAATTATGTTCGGCTACACAAGGGAAACACCTTGCAAGGAGGGAAAGTATAATCAGCAGGATTTGTGATCCAGACTCCCTAAACTTATGCTATGTTTTCTCTGTTGGTGCACTATTTTTTGGGGTTTGCTTTAACTGGTGTGTCAGTAAGTCCATTGCGGGACTGCTGTATCTGTATATATCGGTGGAAGCTGTCGCTTGTGTTGGAGTGAGTGTCAGGATATACCTGGGTCCCACTCCAACAGGCTCTGGTCTTCCCAGGACGTCCCGGCAGCAGTACGGATACAGCGCTTCACCTTTTCTTGCTTCCCCTTCTTTTTGTCTTCTGTGCTGCCATCTACTGGCTGGAGGAGTCAATGACAGCACATCTGTATTGGCAGCAGTAGTGGCAGTACCACCGATGTCCCTACTGGATTACCAGCTAACAATATAATAACGGTGTGACAAAGGGATCTCTGTCACCGTCAACGGACAGTACAGTACACAACACACGTTATCCTACTTAGATTACACACATTCATTTTCCTGTTACCTAGCTCGGCTAGGGGATTCTCATTTCATACACGCAAAAACATAACCACATTTACTTCGGAATCAGTTCTGGTTATTTGTAGAGAATCAAACACACACTCTCAAGTAGTGCTGAGCGATAATTCGATAACGATAATTATCGCAATATAATTTTCCACGATATAATTTTAACAAAAGTTCAATAAATGTTCGAGATATGTTTATGCTTTGCGCATGATATGCGCATGCGCACAAAATACTGCACTAGTGCGTGTGCGTGTTGCAGACTGGGCAGCTAACGTAGTGTTGTTTATCCACACGGTGGTGGCTGACAGGATTGTAGTTAGAGTGGAGAAATGAGCGGCACTGAAGCAAATGTAGTGCTGCCAACGACCAGCTTGAAGGACGATGACATCATCGACAGAAAAGGTCATTCAACTTCGGTAATTTGGAGATATTTTAGCTTTTTACGATCACACATAAAACAGAGATCTTTAAACATAACAGTTTGTCTGAGCCATCTTCTATGTTCGTTTTATCACACTGCAGTATTTCATATTTCTATTAAGATTTTATTATTAAATTTTACTCATGCATATTTTGACATAAAAAAGATGTGAATACTCTCTACCTCAGATTTGTTTAATGTTTCTGCTGTTTGGCAAGTGTTTGTTGTGTTCTTAAAATAAAGAGTTGTTTAATTTACCAATTAACTTGTTTCTTCAACTTTCACTCAGGAGAAAAAATCTCCCTTTAAACTTGAAAGAAATAATGATTTGACATTCATCGTGATAATTATCGATATCGACTGATATGAAAATTTTTATCGTGATAATGTTTTTGGCCATATCGCCCAGCCCTACTCTCAAGGATAAATGTGCTTAGCTGTGTGAGAGAGTGCTCTGTCCGTTTGTCTTTTTTCCATGTTGGGGTAACTCCGCATCCTGGGTAGCCTGACTTCCGGGTATGGTGGCCTCATGGGTCCAAACCCGAACCCTGTTCTCGATTGGCTTTGTAGTGTCAACGCTGAGTGATGCATGCGCATATCTTCCGGTATAGGAAGTACCATTTTGTATAGATACAGATGAGTAAAATGGTTTGTTCGTGATTCTTTATTTTATTTGTATATTCTGTATAGTCTATTGTTAAAAGATTATGAATGGATTGTTATGTGGGGGAAATGATCAATTTAATGAGATGATAAGTTTAACTTTAATGTGAGAATGGTAGGGTCCTAGGGGGCTCCTTCGTTAGGCCAGGGAAGAGTTGGCTGATAGGACTTGAGTTTAGTGGGACTCCTGGCTTAAATCTCTCGGAGGACGGGTTTGTGCATTTTTGTGTATTTTTGTTCTACTTGTTATTTTTGCACTATATATAATTGTTTATTGGTTTGTGGGGAAGCACTGTCCAAATAAACCACCACTTTTGCACCTAAGTGCTATTGCGGCTGAGCCTTCATTCTATATTAAAAGAACTCACTTGGGAACCCCTCCACCCCTCCCTGTGACAAATTGCTTGCGAGCTGTCTAAATTCCTCTTAAAATAATGGTACAATAAGTTATCTTTTCTTCGCATTTTAGCTTCTACTCCTGCCCCTTAAATTATCACTCCCTCCATTATATCATATTTAGAACCCAGCAGAGTTTAAATCTGCCATGGAATCTCAGAAGCACCAATCAACAACAAGCACAGCAATATTAACACAGTACCTACCAGACTACTCCAATTTGTTTGTTTTGTTTAAAGAGTTTCCTTGACATTTCTTCAGTACAGTGCCCCTCCCTTTAAATTTAAACAATACCAACACCAAATAATGGTCGTTGACAATGCCTTCATGATTTTGTTCTTTACAATTATTACTGTAGTGTCCATCTACATTCAATGTTGTCTCTCTTGCACTCAAACACTCCAGCCTTACAACCACTCTCCACCCCCCTCACTTTCTCAGCTCATACCTCGGTGTGTGCGGGCTCAGGCTCCGGCATGCTGGGACCGATAACGGCTTCTTCCACTGTGGCCTCCTTCTCTTCCAGTGTGGCTCCCACTGTCGCTGCGTGCTGCTCTGCAATCGAGGCTGTGAGCTCGTCCTGCGGGGAAAGATGGAACACATCGGCATGCAGAATCAGGGGGACACCCTATTACAACAACCCCTCCAGCATTGTCCCAGTGGCTGTGCCACATCGGAAACAGGAGCACGGCAAAAAGGAAATGAGACCAACGTCCCACACCCAACTGATGTGATGTTTTTAAGAAATCCCAGTTTTCTAAAAGATGCATTATTCACAATGATTCATAAAAGAGAGAGGCAAAGTGGCACAGTGGTCAGATGTGCTACCTTGCAGACCTGCTGTCAGTGTGGAGTTTGCATGTTCTCCCCCATGTTCCCTTGGTTCCTCCAGGTGCTCCGGTTTGGTTCCACAGCCCAAAGACATGCTGGTGGGTTAACTGGCTTTTGGGAAAACTGGTCCTAGCATGAGTGTGTGTGAGTCTCTGTGTGTGTCTTGTGATGGACTGGTGTCCTGTCCAGGGCGTACTCTAACTTGTGCCCTTGTTTTCTAGGATAGGCTGCAGCTCCCCCGTGACCCTGTACTGAATAAAGCAGTTAGAATATGTATGGATACATAAAAGCATTATCCACTTTTGCTGGTGAATACACATGTGCAGGTACAGAAGTGAGTGAAAGAGATGTGGGTACCATGCGCGCCTGCTTCTGCGCATGGCTGTCCACCCTCTTGGGGGCTGGGGGTACAGTGTAGACAGTGGGCGCAGCCTGGATCACGGTGGGCGTCAGCTTGGGGGGGGCCTGGACCACCTGCCTGGACACTGGGACCATCGGTGCCATCGCACCAACCTGAGAGCAGAGAGAGAAAACATCAGGAAGAGAAAGGAAAAGAGGTGGGTGAGGGAGAGACAGAGAGCAAGAGGGAAGGGGAAGAGTTAGAGAAAGGAGTAAGAAGAAATATTCCAGCGAGAGAAAACGGAGATGAATAGACCCATAGGAAGACATGAGTGAGAGTCGACACAGAGAGAAAGGTAGAAATGGAAGGATAAAGGTTGAAGTTGAAAACAATTTTAAAAGGTTTAAAAGAGATGGGAGGGGGAGAAATCAGAGAGCAGTGAGGAGAAGTGAAAAAGGAATGAAGGGATGAGAGTTTGTGATAGAGAAAACTCAGCAGGAAGGAAGTATGAGAGAAGGAAAGGAGAAAAGGGAGAGAAAGAGTAAGTTAGTTATCAGGGTGTTTTAGAGCTCAACATATTCATCACACTTTAAGAATTTTGGGCGCAGATGTTTGGTCAGGATACTGAGTAAATATCTTAGGTAACAACACTAAAAGCTGTAACGAATACACAATAATGAATGACGTTCAATTCTGATCTTCCCTTTAGAACCTGAGCACACTCTCTCTACTGACACTCATATCTGCAGGCTGTGGAGCTGCCCATCTGCCAAATATCACCAGCTCTTACCTCGTTTTAGATTTTCATCACAGAAAGTGATTTTAAAGCAAGAGGCAGCAATATAGTTACACGTGTGCATATACAGTACAATATTATACAACACACAGATGCAGAAGATGCAATTTTAAAATTATCTGAGCAGCGTTTTCTACAGCATGCAAAGCCTGATGTGACAGCAGTGCTGGTGCACTTGCTTATTGAGTTTTTAAAAAAACAGCCGCAAGACCCACCGGAGGCATCGTGCCCATAGGTCCCATTGCACCCAAGTGGCTCATGGGGTGCTGGTGGGGGCCTGGCATCGGGGGTCCCATCATCATGGGTGGCGGAGGAGGGGGGCGGGGAAGCGGAGGAGCCATCATGGCCTGGGGATGGGGGCCCCTCATCATGGGCATCCTTTGACCTCCTGGAAGAGATGCAGGGAAATCCAAGTTAGGAATTTAAGGTAAAGATAGGTAGCAGGTGCACTTGTCATCGACTGCACCCGTTTGGATTTGGTTAGGTGGAGGTTACAGGTTAGATGACAAAGTTGTAAAGAAAACGTATCAAGCAAAGCAGATGTCTTACCAATCTTTTGCTTGACCAGTTTTTGCTGGTTTTGCTTTTGATGTCAATAATGTAATATACCTGCAGAGCAGTATATCGCCTTTCAGAAAAATCAATACAAGATATTATTGTGCTCTGTTCCACCCATCAATGACTCAAGCACCAAATTACCAGTATGGCCCAACAGCTTGCACAATACCGAAATTAAAAACACAAGTTGTGGCTCACGTTAACTTCAAAGACGCTGGGTTAGGGGCTTCCAAAATTTAAGACAGAGATGTTTAAAACAGTGTTTAATCTTTACAGCTGTGACCTGATAAACTTATTTACTTTAGCCAGTTAATTACCCTCATAGTACTTGGATTTTGGGGGAGCTGATCATCAGTATAACTGAACACCTATGGCTAAACTGAACACCTATGGTTTTTCTTGCCACAACTGTGGGGGAAACGCCTAACAATCTGTTTAAATATGATTACCGATGTTTTAAAAACACCTAATTAGAAACAAGCAATTGTTGCAAGACACGCCTCCCTCTGATGACACACGCACCTTGATGGGGAGAATGAGGAAGGGCTGACAGGCTCCTCTTACCCACCTGAGTTCAATCTGTGACAGGCAGGTACCTCTTAGAGCAGCTGGAAGGTGAAGTCAGAAATACCATTCTAGTGCCTATGGAAACCTGTACGTTGAACCTCAATGTTAATCCTAAATGTATGCTCAAAAGGCTTCTCTAAACCAAGAAGAAATTGAAACCGAGAGAAATGTTCTGAACTATAGAAGCTGCTTGTAAATGTTCGGGCAAAGATAATGTCAAAAGAGAAAAAAAAACAGTTTTTGCATTTTTTTTTCTGGAAATGGCCTTTTTCCAAAAAAAAGATTAAAACTCTTGTTAATCCTTCACTGAACTGGGCCAGGACTTCTTGTATCCCCACATGTCCACTGATATGCCACAGTTTCACGGGGTGTCCTGAAAGCCCCCCAGACGCATGAACCCAGAAACTAGCCACATGACGCCCTGAAGGCCGAGGCCGGACTCTGCGATTGTGTCAGGTCGGCGCCTTTATCAGTCAGGCTGTCCTGGAGCCCCAAAACATGCAGAATGTTCTCTAAGCTCAAAGAATCGAAAGCAGGATGATCCATAGGACCTGACACAGTTACAGATATGTCATTCATGCAAATATAACCAAAGATGGCAGACCAAAGTATTCAGAGTTAATTCACTGCTAAGAATACTTTCCAGTTGTTGTTGTTTTTTATATCCATTAGTAAGGAAAATATGCTGCACAAATACGCTGTGTTTCTTCAATATCCTTCTTTTCTTGAAGCACAATGGTAAAGTCCACACAGTGGAATACAGTCTGGCTTGGGTAAGTGGCGTGTGTCAGTTCCTGTGGATAAGTGTGTGTCTCAGGGGCGTCGTCCTGCAGGCAGGGTTTCCAAGTACCTGTTCTCTGCAGGATGTGGGGGACGAAGGCAGGTCTCATCACAGAGGGGGGCCTGGTAGGGGGTACAGCTGCAGGGACAAGATCAGGAGGCAGGATCGATACATTTTTTTAAAAAACAGTGCTTTAACACAACCATCAGCATGTTACCAGTGACTTGCTGTACACCACATTGAATGGTCCTGACAGTTTTCTCCTCTTTAAATATATACTCACAATAAAAGGCTCACATTTGGGATCTCGGCAGTCCTGCTTTGCTTCTGTTATCATTTGTCCCCAGACACTAACCTATCAGTAGGTCACACCTGCATGCCCCCCGTCTCTCTTGGCTCTTACCTGGCCCCACGAATGCTGGAGGTGGGGGACCCACGATGGCGGCAGCCCGTGCCTCCAGGCTCTGCTGGACCTGGGAGAGAGGGAGAGGGTTAACAGGGAAAGGGTCGAGGTGTCAGGAATAGTGTGTAACACCTGGCAGTGTCAACATTTCCAGCTTCAAAACAAAGGGAATGTCCAGATTCTGTGATCAAAGAAATCATCAAGTTTACCTTGGTTCACCTTAAGTATTATGTAAATGATTAACTGTTAATCAACAGTCCATATAGAAACCATACAATATCAGATCAAGACAGAGGAATAAAAGATAAAGAAAAGGACAGACCACAAGAGAGAGAGGAGACAGGAAGAGAAGGAACTTGAAGCTTGGGTCATCTGAAAAGACCCAATTGGAGCCGAGTATTTGAACCTCTGTTCAAGTTGTATTGCATTTAGTTTAGAAGGCAGCTTATTTCTTCTTTGGCCTCTGTAGGGATTATTTAAGGTTCAAATACTTGGTAACAGTCTGGGGTTTTCTGGATAGTCTAAATGCAGGTCTCTGAAATGCCTTGTGTTTAGAATTGCACAAAGAGAAAACATAGTGTTGTATGTTTATGTTGTGTGTAGTGTTCTGTCAATGTTAATACATATTTGTTTAACCAAGCATGCCTGAATTATTACTCTTTTCATCAAAGCTGTGCCAGAGCATAAAGAATTCACATGCCTCTACCTATACCAACCACTTGGGTATATTCTTAGAAAAATCTTTACAAGTTGGGGGTTATGATTAATTATTTTACTTATTGAATAAGCCACTCGGTCTGCTCCTGCTTATTCTCCATTTTTCTAACCACTCTTTTGCAACAACAGTAACAACTAAAACAGACTTTACAGCACTAGGTGACAGTGCAGAATTATCAGCCTGGACCAGACTGTATGGTAGACTGCACGCGTCACGACGTGCAGTAAGGCGACCCACCTGCTGGTAAGTGTTGGTGGCGATGATGGGCCGCACAACTGGAACAGGTGGTGGCACAGCGGGTATGGCAGGCACAGCTGGCACAGCCAAGGCGACGGGGATGGCCTCCACCACAGGAGCCACAGCTGGCACTGACACAGGGGCACCCAACACCTCCTGCTCAAACCTGGAGAAAAAAGTATAAAGGGGCTCACTATAGAATTGAGTCCTGGATGAGGCACAGATCTACAGCGGGTTCTAGTATATCAGGAAAGTGGAGGTGCTGGATGTCTTATCCTTGTTACTTTATTTTAAGCATAGCTGCCCAGATGGACATCATGTCTTAGAGCATCTGTACTCAACCAAATCACTAATAGAATTGAGTCACCAGGGGCCTGAGTGGGTAAAACTCAAAAACAGCCTTTGTCGTGGAGGAAGAGGAAGAGTATACCCACAGCGCCATCTCAGCCTCCATCTCCTTCAGACGGTCCTCTCCAGTCTTGACCGCCATTTTTCATCGAGTCCTGAAAACAGAGACAAACCAAAGCTGCAATGGGTTCAAACAGAGTGCAGGGTTCAGTCAGAACAAATATTGTTCTTCATGTTTACAATGTAATTCTCCTGCTGCACCTCCTTGATCTTTAATTAGCTGACTGAGGTCCTTGAAGAATGAGTAACAATTTGTGAAGCCTTATATTCTGAAGCTAGAATGCATTCTGTGCTGGTGTTGACATATACCAATGCTTTTTCCTAACACAACATTTTATCCTTTCTATGATGAAACAGAAGTGTTGATTGCAGCTTGAAATTATTATTTAAATTATTAAAGGGAATTTATGGCTGTGGGCATCAGAGTATGATTTTGCAGAGACTGACTTCCTCCCAGGGCCATTTGCAATAAACTTATTTCAAAACTACACCCTTCTGAATTCTTACATCCCCACCACAGGTTTCGAGAACGGAGCTACTCTGCAACATGTCTGTTCGCACGGACCTGTGAAACAGGGACAGCGGCTGATGGAGGTGCTGGGGTTCCAGATTCTGCTCCTGGCTTTTGTACCAGCCCAGCACTCAGCTACACAACTGAACCCTTACTGACTTAACAGGAGGATTCATTTGAACTCTCAGATGGTTTTCAGCTATTAAAGAGTTTTTTTTTCTGTATTGCATTTCAGAAGTAAAGTAAAACTTTTGTGTAGAAAAATAAAACTTGCAAATGTTCCAAACAAACAACACATCAGTTCAATGAAGGCCTCAATCAAGTAATGAAGCTGGGCTGGAATAAAAACCAGCAGGTGTGTGGGCCTGCGGGACCGGAAGTGGGACCCCTGAGCTAATGGACAAGACATCTCACGTGAATCAAACACTGTGTTGGAATGTCCAGGGCTTCAGGGTGGAAGGAGACCTCAGTAACAGCACTGTGGTCGGGGGACACCAACACACATTTCTCACAGAGAAGAGTCAATTTCAGCTTCCACGCCCCTCAAGCAGATTAGTGCCAGGAAGCTGCTCATTTTAGAGAGGTTCTTGACAAGCTGGTGGTGCCAATCTCAGATCCACAAGGAGGCGGCAATGAGGGCAAACACCCCGTCTCCCCCAAACCAGATGGTTTGCACCTCAATGGCAGAGTCATGCAAAAGGCAAGACAATTTGTAACAATCAAACAACACCCCCCCACACACACACAAATGCTTACTCACTCACTTCACTGATCTAATGAATTATAAAAAAGGAAACTCCAGCCCAGGACTCCTGTGCCTCCCAACATGCGTTTTAAATCAACACATTTCAGGAGCTCTGAAAGGACAAAAAGAGCAAAATCCATTTATTTTTTACAATAGGTAAGGTAAAAAAAAATAAATAGTAAAAAAAACAGAAAATCCCCCAGACGGTGAATCCGATTCCACTGCCTCAGACTAGGCATGATGAGACACAGCTAAAGATGAAATTGGAAACAATATATCTCCCGAGTTCGCTTTATACCGAGGGAATGTACAACAGCCGTGTACACGGGCAAAGGCATGCGGTTACACTACTTAATCTCAATGGTTGGTGTAACCCCAATGCATTCACACGTGAAGACAAGGCTTTCTGCTTAGAACCGTCGACACAAAAAGAAAGGAAATCAGGTTTTACAGATTATGGAAAACTTCGCTTCATATTGGGAAATATTTTAAACAAAACTAGGATTAATCCCCAATCAAACTGTAAAACACAGTATTACCACAAAAGTAATATGCATGATATTTCTGATGTTATTAATTTAAAACCTTTTCATATAAACACAATTATCTGCTGTATTTGATAGAAGTACAGTCACCAATTTCCCACTCCCACTCCGACCGGGCCGAATCAACTCGAATTAGCGTTTCCCTACAATCCTAAAAGTGTTTTCTGCGAAATATGCTAGACTCTCAAAACCGTCACCTTAAAGACGACTCTAATCCGCTCTCCAAACAATAATCAAAACCATTTTCGGCAGTTTCGTTTCCCCGCAAAAGATTAATTCACATACTTTTCTTGCCGATTGTTTTCAGCTTTCCAGCACAGTTCGTCTATGGCGCGAACAATTGACGTCACTTCTTATCCAATACGTCATCTCTGCGCCCAAACTGTGTCCCAAGACACTCGCTGTCTCTCTGAGGTCTGCAGGGGATCAGGTGTCCCCTTTCTGACTTTAGCGCCCTTCTCTGAAGTCCGCATCGGGGCTGGAGGGAATCATTTTTTAAGTTTTTATTTTAAACATAAAAAAATACAAAATAGGAGATAACATTAAAACATTAAAACAGACACAGAAATAGACACACTTCACAGCCAGAGGAATTCACAATTTTAAAGGCTGAAAATTAATCTTTTTACATATTTCCATAGTATGTCTTGCCTTTTGATTCTTTAAATTTATAATAATTTAAATAATTTAAATTTTAAAAAGGAATTCTACCTTAAAAGCATTTATAAAAGCATTATGCTATACCCCTCATACGCCACTGCGGTAGGTCGCAGAAGTACTTTTACTTTGAAACAGTACATACACATCCGGATCATTCTTCTTTCTACTCGCTCCTTGCTTTCTTTTCTAGTTGGATGCTTTAGTAGACGCACTTTGTAAGTTTTTCTAATAGAATTTGTGGATGCAGTATATTTAAAAGATCAGGTGGGTAGCTGCGTCAGCATGCGTAGGCTGCAAAGGAACAAGTAATAGGTTTATTCCATGCTGAAAAAAAGAAGAAAGAGAACACAACGTTCGAAGGCTCCACGGCCGAAACGTTGTGTTCTCTTTCTTCTTTTTTTCAGCATATTTAAAAGATGATAAAATGCAGTAATAATTATATTAGGTACTTGTGCAGTTCATATTTTATACCTTCTTGTATCTCCTTTTGGAATACTATGTTTAGAAATATAAATAAAAATATGTTAAAAAACGTTTTTCTAATAGAATAGCAGACATATTTATCCTTGTTTTTCTCAATTTCTATTAACTTTCTCTTTTGTATTCACCACCAACTCAAACCTTTTTAAAATATGTTGCAGATAACTCTTGCCTTTTTCATAGATTTCAGATATTGATACAGAAGTTGTTCTTAGTGTGATCAGTGAACGTGTGCTTCCATCAGTCTTGATCAACAATGTATTAATGATGAAAAAGAAGAGTTATGTGATCAGCGATGCAGTGATATTCTTGAAATTAAGGAAACACAGGAAAATTGAAAGAAAAATGTCCACGTGTTTTTTTTATAATTTTAGCCTTTCCAACGTTCTTAAAACCTCTGCCTACAGTTCTGATTGACCAGGGTTAATAAGGAGGAGCAGTTCTGGCTTTTGGTTGCACACCATGTTAACAGCATGGTGATCAGTGTTTTGATTATGTTTTATTACAGATTAGTGCAAGCGAGGATTAGGGTGCCATGATGTGGCTGATACTGCAGTGGCTGATCTTCTGTGCAGGTATAGTTCTCTAAAATCTGGGCTGTTAACACGTGGGAAACGACTAATAGCCCAGCAGTCAGTTAGAGAAATTGCCTGATTTCTTGGTTTTCTTCTCTTACCAAACAATTTACCAGAGATTACTTTTACTAATGGAATTGGCCTCTTTAGATCACGTGATTACTTCTCTTGTTTTATGCCCATTCACTTGCAATTTGAATTTCACTATGTCTTACTCTTCTCCCATTTGTCTCTTTTCCCATCAGAATATATTTTTTGTAATGTTGAACATTGACCTCTGACATTAACCTGCATACTAGAACACCTATAAAGAATCAAAGAATTCACACTCAAAGTAAAGTAAAACCTCAGAGCCTGGTGCAGTGAACTTTATCTGCAGTAAACGGATGGATGGCCTTCTCATAATCCACCTGATTTGCTAATTTGATCTCAATTGAAAGTATGGCCAAAGCTGAGGGCCTCTCCTAGGACATTGCACATCATGCAAAATTATCTTCTGTTAACTTTGCTGATACAGCAGCATCAACACCCATGGCATGTGTAATGATAGTTTTGGACTTTGCAAAATAACATTGGCAGGATCAACAGTGTGAATTGAAGTGAATTGATGCCATAAAGAAAAAAAAACAAGTTATCTTGTAATTAAGGTAGCATATTATCTCTTGTTTACTAGATAACGATTAACATGTGATTATATAAGCAATTTAGATTACACTGAGTGCTGAGGACTGACTTTCCACTGGGTTCATTCAGGATGAAGGGTTAGAACTTGTACCCAATGTGAACACAATTATTACCATGAGGACACTCACTCTTCTTTAACAAGAACAAGTCTGCTGTGGATTCGATTCCACTGTTGAAAATCTAGTTAATAGTAGGTGTAGATGGCAGCAATGCCAGTAGTAGCTTCATGTATGTGTATGTGCATATACAGATGCAGCCATTCAAAGTGAGCGGTACAGACACCGCGGTACAGATACCGCAGGTATGATGACACAGGATACCGCGGTGCGTGATTGGTTGACCGACAGGGGCACTCGTGGTCCATTGGTCTGTCGTAGAAAGACTTACTGTAAACGTCTGTACTGTGCCCGTTGTAGATATTGAATTTTACCACTGAATGGAAATCTTAGGGCGGAGCGATGGCTCTGTGGTTAAGGACCTGCGCCTGTGACTGGAAGGTTGGCGGTTCAAATCCCGCAGCCGGCAGAGAAATCCTACTCCGTTGGGCTCCTGAGCAAGGCCCTTAACCCTAACTGCTCCAGGGGTGCTGTACAATGGCAGACCCTGCGCTCTGACCCCAGGCTCTCTCCCTATCTGTGTGTCTCATGGAGAGCAAGCTGGGGTATGCGAAAAGATAATTCCTAATGCAAGAAATTGTAAAGGGTTAATAAAGTGATGATGTTGATGTTAGTAGCTGAGCATAAAAAGAATAGGAGCATACTGTAACGTGTGTGAAGGCCATAAACGATACTAATTTTGGAACATAAACATACAGTATATAGCTGGTCTTCGTACTTTAAAGAAAAAAATACACACTGGTATTCCATTTCTCCCTAAACATTGTAAGCTTCGAAGTCTTTAACTAACGTGATACCGGAGTCAACAAGCATACTTTTAGAATTTGATTAAAAGGGAATATAATATGGAATCGCTTATCTCAAGAAATTAATAACGGTATGATTATATCCGTGTACTGCGGCAGGGCTGTGTAGGGCTGTTTCGCCTATCTGATCATGTGAGCTGTCTTGTAGCCTACTGGTCTAGGTATGTGACTACCAACTGGCAGGTTGTGTGTTCGAATCTAGCTGGTGCTGGACTTTTCATTTTTATTTATTTATTTTTTAATCGCGTAACATAAACATATTACCGTATGCAAACTGTACTGTATACAGTATGTATATGTATATTTAATGTCTTAACTGTGCCCGTTTAATTGAATTAAAAAAAAATTATTTAACATGAACATACCAGCAGCCATATCACCCTGCAACTCACAACTGGCAACCCACTGAAGCTAAGCAGGTGTGAGCCTGGTCAGTACCTGGATGGGAGACCTCCTGGGAAAAACTAAGGTTGCTGCTGGAAGAGGTGTTAGTGGGGCCAGCGGGGGGCGCTCACCCTGCGGTCCATGTGGATCCTAATGCCCCAGTATAGTGACGGGGACACTATACTGCAAACAGGCGCCGTCCTTCGGATGAGACGTAAAACCGAGGTCCTGACTCTCTGTGGTCATTAAAAATCCCAGGGTGCTTCTTGAAAAGAGTAGGGGTGTAACCCCGGTGTCCTGGCCAAATTTCCAATTGGCCCTTACTAATCATGGCCTCCTAATAATCCCCCTCTATGAATTGGCTACATTACTCATTACTCTGCTCTCCTCCCCACTGAAAGCTGATGTGTGGTGAGCGTTCTGTCGCACTATGGCTGCCGTCGCATCATCCAGGTGGGGCTGCACATTGGTGGTGGTGGAGGGGAGTCCCCATTACCTGTAAAGCGCTTTGAGTGGAGTGTCCAGAAAAGCGCTATATAAGTGTAAGCAATTATTATTATTAACATTAAGCTGTTTACATCTTCCGCCTGAGAACAGTCACCCGTTGCTACCCAACGCAGAATGGTGATTGGCTGACACTATCTGACACCCCTCTGATTGGAGAAAAAAGACGTGCTGGTTTGCTATACACACTACCAGGAAGAGGATTTCTTTCTATTCAAAACGTGTATTTTAAAAGTTTAAGAAGTAAAAACCTTACAGCGTACACAGATTTCTAAACTGATCAGGATCGTTATCTTTGTCTTATGCATAATAATGTTCACCGCTCTGTCCAGCAAATTAATAATAAACTTTATTTTATATAGCGTTTTAAACGAATAAGTAATTAGATTGCTCATAAACCTAATCACTTGCTTTTTCTTTTTATTTAGGCTCAGATTTCAACTATAGATCGTATTATTAATAACCATAATAACAACCAACCAACAAAAACAACCATATAAACATAATGGTGGTGCTGGACCTTCCAGTTTTATTTATTTTTTAATCGCGTAACATAAACATATTACCGTATGCAAACTGTACTGTATACAATATGTATATGTATATTTAATGTCTTAACTGTGCCCGTTTAAGTATTGAATATTCATATCTAATTTTACCACTGAAGGGAAATCTTAACATAAACATACAGTATATGGCCGGTCTCGGTACTTTAAAGAAAAAAATACACACCGGTATTCCATTTCTCCCTAAACATTGTAAGCTTCGAAGTCTTTAACTAACGTGATACCGGAGTCAACAAGCATACTTTTAGAATTTGATTAAAAGGGAATATAATATGGAATCGCGTATCTCAAGAAATTAATAACGATATAATTATATTCATGTTGCAAAAGAACTGCAACGGACATAAAAACTCCCTTGCATGGTTTCATTACGACCAGAATCGGTCTTGAGATATTTTTAACTTGATTTACAGTATTTGAGAGGTATGTCTTAACACCGATACTACAGTGCTTAAGTACTGCTCACGTATATGTTTCTAGGTTTATATTATGCATTTCATACGGTCAAATTACTTTTGAGCAACTAATAAGAAGCGCGAAACGGTATGCGTTTTACTTTCGTTTTGTGCTGGGACCCGTGGATTGATTAGAGATATCAAGTACATACAAGTCATTTTTTAAATGTTGTAGTTCGTCTTGAAAAAATGTTACGAGTACATCATCTATCAACAATTACACAGGTTCTGTTTCCATATTGCGGATTTTGGTTACGTAATATTATTTTCTAGATTTCACGTTGTGAATATATTCGTCCCACTGGCATCTGTGAATTCCGCTGTGCTTCCTGGGGGGAGACAGCCGGCGGGGACAGCATCAACAGATTCCTGCGCGGTGGTGAACTGAGAGGCCGGGATGGAGTGTCCTGAGGCGGTGTGTGCTCTGCGGGGGGCAGAGCTTCCGCCAGGCATTGCAGCCTGCGCGGCGGGGAGAGGCACTTTTCGGGAGACAGCTGCTCAACTGTTTGACTGCTGGAACTCTAGCCTCCCAATCCTCCCCAGTAATGCATCGTAATGCTCCCGCTGCTGCCGAAATGTCTCCATACAGGTGCTGCTTCTACAGGTTGGCACCCTGGCCAGTGGCCGAGAGCAGAGACCCACGGCCTGTGGCAAAATAACATAATTCATGTAAGAAATAAAGTCACACAGTAGTATTCATCAGTCGCGGAACAGAAGTCAAAATAAACTTTTCTTTTTTTCCGTCTTACCGCTTTCTTTTTTACTGTCCTGGTGGTAGATCGTTTCGCCCGTGCGGTGTTTTCTTGAAGAACAGGCTACGAAGAAATAATTATAATTGAATTTAAAATTCAAAACGGCAATAATACCTTGTAATATGCGCTGTAATCGCGTATTTCAGATGAAGTCTGCTGTATTTGCTTACCCTTCGCTCTTTGGAAGCTGGGGCGGCAGAAGCACCCCGTCTCTTCCCGTAAAACGCCTTGGTCTCCATACTGTACTATGGTCGCTGTAGTGCAGGTTCGCAGTTTTTTTTTTGTGATGGGAGCTCACCCAATCCCTTGGTGTCTTTTATGCGTCACACATACTGTATTTCAGCGCCATATATTTCATGGATATTATGGAATATAATGGATGGATATCTTAGTTATCTTTCTAGTTCACAGGTTTGCATGCATAATTTAATTTTGAAAGCCACTGAGACATCAGGTACTACTGTTGTATTTATGAAAAATAAACAAAACAAAAAACATACTAACAACTGTGCCATCCTACTCCTTAGTTAATACATTTTATTATTCATAAACAGTTAACATTGTTAGCAAAATATTTTGAATTATATTTAACCCTATTTTTTCTTTAGTTTTGTATTTAACTTATTATATGATAGTCAGACTTAATGTATATTTGAACAATGAAAATATATTTTTACAAGATTTTACATTAAGCACATTAATATGGTTAATAACAGTAAACTGTAACATGCTGTAACAAGATCGGTTAAACTGCGAAGAAAATGCTTTCAGAGAAAATGTTTCAACCAAACCTGTTCCCACACACCCCGCCCCCACTACCATTAGAATATACACAAACATTTTAGCGTTTCATTCTGAGCAGAAGACCCTCACACCTGAAGAGTGCTGGCTGTGACGAATTAAACCGGTTTTACAGGTTTCAATCACAGACCATGTGACATGTAGTAAACTACAGTAACACCGTATTTGATAACGCTTTAAAAACGCTATAAAATAATGTGACTTGGCACAGAACAAGTTTACAGCACAGTACAAAGATAAATGCTGACCATGACTTTAGAAGCATAAATTGCCTTACACTCAATTTAAACACAAGCTGTCTTTAGCCCTCTAAGCTGGTTCATACAGAAATGTAGAGATCTAGGCTCAGAACACACAGCTTCATTAGCGAATACATATGCAGACAACTAGAGAAGACGTTTTACAGAGGATGGATTTTTAGAAACATCCCATCAGACATCCCATCATATTCACAACGTGAAATCTAGAAAATAATATTACGTAACCAAAATCCGCAATATGGAAACAGAACCTGTGTAATTGTTGATAGATGATGTACTCGTAACATTTTTTCAAGACGAACTACAACATTTAAAAAATGACTTGTATGTACTTGATATCTCTAATCAATCCACGGGTCCCAGCACAAAACGAAAGTAAAACGCATACCGTTTCGCGCTTCTTATTAGTTGCTCAAAAGTAATTTGACCGTATGAAATGCATAATATAAACCTAGAAACATATACGTGAGCAGTACTTAAGCACTGTAGTATCGGTGTTAAGACATACCTCTCAAATACTGTAAATCAAGTTAAAAATATCTCAAGACCGATTCTGGTCGTAATGAAACCATGCAAGGGAGTTTTTATGTCCGTTGCAGTTCTTTTGCAACATGAATATAATTATATCGTTATTAATTTCTTGAGATACGCGATTCCATATTATATTCCCTTTTAATCAAATTCTAAAAGTATGCTTGTTGACTCCGGTATCACGTTAGTTAAAGACTTCGAAGCTTACAATGTTTAGGGAGAAATGGAATACCGGTGTGTATTTTTTTCTTTAAAGTACCGAGACCAGCCATATACTGTATGTTTATGTTAAGATTTCCCTTCAGTGGTAAAATTAGATATGAATATTCAATACTTAAACGGGCACAGTTAAGACATTAAATATACATATACATATTGTATACAGTACAGTTTGCATACGGTAATATGTTTATGTTAGGCGATTAAAAAATAAATAAAACTGGAAGGTCCAGCACCACCCTTATGTTTATATGGTTGTTTTTGTTGGTTGGTTGTTATTATGGTTATTAATAATATGATCTATAGTTGAAATCTGAGCCTAAATAAAAAGAAAAAGCAAGTGATTAGGTTTATGAGCAATCTAATTACTTATTCGTTTAAAACGCTATATAAAATAAAGTTTATTATTAATTTGCTGGACAGAGCGGTGAACATTATTATGCATAAGACAAAGATAACGATCCTGATCAGTTTAGAAATCTGTGTACGCTGTACGGTTTTTACTTCTTAAACTTTTAAAATACACATTTTGAATAGAAAGAAATCCTCTTCCTGGTAGTGTGTATAGCACACCAGCACGTCTTTTTTCTCCAATCAGAGGGGTGTCAGATAGTGTCAGCCAATCACCATTCTGCGTTGGGTAGCAACGGGTGACTGTTCTCAGGCGGAAGATGTAAACAGCTTAATGTTCGTGTTAAATATTTTTTTTTAATTCAATTAAACGGGCACAGTTAAGACATTAAATATACATATACATACTGTATACAGTACAGTTTGCATACGGTAATATGTTTATGTTACGCGATTAAAAAATAAATAAATAAAAATGAAAAGTCCAGCACCAGCTGGATTCAAACACACAACCTGCCAGTTGGTAGTCACGTACCTAGACCAGTAGGCTACAAGACAGCTCGCATGATCAGGTAGGTGAAACAGCCCTACACAGCCCTGCCGCAGTACACGGATATAATCATACCGTTATTAATTTCTTGAGATACGCGATTCCATATTATATTCCCTTTTAATCAAATTCTAAAAGTATGCTTGTTGACTCCGGTATCACGTTAGTTAAAGACTTTGAAGCTTACAACGTTTAGGGAGAAATGGAATACCGGTGTGTATTTTTCCTTGTGATATTTTAAGCTCTAGTTGAATGATAGGTGTCGCATTTTAAATCATTTTCGTAGCTAGAAATTATGAAACGCCCTGTTAAAAGCAAGGAAGTTTTTATGCCCGTTGAAGTAAAACAAAATGCCTGACAAAGTATGGCTTGGACAGATTCCAAGTGCTTGTACAAATGTGCTAAAGAAATTATACTTTGAGTATACAGCTTGTCCAAAGTCATTATTAATACTATTAGTAATATCTTCAGTAAAGGCTTTGATGCATAAATATTTCTGATAAAGGTAGGTTGTGTACTTTTGTCCAACTGAGCAATCTTGCTTTCATAAAATATACCAACATTTTAATGACTGATGATTAACATGCTGTAATACACAGTTCAAAATTAAAGGCTCAAATGCTGTACATGAGAGGTTAAGCTCCCCCTGGCGGTTTTACAAGGCGACGCCGGATAGTTAGTCACGTGACACACGTGAAATGCGTGATACCGCGTGATACCGTGACACGGCAACCGGGGTATGCCGCGAAATACCTCACCCATTTTGAATGGCTGCATCTGTATACAGTATTTATTCGATTTCTTTATGCTTTTGGAGTCTGGATTTTATGTTCGATTTCCACAATTTAAAAAGTTAATAAAATCGCTCAATTCTTTTATTACTCAGATTTGTGTCTATTGCCATTCAGACAGTTCACACACACTGAACACGTTTATTAAAAGACCTTTGCTTTCCTGCAGGTGTGCTTTGGTTATAGTTTGTGTTGTGCTGTGGCTGTGCCTGTCTGACCTCCTCCTGGCCCCTCTCCAGTTGTGTCTGCAGTACAGGTGCCCAGCTCCCCATTGGTGGCGGCTCCAGGTTCCGACGTCACCCTCAGCTGCTCCTTCCCTTTCACTGCTGCTGACGACCCCCAGCGCGTGGTGCTGACCTGGCAGCGCGAGCAGGATGTTGTACACAGCTACTATTACAGCAAGGACCAGCTGCAGAAACAGAGCCCTGCCTACAGGGGGCGCACGCAGCTCTTCCCACAGCAGCTGAAAGTGGGGAACGCTTCTCTCAGGCTGAAGGACGTGCAGAGGAGAGACCAGGGCAACTACACCTGTCATGTGGCCAACAAGCAGGGCAGCAGCAAGGGATTCCTGTTGCTCCTGCTGGCAGGTGAGGGGTACTGCAGCTTGGGGAGATGTAATTTGGTTTTCGTTGTTAAGTAAATTGTGAAATATGTTTGTGTGAAATTTGTGTTGCCCATAACACAGATGGGAAGAGATGGAGCGCAGGGTGAAGCAGAAAATAGAATGTGTAGGGTATTGTGCAGGTATGCTGTACTTGTACTTATATGCTGTGCCCTCTACATATGCTGAGGATACTACCATCAGTGGCCGAATCACCTGCAACAATGAGACGGCCTGCAGGGATGAGGTTTTGAGTCTCGTGGATTGGTGCCCTGACAATAATCTCTCCCTCAACATCAGCAAATCCAAAAAGTTGGTTATGAAGTTCAGAAAGAAGGGTGGTTACCACACTTTGCATCAGTGGAGGCTGTAGAGATGGTTAGCAGTTTCAAGTTCCTCGGTACCTTCATTACTAATGATTTAATGTGGTTCTAGCTTGTAAATGGAGCTACAAAGAAGGCACAACAGTGCCTTTACTATCTCGGACAGTTGAAAAAATTTGGTCTATCTTTAACTGTCCTTACCACATTTTACGGGTGCGCTGAAGTTGTGCTCAGGTGTGGTATTACAGTGTGGTTGGACAGCAGTTCACTATCTGACCGGAAGACATTACAGAGTGTAATCAGAGCAACCCAGTCCGTTAATGAAATACAGCTTCCCTCTATTGTGGACATTTTTACAACTTGTTGTCATGGGAAGGCTGGGAGTATTGCTAAGGATAACAACTGCTTTGGTTTCACACTTTTCTCCCCCCTTCCCCCTTGCAAATGTTATAGGAGCATAAAGGCATGAACTTCCAGATTCCTCCTGCAAGCTGTCAGACTATTGAATTCTACCTCTACCACTGACTCACACTGATGTTTTTTGCACAATGCTGGTGCTTAGTTTTAAATTGAGTGTTATTTAACTTTGTTGTTACTGCTGTTATTCTGTGTTTAAGTTGGTGTTTCCTTTATGTCTTTGTATTGGAGCATACATGCAAATTAGCTTTTAGTAGTAATTATTCTTTACATTTATATAGCACTTTTCTGGACACTCCCCTCAAAGCACTTCACAGGTAATGGGGACTCCCCTCCACCACCAGTGTGCAGCCCCACCTGGATTATGTGACAGTAGCCTCAGTGTGCCAGTATGCTCCCCACACACCAGCTGTCAGTGGGGAGGAGAAAAGAGTGATGAAGCCAGTTGATAGATGGGGATTGTTAGGAGGCCAAGATTGGTAAATGCCAATGGGAAATGTGGCCAGGATGCCGAGGTAACATTCCTACTCTTTTTGAGAAACGCCCTGGGGGATTTTTAATGACTATAGAGAGTCAGGATCTCAATTTTATATCTTATCAGAAGGACGGTGCCTTTTTTAAAGTGTGGTGTCCCCTTCATTATACCGGGGTATTAGGACCCACACAGACCGCAGGGTGAGCACCCCCTGCTGGCCCCACTAATGCCTCTTCCAGCAGTAATCAGTCAGTTTTTCCCGGGAGTCTCCCATCCAGGTACTCACCAGGCTCACACCTGCTGAGCTTCAATGGGCTGCCACTTCTGAATTGCAGGATGATATGGCTGCTGATAATATAATTTCATTGCGCTTGTGCATATGACAAATAAACTGAACTCAGAACTCTTCAGTTTTACACTCCAATGTGTTTTGACTGTAGTGTATCTTAGCCAATGGTATATTGTTATAGTGGCAGGATTCATGGGGCACATTGAGTCAGTTACTGTTTTTTGACCTGGGTACGTTGAGATAGAAGAGGAACTGCACCAGGCTGTTGGCCAAGAGCTGTTTTTGTCCCCAACAGTGGCCTACGAGGACCCTCTGCTTACAATTACCATCTCCAGTAGTTGGAACTACATTGTCCTGACGTACCGCTCCCAAGGGTACCCTGAAGCCAAGGTGCATTGGCTGAACCACACAGGAAGTGACATCACAAAGCACAGCCAAACCAGCCAATGGAGTTGCGGAGGAGGTCTTTTGGCCCTGAACAGTCATCTGACAGTGGAGCGAATGGCCAATCTGAGTTACACCTTCCAACTGGCCAACCCAGTGCTTAACCAATCAATAACAAGGACTGTAACTGTAACCAATAATGGTAAGAGATGCTTTCCTGTCTAATTTTTATAGTACACTGGAGGACTTGATCATCGTATTACAGTGTTATAAGGAGGGTTTAGTTTATATTCTAAATGTGTTCTATACAATACAGTATTAATTGTGTTGGTTGTAATGTTAAAATGCAGAAGTAAACAGTTTCACAGTGCAGTGCCTCTTTCCAGCTCATGTGTTCAGTAGCTACAGAACACTTGAAGTGGATCTGAAAGATTGGGGTCATATTCCTCTCTTGCAAAGTCAGAAGATATTGGTATAGCACCTGTGTGAAAAGCCCCTTTCCTTTTGTTCCACGGCTCTGCAGTGATGATGTTGGCTTAGATATTACTTCTCTGCAGTCCTTGCCATGGCTGACCAGGCAGCATCTTCTGCACCCAGCCTTTGTGCTATTTAATACCACAACAGGTGAACTAGCAGCTACAGTAACATTCAAGACAGGGCACACACCCAGTGGGTTCATGACCAATCATTTACACAGGAAGGTTTACAAACCAAAGGAGGCCTTTCAACACATTCAGCCCATGTGATGGTAATTTTCAGCACTATAGTAATTTTTATTACTAAATTTTTGCCTCTACTGTTATTATTATTGGACTTGTTGCAAGCCTCTGGTTTTGTTTTCAATATCTCAGAGAGGGTTCTTTTAACAAAATACTTTTACTATCTTTTCCTTGTGTGTTAATTGGTATCTGTTTTCTTTCTTTCTGCAGGATACTACGTACCTGAAGCATGGGTGTCATGTTACCTTTTCCTGCTGCCTCTTAACATTTTTCTTAGTCTATAAAAACTCCTGAAGAGCCCCTATTGGTGCTCATTACTAAATCATGCATGATTAAAATGAAATGTGTTGTTTGTATTTTCACTGAGACAAAAAAAAACTGAAAAATTAGGTCTCTCTGTTTTTTTGGAAATGAGCCAGAGGCTTTTCTTGGGTAATTATTGGGTGTTTTTGCAGGTTCTGAACCAAACATGTTATATAAGGTCAAGCATTTGTGGTCTTGAAGTGATAAAGATTTAGTAATTGCAGTTTTATATGAGATTGTATGATGTCTTTCACAAGCATTTATCCTTATCCTCATCAGTTTTAAAAGCTGATTTGAGCTGTTTAACCTTATATCCAAGTCATAGTTTGTAGAGTGTAAGATTCAGAGTGAATCATTATGGCACCAATACTCAAAACTGTAGTGTAGTGGCCTAAAGCACAGCCTGAATTGCAATTGCTTAAGGTGAAGCAGGTTTCAGTCTCACTGAGAATCTAACAGTTCACTATCATTCCTTGAACTCTGTAGTGTTGAAGAGAAGACTACAAGAACCTGACATCCAGAATCCTTAAAGGCTTCAACAAAAACAACCCAGTTTCCTTCAGAATGAACAGGGACCTGTGAAACAGGGACAGCAGGGGATCAGGTGTCCCCTTTCTGACTTTAGCGCCCTTCTCTGAAGTCCGCATCGGGGCTGGAGGGAATCATTTTTTAAGTTTTTATTTTAAACATAAAAAAAATACAAAATAGGAGATAACATTAAAATATTAAAACAGACACAGAAATAGACACACTTCACAGCCAGAGGAATTCACTATTTTAAAGGCTGAAAATTAATCTTTTTACATATTTCCATAGTATGTCTTGCCTTTTGATTCTTTAAATTTATAATAATTTAAATAATTTAAATTTTAAAAAGAAATTCTACCTTAAAAGCATTTATAAAAGCATTATGCTATACCCCTCATACGCCACTGCGGTAGGTCGCAGAAGGACTTTTACTTTGAAACAGTACATACACTTCCGGATCATTCTTCTTTCTACTCATTGCTGTCTACACGCTGCTTGCTTTCTTTTCTGGTTGGATGCTTTAGCAGACGCACGTTGTAAGTTTTTCTAATAGAATTTGTGGATGCAGTATATATAAAAGATAATAAAATGCAGTAATAATTATATTAGGTACTTGTGCAGTTCATATTTTATACCTTCTTGTATCTCCTTTTGGAACACTATGTTTAGGAATATAAATAAAAATATGTTAAAAAACGTTTTTCTAATAGAATAGCAGACATATTTATCCTTGTTTTTCTCAATTTTTTATTAACTTTCTCTTTTGTATTCACCACCAACTCAAACCTTTTTAAAATATGTTGCAGATAACTCTTGCCTTTTTCATAGATTTCAGATATTGATACAGAAGCTGTTCTTAGTGTGATCAGTGAACGTGTGCTTCCATCAGTCTTGATCAACAATGTATTAATGATGAAAAAGAAGAGTTATGTGATCAGCCATGCAGTGATATTCTTGAAATTAAGGAAACACAGGAAAATTGAAAGAAAAATGTCCACATGTTTTCTATAATTTTAGCCTTTCCAAAGTTTTTGAAACCCCTGCCTTCAGTTCTGATTGACCAGGGTTAATAAGGAGGAGCAGTTCTGGCTTTTGGTTGCACACCATGTTAACAGCATGGTGATCAGTGTTTTGATTATGTTTTATTACAGATTAGTGCAAGCGAGGATTAGGGTGCCATGATATGGCTGATACTGCAGTGGCTGATCTTCTGTGCAGGTATAGTTCTCTAAAATCTGGGCTGTTAGAACGTGGGAAACGACTAATAGCCCAGCAGAACAGTTAGAGAAATTGCCTGATTTCTTGGTTTTCTTCTCTTACCAAACAATTTACCAGAGATTACTTTTACTAATGGAATTGGCCTCTTTAGATCACGTGATTACTTCTCTTGTTTTATGCCCATTCACTTGCAATTTGAATTTCACTATGTCTTACTCTTCTCCCATTTGTCTCTTTTCCCATCAGAATATATTTTTTGTAATGTTGAACATTGACCTCTGACATTAACCTGCATACTAGAACACCTATAAAGAATCAAAGAATTCACACTCAAAGTAAAGTAAAACCTCAGAGCCTGGTGCAGTGAACTTTATCTGCAGTAAACGGATGGATGGCCTTTTCATAATCCACCTGATTTGCTAATTTGATCTCAATTGAAAGTATGGCCAAAGCTGAGGGCCTCTCCTAGGACATTGCACATCATGCAAAATTATCTTCTGTTAACTTTGCTGATACAGCAGCATCAACATCCATGGCATGTGTAATGATAGTTTTGTACTTTGCAAAATAACATTGGCAGGATCAACAGTGTGAATTGAAGTGAAATGATGCCATAAAGAAAAAAAACAAGTTATCTTGTAATTAAGGTAGCATATTATCTCTTGTTTACTAGATAACGATTAACATGTGATTGTATAAGCAATTTAGATTACACTGAGTGCTGAGGACTGACTTTCCACTGGGTTCATTCAGGATGAAGGGTTAGAACTTGTACCCAATGTGAACACAATTATTACCATGAGGACACTCACTCTTCTTTAACAAGAACAAGTCTGCTGTGGATTCGATTCCACCGTTGAAAATCTAATTAATAGTAGGTGTAGATGGCAGCAATGCCAGTAGTAGCTTCATGTATGTGTATGTGCATATATACAGTATTTATTCGATTTCTTTATGCTTTTGGAGTCTGGATTTTATGTTCGATTTCCACAATTTAAAAAGTTAATAAAATCGCTCAATCCTTTTATTACTCAGATTTGTGTCTATTGCCATTCAGACAGTTCACACACACTGAACACGTTTATTAAAAGACCTTTGCTTTCCTGCAGGTGTGCTTTGGTTATAGTTTGTGTTATGCTGTGGCTGTGCCTGTCTGACCTCCTCCTGGCCCCTCTCCAGTTGTGTCTGCAGTACAGGTGCCCAGCTCCCCATTGGTGGCGGCTCCAGGTTCCGACGTCAACCTCAGCTGCTCCTTCCCTTTCACTGCTGCTGACGACCCCCAGCGCGTGGTGCTGACCTGGCAGCGCGAGCAGGAGGTTGTACACAGCTACTATTACAGCAAGGACCAGCTGCAGAAACAGAGCCCTGCCTACAGGGGGCGCACGCAGCTCTTCCCACAGCAGCTGAAAGTGGGGAACGCTTCTCTCAGGCTGAAGGACGTGCAGGGGAGAGACCAGGGCAACTACACCTGTCATGTGGCCAACGAGCAGGGCAGCAGCAAGGGATTCCTGTTGCTCCTGCTGGCAGGTGAGGGCTACTGCAGCTTGGGGGAGATGTAATTTGGTTTTCGTTGTTAAGTAAATTGTGAAATATGTTTGTGTGAAATTTGTGTTGCCCATAACACAGATGGGAAGAGATGGATCGCAGGGTGAAGCAGAAAATAGAATGTGTAGGGTATTGTGCAGGTATGCTGTACTTGTACTTATATGCTGTGCCCTCTACATATGCTGAGGATACTACCATCAGTGGCCGAATCACCTGCAACAATGAGACGGCCTGCAGGGATGAGGTTTTGAGTCTCGTGGATTGGTGCCCTGACAATAATCTCTCCCTCAACATCAGCAAATCCAAAAAGTTGGTTATGAAGTTCAGAAAGAAGGGTGGTTACCACACTTTGCATCAATGGAGGCTGTAGAGATGGTTAGCAGTTTCAAGTTCCTCGGTACCTTCATTACTAATGATTTAATGTGGTTCTAGCTTGTAAATGGAGCTACAAAGAAGGCACAACAGTGCCTATACTATCTCGGACAGTTGAAAAAATTTGGTCTATCTTTAACTGTCCTTACCACATTTTACGGGTGCGCTGAAGTTGTGCTCAGGTGTGGTATTACAGTGTGGTTGGACAGCAGTTCACTGTCTGACCGGAAAACAAGAGAGAGACATTTTTACAACTTGTTGTCATGGGAAGGCTGGGAGTATTGCTAAGGATAACAACTGCTTTGGTTTCACACTTTTCTCCCCCCTTCCCCCTAGCAAATGTTATAGGAGCATAAAAGCATGAACTTCCAGATTCCTCCTGCAAGCTGTCAGACTATTGAATTCTACCTCTACCACTGACTCACACTGATGTTTTTTGCACAATGCTGGTGCTTAGTTTTAAATTGAGTGTTATTTAACTTTGTTGTTACTGCTGTTATTCTGTGTTTAAGTTGGTGTTTCCTTTATGTCTTTGTATTGGAGCATACATGCAAATTAGCTTTTAGTAGTAATTATTCTTTACATTTATATAGCACTTTTCTGGACACTCCCCTCAAAGCACTTCACAGGTAATGGGGACTCCCCTCCACCACCAGTGTGCAGCCCCACCTGGATTATGTGACAGTAGCCTCAGTGTGCCAGTATGCTCCCCACACACCAGCTGTCAGTGGGGAGGAGAAAAGAGTGATGAAGCCAGTTGATAGATGGGGATTGTTAGGAGGCCAAGATTGGTAAATGCCAATGGGAAATGTGGCCAGGATGCCGAGGTAACATTCCTACTCTTTTTGAGAAACGCCCTGGGGGATTTTTAATGACTATAGAGAGTCAGGATCTCAATTTTATATCTTATCAGAAGGACGGTGCCTTTTTTAAAGTGTGGTGTCCCCTTCATTATACCGGGGTATTAGGACCCACACAGACCGCAGGGTGAGCACCCCCTGCTGGCCCCACTAATGCCTCTTCCAGCAGTAATCAGTTTTTCCCAGGAGTCTCCCATCCAGGTACTCACCAGGCTCACGCCTGCTGAGCTTCAATGGGCTGCCACTTCTGAATTGCAGGATGATATGGCTGCTGATAATATAATTTCATTGCGCTTGTGCATATGACAAATAAACTGAACTCAGAACTCTTCAGTTTTACACTCCAATGTGTTTTGACTGTAGTGTATCTTAGCCAATGGTATATTGTTATAGTGGCAGGATTCATGGGGCACATTGAGTCAGTTACTGTTTTTTGACCTGGGTACGTTGAGATAGAAGAGGAACTGCACCAGGCTGTTGGCCAAGAGCTGTTTTTGTCCCCAACAGTGGCCTACGAGGACCCTCTGCTTACAATTACCATCTCCAGTAGTTGGAACTACATTGTCCTGACGTACCGCTCCCAAGGGTACCCTGAAGCCAAGGTGCATTGGCTGAACCACACAGGAAGTGACATCACAAAGCACAGCCAAACCAGCCAATGGAGTTGCGGAGGAGGTCTTTTGGCCCTGAACAGTCATCTGACAGTGGAGCGAATGGCCAATCTGAGTTACACCTTCCAACTGGCCAACCCAGTGCTTAACCAATCAATAACAAAGACTGTAACTGTAACCAATAATGGTAAGAGATGCTTTCCCGTCTAATTTTTATAGTACACTGGAGGACTTGATCATCGTATTACAGTGTTATAAGGAGGGTTTAGTTTATATTCTAAATGTGTTCTATACAATACAGTATTAATTGTGTTGGTTGTAATGTTAAAATGCAGAAGTAAACAATTTCACAGTGCAGTGCCTCTTTCCAGCTCATGTGTTCAGTAGCTACAGAACACTTGAAGTGGATCTGATAGATTGGGGTCATATTCCTCTCTTGCAAAGTCAGAAGATATTGGTATAGCACCTGTGTGAAAAGCCCCTTTCCTTTTGTTCCACAGCTCTGCAGTGATGATGTTGGCTTAGATATTGCTTCTCTGCAGTCCTTGCCATGGCTGACCAGGCAGCATCTTCTGCACCCAGCTTTTGTGCTATTTAATACCACAACAGGTGAACTAGCAGCTACAGTAACATTCAAGACAGGGCACACGCCCAGTGGGTTCATGACCAATCATTTACACAGGAAGGTTTACAAACCAAAGGAGGCCTTTCAACACATTCAGCCCATGTGATGGTAATTTTCAGCACTATAGTAATTTTTTATTACTAAATATTTGCCTCTACTGTTATTATTATTGGACTTGTTGCAAGCCTCTGGTTTTGTTTTCAGTATCTCTGAGAGGGTTCTTTTAACAAAATACTTTCACTATCTTTTCCTTATGTATTAATTGGTATCTGTTTCTTTCTTTCTGCAGGATACTACATACCTGAAGCATGGGTGTCATGTTACCTTTTCCTGCTGCCTCTTAACATTTTTCTAAGTCAATAAAAACTCCTGAAGAGCCCCTATTGGTGCTCATTACTAAATCACGTGTGATTAAAATGAAGGGTGTTGTTTGTATTTTCACTGAGACAAAAAAAAAAACTGAAAAATTAGGTCTCTCTGGTTTTTTGGAAATGAGCCAGAGGCTTTTCTTGGGTAATTATTGGGTGTTTTTGCAGGTTCTGAACCAAACATGTTATACAAGGTCAAGCATTTGTGGTCTTGAAGTGATAAAGATTTAGTAATTGCAGTTTTATAGGAGATTGTATGTCGTCTTTCACAAGCATTTATCCTTATCCTCATCAGTCTTAAAAGCTGATTTGAGCTGTTTAGCCTTATATCCAAGTCATAGTTTGTAGAGTGTAAGATTCTGAGTGAATCATTATGGCACCAATACACAAAACTGTAGTGTAGTGGCCTAAAACACAGCCTGAATTGCAATTGCTTAAGGTGAAGCAGGTTTCAGTCTCACTGAGAATCTAACAGTTCACTATCATTCCTTGAACTCTGTAGTGTTGAAGAGAAGACTACAAGAACCTGACATCCAGAATCCTTAAAGGCTTCAACAAAAACAACCCAGTTTCCTTCAGAATGAACAGGGAATCACAAAATGGAGTTTATAACAAAAGTTGAGGGATGACAACAACCAAGCTCAATCGTACTCAGCTGTCAGTAATTAGCAATCGGTCCCATCATCCTTCCTCCACCAAATGCTACAAGTACCAACGTGATTTCATACTCTCCCACACATTCAACTTTTGCATCCCACCTCCACCTCTGCTGCTACCCCTTGGTTACCCTGCGTGGGGGTCCTGGCCTCCCTGTCCTGTGGTCAGAGGTTGGCCCTCAGCCAAGCAGGTTTAGCCAATATCTTTTTTTGAGTAAAATATAAATGTCACATAGTGATAAAAATAAATTCCAACAGAGTCTTGAACTTTGTCTGGTCAAAATTCTCCTCGTCAATCCATGTGCTGTTAAACCTGCAAGAAAAAGAGAATCAAGAACAGGACACAATTCCTTACCCAGAGTGTGGTGAGAGTAGGGAAACTGATACCTATGCTTGCTGTTCAATCCAACAACCTGGTTTCTGTCAAAAAGCTAGATCCAAGTCCAAGGAGGCTCATCTACCCTCTCCCATTCTTGAGGACTTTAAAGAGTTTTGTTCAGAAATCATGCCAGTCAGTAATCTGGCATGACTGGCTGAAGCTTAATTGACCTGCTGTGTCTCTGTTCCACAGATTGCCCTGTAATGGGCAGAAGCAGGTTCCCTGTGATTCTATCTCTGGCATCTGTCATCCTGCTGGGGCTACAGTTCTCTACACTCTCTGCACAAACAGGCCTGAATGTCAAGTTTGCATTTGTGCTGCTGTGAAAGGAAAGAAAAGGAAAAAGGAGGATCCATATGCATAACCATGAATCCCACAGAACAGAGTAGCCTAGGGACAATCCAAAAGACAAAATCTTAGTTGATTAAGGAAGCAAAGAATACAGTAATGAGAGAAATCCAAAAGACAGGAGCAAAGATTCAGTACCAGGAGATCAGTCAAAAGACAGGAGCAAAGATTCAGTACCAGGAGATCAGTCAAAAGGCAGGCGCACGCACGCACGCACGCACGCACGCACGCACGCACGCACGCACGCACGCACGCACGCACGCACGCGTGAGAATTCTACTAGAGGCTTCTCAATAGCAAACATGGGAAGGTGTGTGAGGGAAGTTTAAATACTGAAAGGAAAGGGATGTGATTGGATAATTGATTCAGGAGTGAGAATTTGTGGAATCTAGTGCATGTGGGAATGTGATGGGTTCAATTAGGAATGAGATTGTGAAACAGTGGTTTTGGGAATGGAACGGTGTTTGTGAGGGAGAGTGTGGGGGGTGGCAATTACATGCTGAAAAGAGAAGAAAAGAAACAACAACATTTCAGCTGTGGAGCCTTCACCAGAAGTAGGCTCCTCTTTTCATCAAGGAATAAACCTTTACTTGTTCCTTTGCAGTATACACATGCTAATGCAGCTCCCTACGTGAACCACTTTGGTAAACCATACTCATCTGAGAGCAAGTTACACTTTTATCAACACTGTCCGTCATCTGAGTAGCCACACAGCACTACAGCAAGTTTGTCTTGGGTCTTCCCAGTCCTGGTTCATGTGTTTCCAGCGAAGATTCAAGTCGGAGTCAGACATATTAATTGAAACAATTATTTTGACCTATTGTTTCTGCTCCGAAATAAAGATAACATTTTCCAGCTCCTTCTGAATTCGTGTTGGTGAAATACCATCTCTTGACCGTTTCACAAAAGGAAAATAGGCCGAGATAAAGGATTTTTAGTTAAAATACACACACTGGGATCAATGTTCCCTTTAATTTCTAATGTGTGCAAAACTTTCAAGTTGTGCATTTTTCCGAGTGACAAAAACTTGTGTGCACTAAATGGAGTGTATATAACATGTAAACCTGAAATTATTTTGGTTAATATTTCTTGTAACGGAACATATATCAAATCATGACTTTTCAGAGTAGCAGTTTCTACCATTTAGTCAAGCCATTCCACTTTAAATGAACTGGCAGTTCTTTTGCGCTTCATGCCCTTTACATCTTTCGACATAGTGAATCAATATTTAAATTTTTTTAATAAAATAAACTTTTAAGTGAGTAATACAAATTTGAAAACAATTAGTCTACGATTCTACGATATCAACGTTCAACGATGCACACTGTGCAAAGCGGAAAAGGAAAAGGCTGTTTGTTGTGAAGCACAGAGAGCCAAAAGACCAGGACAGTGACTCCCCGGGTCCAGTCGTGGTGACTGAGTGCCGAGCGAGCAGGAGCAGTGAGGTACAAGACCATAGATATCGATCATCAAGTAGCAATAATAATGCACACAGCCAAGTCGCAGCCGGTCTCATGCATGTGGTCAATTTCGCACTTTTCAGTTGACGACTGTTTGTTTTATTATTTTTTTTTTTTGTGTGCAGTTCAGTTTAATCTGTGCACTGATTTCATAACCTGTGAACACGCGCACACGCACACAGTTTAGAGGCTGGGATTATGAAGTCCTGGAAACCGCTGTAGTGCAGTAACTCATCCAGGTGCAACTGTTGGAAGAGGTGTTAGTGGGGCCAGCGGGGGGCGCTCACCCTGCAGTCCATGTGGGTCCTAATGCCCCAGTATAGTGACGGGGACACTATACTGTAAACAGGCGCCGTCCTTCGGATGAGACGTAAAACCGAGGTCCTGACTCTCTGTGGTCATTAAAAATCCCAGGGCGCTTCTCGAAAAGAGTAGGGGTGTAACCCCGGTGTCCTGGCCAAATTTCCAATTGGCCCTTACTAATCATGGCCTCCTAATAATCCCCCTCTATGAATTGGCTACATTACTCTCGTCTCTTCCCCACTGATAGCTGATGTGTGGTGAGTGTTCTGGCGCACTATGGCTGCCGTCGCATCATCCAGGTGGATGCTGCACATTGGTGGTGGTGGAGGGGAGTCCCCATTACCTGTAAAGCGCTTTGAGTGGAGTGTCCAGAAAAGCGCTATATAAGTGTAAGCAATTATTATTATTATTATTATTATAACTGTATAAAAGCGTCTGTCAGCTCCACCCAGTGGATAAATAGGGAATGACAACAAAGTGAAATGGAATTGCAGGTTTCTTTGCTCGGTCCATGCTCCCGGTTACACAGCTGGTCTAATTATTCGATTAACTGAACGACTCCGTTACAGTACGTCTAACCTGGCTCTGAGGAGGTTTATAGTTACCCGTCCGTTTACTAATTTTAGAAGAATTCACCTGTTACAAACCTATAGAATAATGCTGAGTGTAGAGCACTGATCAGATCGTTAGACTGTTACAATAATCTGCTGTACAGGTGGAAGGTATACCCGGCTGTTATTCAGGAGGTCCAGGGAGAGATTTAGTCAGGACACCGGAGTCAACACCACTACTCTCTTAAGGACAATGTAATTTAATAACAGAATGAACGATTCATCCGAAGGACGGTACCCGGTACAACAACCCGATCTGATGGTAATCAGACCATTGAATGTGTCTGATCAGGGTGTCTGTGGTCGATTAAATATTGAAGGTGACGACACCACAGAAGTCTGATTATACTGAGCTTAGTAAACCGTTCATTTTTTTGATTATACTAAAGAAGATATTAATCATAATTTATTTGGGAAGTAATATTATATAATTTTCTCCTAGCTGCGGTGCTGAAGTCCCACCCTACATCAACAGAAAAAGAAATAAAGGAGCATGCAATGTGTTACTTGAAGAATGCATATGCAAGGCAGGGGGCCAGGAGATCTGGACACTGAAAATAATAGGTTTCTGGTTCTAACTGTTAGGACAATTAGACAGGGTTTGCAAATAGTGGACAAAAATCATCTTAACTTCCATTGTAATATTTTTTTTCTTGGAAATATAGAAGATGTACATTTTAAAATTTATATTTGAATCAAAATGTAGTTTTGAGTTAGTGTGTTAATGTAATAAGTTTGTGTTTGTCATTACTATACTGTATATTGCCATGTTACCAGAATTTGTAGCTGAAGTTTAAGACTAGTTGTGTTTTTTATGATTATTGCCCATATTTTGATCATTGATTGTATACAATGTATAATTTGAAATACATATTTTCAGGTGTGAATGTGTATTTTCAGAATAAATTTCTAAACCGATTCATTGGCTTGATTTACTAGTTTCTACACCTGTAAAACCTATCTTTGATGTATAATAGACCTCTAACCATATACTATTTCAGGTACCATATACTATTTCATACTATTATAGCTATTTCAGGGGACTTTAACCACGTATCTATTTCCACCACTCTGCCTACTTTCCACCAGTTTGTTAAGTGCCCGACCAGAGAAAACAAAACACTGGACTTATTATATGCCAATGCTAAGGATGCATATAGCTCCACAGCCCTTCCCCCCCTTGGCAGATCAGATCACAACCTTGTCTTGCTTACACCACTATACAAGCCTATTGTCCAGCGCCAACCTGTGACCATGAGGACTGTGAGGAGATGGTCTCAGGAGGCTATGGAGGATCTACGTGGTGCTTCGGAGGCCACCGACTGGGATGTGCTGTGCGAACCACATGGGGACGACATAGACAGCATGGTGGACTGTGTCACTGACTACATTAACTTCTGCGTAGACAACACCATCCCCACCAAAGATGTACACTGCTTTTCCAATAACAAACCCTGGATCACCAGCGACCTGAAGGCGCTTCTGAATGACAAGAAGAGAGCCTTTAGGAGGGGAGATAAGGAAGAGGTCAAGCGTGTACAGAGGGAGCTAAAGCAGAAGTTAAGAGAGAGCAAGGACGCCTACAGAAGGTAGAGGACAAGCTGCAAAGGAATAGGGTGAGGGATGTATGGAGCTGTATGAGAGAGATCTCTGGCTTCAAACAGGCTGGGGGTGCAACAGAGGGGAACCTGGAGATGGCCAACGAGTTGAACCAGTTCTTTAACAGGTTTGATTCTGTGTCCTCTGTGGCTCAACACCCATCCCCCCACAGCCACACGCTCCCTAACCCTTCACAGCTGCGACTGCCCAACACCTCCTCCATCCCCCCACAAACATGGCCGCCTACAGCTACAACCCCCGACAGCTACTCACCCACCCATCCCCCACAGCTGCCACTCTCCAACACCTCCGCCATTAACACCTGCAGCACTGAAAGCACTATGAGCACCATCCCCCAGGCCAGGCTGACCATCACAGCTGACCAGGTGAAGAAGGAGCTGAAGAGGCTGCACGAGGGTAAGGCCACAGGACCAGATAACATCTGTCCCAGAGTTCTGAGGGCCTGTGCTGATCAGCTGAGCGGAGTGCTCCAGCGACTGTTCAACCTGAGCCTGCGCTTGGAGAGAGTCCCGGTGCTCTGGAAGACATCATGCCTGGTCCTGGTACCAAAGAAAGGGCGCCCCTCTGTCCTCAACGACTACAGACCAGTTGCATTGACTTCTCACGTCATGAAGACACTGGAGAGGCTGGTCTTATCCCACCTGAGACCCCTGGTCAGCTCATCACTGGACACCCTACAGTTTGCCTACCAGCCCAGTGTTGGTGTGGAGGATGCGATCATCTACATGCTGCAAAGGGCCTACTCACACCTGGACAGGGCTGGCAACACTGTAAGGATCATGTTTTTCGCCTTCTCCAGTGCCTTCAATACCATCCAGCCCTTACTTCTAAGGAGGAAGCTGGAGGAGATGCAAGTCGATGCCTCCACGACCTCGTGGATCACTGACTACCTGACAGGCAGACCACAGTCTGTGAGACTTCAGAACTGTGTGTCTGAACAGGTAGTGAGTAACACAGGGGCACCTCAAGGGACAGTTCTTTCTCCATTCCTCTTCACCCTCTATACTTTGGACTTTAAGTACAACTCAAAGTCATGCCACCTGCAGAAGTTCTCAGATGACTCTGCAATTGTGGGATGTATCAAGGGTGAGCAGGAGGAGGAGTACAGAGGACTGGTCAGCAGCTTTGTGGAGTGGTGTGGGGTGAACCACTTGGAACTGAATGTAACAAAGACAAAGGAACTGGTGGTAGATTTCAGGAGGAAAAAGGTCAAACCTACTCCTGTCTATATCCATGGGAGTGGCGTGGAGATGGTGGACTCGTACAAGTACCTGGGAGTGCACATCGACGATAGACTTTAATGGTCTAAGAACATCGAGGCCATCTATAAGAAGGGACAGAGCCGACTTTACTTCTTGAGGAGGCTCAGGTCCTTCAATGTGTGTAGTAAGATGCTACATATGTTCGATCAGTCGGTGGTAGCGAGTGCCATTTTCTACGCAGTGGTGTGCTGGGGCTCTGGGATTAGAGCAGTGGATTCTAAAAGGCTGAACAAGCTCATCAGGAGAGCAAGCTCTGTCATTGGGTCTGACCTGGACCCCTTGGAGGTAGTGGCTGAGAGGAGAATGATGTCCAAACTAGAGGCCATCATGGACAACTTCTCCCATCCCCTCTATGACAGGCTTGCAGAAATGAAGAGCACGTTCAGCAATAGACTGATACATCCACGGTGCGACAGGGAGTGCTACAGGAGGTCATTCTTGCCTTCTGCCATAAGACTGTACAACGCATCCACCTTGCGTCTGGGCAGAGGCAACATCGACAGTGACCTGTTTCTGGACTGAACGCATCTACACAGCTACTGCTACATCTGTTCTCTTTCTTTTTCTTTTTCCCGTTTACAACCATTTTTTGTGCAATATATGCCAGGGACCTGTGCAATACATTTATATCTATATTTATATCTATATTTACATCTATATTAATATTCATATGTGTGATACGATTTTTCTGTGTACTGTTCTGTTCTAGTTTGTTCTTTGTGTGTCCGAACCGTGAGTAACTCTTGTATTGTATTGTATGTATTGTACTATTGTTTTATAATTTGTTACACTATGGCTGTGTTGTCTGTGTTAAGCTGCTGTTGCACTGCAATTTCCCTCACGGGATCAATAAAGTATCTATCTATCTATATACGTATAATAGACCTCTAAAGTTATCCGTATAATAGACCTCTAACCATATACGTATAATAGACCTCTAAAGTTATCCGTATAATAGTCCTCTAACCATATACGTATAATAGACCTCTAAAGTTATCCGTATAATAGTCCTCTAAAGTTATCCGGAACTCCAACCATATATGTATAATAGTCCTCTAAATTTATCCGTATAATAGAACTCCAACCATTTACGTATAATGAACATCTAATCATAGACGTATAATTGACGTATAACAATAGACGTATATTAGAATTTCATTCTAGAAGAATTGCGGACCACATTTAGACGTCTAAGGTATGCGTTTAATAGACATATATTATACATCTTTTGCCCACTGGGTAGCCACTTCGGACTACATAGTAATGGTCCCTCCGGGATCACGCGTGACTGAGATCACCCGACCAGGAAGAGCTCATTGCAGACAAGGGAGTAATAGAAAACAATTCGGAGGAGAAAAGTCGAAATAGGTCATTAGGTATGCGTTCTTTCGTTCACAGGCAGTCGAAGTAACATTAACAAGTCAGTGCCGTAAGTTTTGAGCTCCGGGGGAAGATTAGCGCCCTCGCTACACGACAAAAATAGCAGCCAGCGAAGTGACCAGAAACAGGAACAGTCCGGCTTCTCCGAGGCGTGGCGCCGTGTTGCACAGGTGACCGGTGCAGCAAGAGATCGACACAGAGCCGGAGCCGCGGAGGAACAGAAACTCTGACCGGCAGATGTCTTGTGAAATGCAGCCTTTCAGTAAAATCTCGTCCTTGTAATTGGTTTCTGAAGAGAGAGGGAGAGAAGATAGAGGTTGATCGACTGAGTGACAGAGGCGCCACACTCATCCGCTGTCAGCCGCAGGCTCACTCGTTGGAGGAGAAGCTCTCGGTAGGCGGTTATAAATGTACCATCACCCACCGTTGTGTAAAAAACAGCGGTTCTCGCTGCCCAGGCACTCCACCGTGTTTTTTCCGCACTGTCCCGATGTGCTGTAGCAGGCGGCACAGACCAGTCCGTTCGGTTTCCCGCGCTCGGAAACTGGAATACAACACGAGCATTAAGAGCCGTTTTCACTCGCGACTGTCGATACAATCCCCGATTCTGCAGGAATTTAAGCGGTACGCTCGTGCCACTTTATTTTTTTATTCTTAAAAAGAGGTAATCAGTTAAAGGTTTTATCAGTGCAAAAAGATATTGTCATAGCAGAGGCAGAGACCGATTTATAAAATATACTATATATTATAGAATACTACATAAACCGAATAAACAAAGTAAATAATTCAGATGCAATGGGAAAATAATTAAAAATATATAAAATTATGAAAAATAACATCGAGGCAGACACGTTAGAAACATTTCTGTAGCTACCAATTGTATTCAAATCGCCGACTACATGTCTGTACCCTCTTATAGTTGGGTATCATAGCAAATTGCTGAGTGGAGCACTTTTCCCAAGAGTAGAATAACATTATAGCAGGATCTGAACTCATACAAATCCATTTCTAATACAATAATTCAGAGACTAAACCGCTACTCGATATTACTGCCTCACAACTACTTTCTAAACTCGACTGCTGTCTCCTATCACGGATCGTTTCGTGCCGATCTTACAGTGGCTCTGACTCCCCCTTTGCAGCCCGCAATTCACGCACTGTTCTGAACTCAAACACGAGCCACACCTGTTACTAAATCCCCGCCCTCGCGGACCATCTATTCCCAGCCTTCAACCGGCGCTCGCAGCTCTGGGACTAAGGCTGAGTGATGCGGCGCCCCCTATCGGCCAACGCGAGAGTTTCATGGGTAAATACGGTTTCATATTGGGGTGTCGGGTTCCGTGTCCACCACCAGACAAACTAGCAGTTTTAAAGAATAGCAGTCTCTGAATATCAAGAAGCAGAGTAAAACACAGTAATGTAGTGTGGTTTAGGCTAGCAAGAGACGTTAGTTCCTTGCTATTGCCTAGAACAGTGGTTCTCAAACTTTTTGGACCAAGTACCACCCCTAATCCAACCAAAGCATCCAAGTACCACCTAGAAGTCATCATCTCATAGGAACCCCAGAAATTCTCAGTGACCAACATGAGCGCGCGTGCACACACACTCACACATACATATAATAAATATTATAATAATAAACTTTATTTGATATAGCGCCTTTAAAGGTGGCTTCTCAAAGTGTTTTACAGAAAAAAAAAAACATTAACAACAACTAATAAAAAAGCACCATTTCAGTGAGAGGGGTGAGCCTGTTTAGTTGAGCAAAGCAGATGTGAATTAATTTTTCGAGCCTTGATACAATTCACGACAGAGTCTAACAGATATTAAATCGTCAGGCATTTTCTTGACGGCAAGGGTCTCGCGGTGGATGTTGTAATGCGTACATTAATTTCTGGAGCAACCTCTCTAATTCGTGCAACTACACCGTTATGTCGGCTTGTCATTGCTCTAGCACCGTCTGTACAAACTCAGATGCATTTAATCCAGTCGAGGCCATTCTCTTCGATAAATTCATTCAGAAGCTGAAATATGTGCTCTCCTGTAGTTCCTGTTGGTAGCGGTTTACAGAACAGAAAGTCTTCATGGGACATGCCCTCAAACTTGTATCTAACGTAAACGAGCAAATTGGCCAAATCAACTACAGACTCATCTAATTGCAGTGAAAAACATCTGCTCATCTTAATGCGCTCTATCAGTGTACTTTTGATATAATCCTTAATTTCAATAATTCTATGAATGCCTGTGTCTTTCAGGGGGAGGGGGGCAGCAGGTCGAGCTGTTTAGCAGTTTTTTCTCTACACATAATACATGTCAGCTCTTTTGCCAACGGTAAATAAGGTTCTTCAAAAATAGTGTAGCTTACCTGCTTTAGCAATATGCAAGCTTGCATTTTTCCGCGTTTCCGTTTTTATTTCCGTATTCATTTAAAGTTTTTATTTCATGCGCATGGGAGCGAAACACAGAGACGCTCTGTGTATTTTTCTCAAATTAGAACAGTTCTTAAATATTTTTCTGTTATCACGCTTTCGTGTGCTCACAAGATTACCTGCGTTCGTAGCACGTATTTCTATGCATTCCTATGTTTACAACGTTGGCATTGTTCCAAAATCACGCACATTCTCCTTTCTCCCTATTTGCTGGAGATACAGTAGCTTTTTTTAAATACAATTGGTCACTTGCATCCGTAGCACGCATTCCTATAGAGTGGTATAGAATTACAGAGTATCTCTTGTGTCCACTGAAGTATTAGCGCGCACTGTATCGTAGTACGTAGGCTGCGTATTTGACACGTATTAAAATACAAAATATGAAAACCCGTCCCGATTTTTCAGCGCACAAGACACAGTTCCAGGGTCATTTGGCGTACCACTTGGCGGCACTCCACGTACCACTGCCGGTACGCGTACCACAGTTTGAGAACCACTGGCCTAGAAGCAACAGGCATGTAGGAGCGATATTGTGCTGCTTTCTGCCTCCTGGAGGAGGGTTGTTATGCACGGGTGCAGTGGAATACTGGTGGTTCTTCCAGGTTGTCAGATTCACAGTGACGGGGCTGAGCCGCTATTACCTGGCGCAGTGTCGGTGTTACACTTGTCGGTGGAGCAGCACTGTGCGTTCACAGCCCTGCTGAAGCCCACAGTGGTCAAGGAGTTGTGTCCACACTGCTCTTGGTCTATACAAGTCTTAGTTAATATAGTTCTGGAGACATTCTCTGGAAAACATACATGGAAAAAAGGTAATCGATTTAGTCTCGGCATCCACTCTGGTGATGATTATTGTTATTATAATCAGAGGTATTCATGAATATTACTAGTAATAGACACCTGCTTCTTCATCGTTCTGCATAGTTTCATAATTCTACAAGCATTATGTGATAAAATAAATGTATTGCATGTGCATTGAGAAGCATTGTGCTATATTTGTGTTGTAAGTACTGTGGAGTTTTTGCTCCAGTAATTGTATACAAAGATTCAAAATTAACAGTGTTCAGATAAGTGACAGCTCGGTAATCGAATGGATCAGAATAATATGTTTTTATGTGTGTGCTGTCAGTACAGCCTAGCATCCTCTAAAATACTTGATGTTTAATAAAATATGCAACGTCCTGCACAAATGGAATAAAATCAGAATCATTTAACAAAATTAATTTTGTTAAATAATGTATTAATTAATCTACTTTTTAGTGGGCTAACAGGTGTTAACAAACGGTCTCTTAGGCTCTGCTCTCGAAAAAAAAATATATTCGTGCCAGGCAGTTTACTCAGCTCCATGAAGTTGGCACCCTTACAGACATTAAGGGTCTGTAAGTGCTGGTTTGGACAGTCGAGCTTAGGATGTATCGTCACTCACTCACCCCCCAGAACTGAGCCGGTCTCATTCGCTTGCGCTCTGTCTGTGCCGGTTTGTACAGTTGAAAATATCGTCTAAGGTATTTTCGTTGCCGAGGTGTAGTGCCTTTTTTTTTTGGGTGTGATCTCACTCAACAACCCCGGTAAACGAGTCACCTGACAGTGTGCCCTCCCCCCCAAAAGATGGCGCTGTAGCTCTGGAAGGAAAACACTTGGGACGCTATTTTCAATGGCGCAAACCGGCACAGACTGAGCAAAAGCGAGTGCAGTGGAGCTCATTGCGCTCTCTGTAGGGAGGGCAACTTCACGGAGCTCCTGCGAAGCCCTTACCTAGAGCGCGCAGCTCTGTCACGGAGGCGCACTTCTGCCGCGGCGCGCATTCCTGCTCGTCAGGAGTGCAGGGCTCGGCGCCCGTCCCGTCACACCGGAGGCACTTCAGCGCGGAAACTATTAAATATCGAAGGAAGAAAATACAGTTCTGGGAATTCATATGGCAGAACATCGCACTTTGAACATTAAATATTGCATTTAAAATATATCCCAAACAGCCTAATTATCAAAACTGACAAAATGGGAACTAGGTCTAGTGGTTTCTGTTAATCGACCCCTTTGCAAATAATTGGCACAGAAAGCACCGTGCACCGTGCATTATATTTTACGATATTATCTGAATAGTTAAAAGAAAGTTTTAATTAGATTTAACCATCTTCCAGATTATTTTACCGATTTTGAAAATCGGGCCGAAGGAGCGCACGTGTGAAAGTTTATAGAGTATATGTAAGACCAGCAGTATGCAATCCAATATCTCAATCTATGAGGAAATACAGTACATTGAAATGCTTGTTGCTCTCAATACTGATTTGCTCATGATAACACAACGTGACGGGGGCAATTTTTACGCAAGCCTGTTAATACAAGATAATTAGAGAAAAATAAACAATCTAGTTCTTATATCTACCCTTTTTGAAAGTCGAGCTTTATTTGCGACACCGTTGTACCCTCACAGTTCATAAACAAGTTACGGAAGTGCACTCCTGCCTTCAAGAATAAAAAATGCTGAGTTATCTCGTAATTCCGAGACAGGAATGAACGTGAATGGATAAACAATCTAGATCTAATTGTACACCGACAGCTTTGCTGGAGCTGTGGGTTAAGTATTCCCAACAACATGAACCACCGCAAAATACGAACGGACTTGATTTCCCCTGCGGTTTCGTCATATTGATCACAATATCGTACGCAAGAAAGTACTTTATCGTAATTATGAAATATTAAATAATCTTGTGTTTACGAAATGACGAGGCAGTACTGTATGTGATCATCACGCGATTGCACACCTGTCACACAACACCTACATTATCATAATTTCTGGGACTGTCACTTTTAAGCTGTGGAATACAGTCCACGGCGCTCTCGTTCTTGTTAAAGGCTACGTGTTTGTGTTCTCATGGTTAAAACTGTTGTCACATTAGGTACAAACTGTAACAATTTATTAGGAATAACTCCAGAGCAACGTAAGTCCACGCACATTCTGCAGCGTTGCACTATCCAGAACACTGACCCCACAGGTCCCGCTGAGCTCTCGGCAGTGTAACACGTTGTTCACAAACTCGCATGATCACTGCTGTCTCCTAATCACGACACAGCTCAGGATGTTTCTTCCTTGATGTCCGCAATGCTCTTCTGTAACAATAAAGCTACTTTATATAATTCTCGATTTTGTGTGAAGAAAATGAGCTACGTTTAAACAAATCAACACGCATATTATAAAAGCATAGCAAAATTTAAATGACTTTTTTTTCAAAGTGGCTTACCGGAGTGGAAGAGTTCCCACAAAGCTAGAAGTATCGCCAGTAACCTCATCTTCCTTCCTCTTTGAGATCGTGGAAGCGGTGCAGTGCTTGTTCCTATGAATATACAGGCACAGAAAGAGGAAGCAGGTACTATTGGCATAATGTCATTGGTTCATTGTTTCTTGGGACCCCACGTTTAAGTCTTGTTTTAAAGCCCTTATCTGTTTTTAAATCAACTTAAAATTAGTTTCTTCCGAGGGTTACTCATGCTTGCCGTTTAATAAGCTAAGAGTAGAGTTTATATAACGAATAACAGGCGCTCCAGAATGATCAGTTCACGGCTGAAGAAGTAAACTTCAAAAGGGTCTGACAGAGAGATGTCAGGCAAATAAGAGCATAGAGACAGGCTATAAGCAAAATCTGTCACCCTGTGCCTGGACAGCGCTAGTCACTTTCATATGATTAAGAACATTTTCAAGTCATCTTTTTGAGGCAAGTCTGTTCCTCTAGCGTCAGAAAGTCTCGTATTTTTCTTCCAAAGGCTCATCGATTTCAGTAAAAAAGTATTTAGGAAATCATTTCTTTTACCTGTTATGTAAAATCTGCTGCAGCTGGAATCTCTTGATCAGCCAGTACCGTGTGTGATCAAGCCAGGAAGTTCAGATAAGGAGGCAGAAGATTGTTATCACTGATCCTATCATTCTCTATATTACTATTGGTTAAATACCAGTATTTGATTTTTCCTGATTTAGTAAGAGACTCAGACAATCCAGATTGTCAGACTGTTCGCTATGATGGAAGCAGTGTCCCAACCCAAACAAAATGATGAAATTATTATAGTACATTATCACCACCATAATCACTCAAATTGAAAAAAAAATCAAATGACACAACACCCGATTTCCACAGCTATGTTATTTGCAATCTAACTTTGAAAGGCTCATGTGAAATTATAAAAAAAACTGGAGACTGATTTGTGCAATTTATGTTAACAAATATTCTGGAGACATTTCCTGCGCTGCAGTTTACATTTCATAAATGCTTCATTACCCAATTTTTTGTTATGCTTTAACAAACACAAATTCAGCGTGTCGTAAGATATTAGGTTTGCGACAACCTCAAATAAGTTGAACAAATATTTCCTATATAGCCGATCGTGGCAACTTCGCTTTGAAAACATTTTAACAACATCTTCATGAAAACGTGTTCAGTCTGTACTAGAGTGTAACTATACTTCACTATAGCAATGTAATAGTTATTTACATAGATCTTGATCCCAATGCAGCTTTAAATATACAAACTGACCCACTTCACCCACTACTGATTCACAGCGCCCACTCGAGTGATATGTGCAAGAGGCAACACAGCACCGTGGTGGGTAGAGAAGGAAGAAATTACTCCTCCAACTGAATTAAGAGCAAAAATATTTTAGGAGGAACGGACTGTAGAAGCCCTCAGTAGCATTTTCCAGGGTTCTCTCTGAAAGTGCCATGAGATCTTTCAGGAGCAAGTCTTAATACTGGGCCATCAGAGTTTTTTGGTATATTGATATTTAAAGAAGCAGGCCTCCTGCTGGTCCACCAGCACTGCTGAGAGCAGCAGCTGGGTTTTGCTGGGAGGTCTCTCAGCCCAGTACGGACCAGGCTCCTCACCTGTAGGCCTCATGAGCTCAGCCTACGTGGCGGAAAAGCTGCTACCAGTAAAAAAAAACAATGATAGAAAGCTGACAACATCACTTCACTGGAGAGCAGTGAAGAAGGTATTTGGAATGCATTCAAAGACTTTTCTTTTCTTTTTGACATGATTGTCCAAAGCTAGAAACTGTTTTTGTTACAGATATAATGGAACAAAATGTACTGACATTTTTGGAAATGTTAACAACTACTATTTTTTCTAATTTCTTAAGGAGAAAGGCATTTTGAGACAGCAGTTTTTGTAATCATATTACATAATCATAATACTTACAAATAAGTTTTGTGCTTCCTTTAATTGTTCTGCTTGTTTAGATAGAAGAATCCTAAACAAAGCAAGATATTTACATGCCTTCAGAAAGTATTCAGACCCCTCCACTTTTTCGTGTTTTAGACATATTTCAAAATTGATTTAATTGATTATTTTTTATCAATTGACACACAATACCCCATAATGACAAAATGAAAACACATTTTTAGGAATTTTTGCTAATTTATTTAAAAAAATGAAATCTCTCATTTGTCTCCAACACAACAAAGTGTATAAAAAGTGGACGGGTCTGAATACGTCCTGAAGGCACTGTCTGTATATTCCTCAGATATAGGTTTAAGTTTGATTGTTCATCAGGAAGATTAAGCAACATTTAAAATATTGAAACATTTAAAACAGACTCAAAACTAATGTGAAGCCCTCATCATACAATTAAAGTACACTTTAGTATTCAACTTATTTATTATTTAATAGATCAGCATTTAGGTCAACATCAGAATTGGGAAAGATAACAGACTTGACATGAGAGATATCTTATATTTAATTGTATTTGTGAACCCGGACAGAGGTCTGTGGTGAAAACTGGCCTGGTGTGAGTGTCTGTCTGTGTGCCCTGAAATAGACTGGTGTCCTGTCCAGGCTGTACCCTGCCCTGTGCCTGTTGCTTGCCAAGATGGGCTCCAACTCTCCTGTGACCCTGATTTGGATGAAGTAGTGAGAAGACAGATGGTTGGAGCTGCTCGCCAGTGCTCAGAAGAAGAGTTGGATGGAGGCAAGAGACACCAGCAAGAGGAAGAGCTGCTGTCCTGCATGCCAGGCACTGTTGCACAAGCTGCCCTTGCAGCACCTCACTTCCCCGTTTAATGTTGCATCAAGAACTGTCAAGGCCCCCTTGGTACAGGCGTACTGGCTCAGGCATCCTTTCACAGTGCTTGCCTGGCCTTCAGCAAAAACCACTGTGGTAATAACAGAAAAAAGCACAGAGATGTATTATGCAAACAATCACAGAGAAGGAAGAAATGTTCCTTAATCATTAATTAGACACTTGTGCTCCAAAACTGTAATTGTGAGAATCAACCAGTTCTATTCTTCAAAGTCTTAGGGTGCATCAAATGTCATTCTATTTCATTCTGTTTTTGCATCTTGTCTTGCAAATGGAAATTTACATAATCGCCCTTATGCCATTACAACCCAACCCAACTCAACAGGGCCTCTATAATAATATGAAGTCACCCAGTGGGAAGTACTTTCTTTCTCATATTTTCCTCCCAGGCTGGGTTTCATTCCAAGAGGTGCCTCTGACCTGAGGAGTGGAAGCAGTGGTCTTCATTCCCCAGGCAGTTCAGCTTCTTGGTGCAGTTGTTGTCCACACAGGTGAAGCACTGGCGGCCGTTGGGAGTGGTGTCTTTGTATGGGGCTGCAGATACACAGAGGACAGACAAGTTACCAAAATGATGCCCTCAAAAAGTAGCATCACCACCCTCTAATCCACTCTCCCTGGGTTTCAGAAGCTATGCAAGGCTGGGCTTGCTCCTGGAAGATGGGATGGAAGACCTCCAAGAAAAAAAAAAAAGATGAAGGAGGTTGCCCATGTCAAAGGTATGGTGGGGAGTGCACTGCTGTAGGAGGCACCAGCCACTCAGCTGAGAGGACAAACCAAGGGCATGACCACTACTTGAGTCTTTCAAAGTCCAGTGGCACTGGGTTGAGATATAAAGCTGGGACATCCAAACCCTAATCCTGTCCTAACTGTCTAAATTCCATCCTGGGTTTGAACCATCTAGCCTACCTAAATACCCCCCTTAACTCAATAGGTGAGGTAATTCATGTAGTGAGGGCAGCAGGTCAGTTTTGCATAATCTACTGCATAGTGGGGCTACAGGTGAATGACAGCTGATGACCTGCTACCATTCAGTGATGCATGCAGTGGGTCCCCTTTTACTCCAATATATGTAAATATTCTGCTATATTTGGAATAACCAAGGTATTTATTAAAAATTGCTTGCCTAATACATAAGCCTTAAAGCCCACAGCTCCTATCTTCTGTTGTGATTAACATGTTTTTACAAATATGAAACAAATCTTATTGATGATACATGCAAAATAATTAAATCTGCAGAGAGTTTGTTCTGTGGAGAATCTTGGGGCTGCAATGAATTCTGCTTCCACATTGTTTAAAACACCTGGAGATATCATTGATATGGGCCTGATGGCCTCTCATTTAAAGCTTTTCTTATATTCTTAGGTTTTTATGATCCAACACACATATGAGCCCCCAGAACATAATCGATGTGTTCCTTTGATGCTCTTCGTGCAGCTGGGCTCACCGGGGAAAGGCGCAGTGTTGCAGAGATCCATGCTACAGCACTCCGTTGCCACCGTTGTCCTTAAAAATCCTAGGTTTATGGAGATAGGTCCTCCACAGACAGGGGGCGCCACACACGTCTTTACAGATGCGTTTGTGATACCGCCTGTTGAAAACGAACAATTAAGGATGTTGCTAAATTGTATGTACCCACTAAGAAAGTACAATGCAGACTGTCTAATTAATAGTCCTTATACATTCTAACTCCAGTTGCAAAACCACGTTTTATACAGTGAAGCCCACATATTCTTTAATAACTCTCCTCATCTGGGCAGTACAGTTCCTTCTGCGTGTGCTTACGAAGTCAAGTCCTTAAGGTAATTTTTTCATTAATATGCAACAGATACTCGCGTTCATCATTTAGGTTTAGAGATAGGGTTAGGATTAAAGGTAGTGCTAGGATTAGACTTGGCCTAAATAAAAACATATAAACTAGTTATGACTGTTGGAATAATAGTGATATAGTGTTGTAATTTCTATAATACCTTATGTAGCCTCACAGAAAGTACTACAGTATGAATAAACTACTCAGACTGCATAAATATTGATGTAAAGTCAGTATTTTTACTAATAGTAACCGTTTTTTATAACAGTGGGACATTCTGTCCACTGTCGAACAATGTTTATTCAAATGAAATAAATGCAGATCTCTGTTAAAATGTACAAAATTAGACACAATGCACTGCCTTTAACACTATGGTATTGTATAAGTTAAATTGCAATTAAGTATGTTTTACTTATTAAAAAATTGCCATATTTTGTCTAAAAGATTAACAAGAATTATTTATTTATTTATTGGAAAACAAATTCTCCATTAGGTGTTTTTGTGTTCATGGGGCTATCCATTGTGCCCACAAACATGCTTTAAAGGTATTTAAGGTCTGATTGGAGCCATACAGCTTTGAAAAAATAAGTGAACTGAAATTGCCAGATGTATTTAATTCTAGTAAGGTTTCATTTAAACTGTCACATGGATTCTGCAACTTCTGCAACATGGTAAGAGCTGTAAATGAATTATTTAATTTCTAAACCGTTGGTCCGGTTTTGTAAAGGGAAGTCAGACACAGCTAAAAAATACTCAGCGTTTCTCCTACCTGCAGTGAAAGTTGTTGTTGCTGTTGCAGCGAGACAGGAGGTTTCTGAAGAGGAGCAGTCTTTCTCCTCCTCGCGACACGGCTGGGAATCAAACTGGGAACAGTAGAAACACCTAAGAGGGGAAACTACCGACAGGAGCAAAATAGAATTAGAAGCGAGGGGAAAAAAAGCCTCTTGCTCCAGTGAGCTGCGATTAGGAGCTATGTAAAATCAAGCTAAAGATTTTCTGCACGTTTCACTTGTAAACTGTTTAATCAATAAATAAAAGCCATTCTCATTCATCAATAAATAAGCCAAAACAAAGGACTTGAAATCATTAGTTCGATCATGGGGTTCAATAAATGAGCTCCCAGCGTCGCTGAGGAGTCTCACCTGGCTGCAACAGTCCGCAGAAAAGAACGGCTTTCACCAACAGGCTCATTGTCGTGATGATCTGTGTAAATATTGCACGGGCTGCAACTTTCAATTAATATAAAGCAAGGGGCAAAAACATGAAGTTTCATCTTAACCCGATTTCAAAAGAATCTGAGCCGGTGCGTAATCTTCGCGGACGGTAACGGTTTCTCAACGTTTTGATGGCTTAATCAATGCGGAAAGCTAAACCAGGATTTCTTACACTGTGAGATAAAAACAGACTTCCCTTCGTGGCTGTAGGAAGGGAGGAATAAATAATTTTATGTTCCAGTCACGAGTTCAAAACCGTGATGCCGCTTGCTTTATTAATTCGGCAGAAATTCCGCCAGATCCGCGATATCAGCAGTAGTACAGTACCACACTTCTATTCCGAACCTTTCCGTGATGATCTTGTCTGGACAAGTTGAGTTAGAGTTAGGAAAAACACAATGATTTGGTTGTACATTCTTAAATTAAGAGAATTTGATGTATGATTTAATCGTTGAAAAATTACAGCTTGTTTTAGAGGAGTGGCTCTTGTTAGACTTCATACTTAATAAATCCCAAATACATAATTGTTCTTCCTCATATGGGAATCGAACACCATTCTCACTAAATCTGTTTCATTTCAAACAAATATTTCCTTCCCGAGTGAAACCACATCTGTGCTTTAAACGCTTAAATTCGGACAGTGTAACGTCTAGTTTGATCTCAGTTTGAAAGTGTTGTTTGAGGTTGTTTTTTTGTTAAGGCTTAATAGGACATCGGTCTCAAAAAATCAATGTATGACAGTTTCGTTGTAGTCGTTTAAAAAGGGCGTCATTTAAACTTCCATAGCTTAAAGAAAACTTAAGACGGCCTGTTAGCTCTGGTATTTTTTGTATATACTGCGTACAGTACGAATACTGAAACGTTTTCAAAGATAAGATTTTTTTTGGAACAGTCTGATTTTAAAGACAGCTTTCAGGTAGTTATTGTTTAGCTTTTAACATATCTGTACATCTTACAAATGAGAAAGACGGGGATCTACGTTTATTATCCCTTAATTGTGTAAAACGTCTGCTTCTTGTGAAACATAAAATATATTTCCTAAATCCACTCACAGTGTTGACTGACGAAATGTGTTTTTAGCGCACTTACGAAATTGGTTTTTGAAAGTGGCAACTTATTTCTTCAGATTTTTTTAAACGGTTTTTAGTTTTCTAATTAGATTCGGATTCAATTTTTCCGGGGTTGTGAACAAAGTCAGTGTACAAGTTCGCATGTTGCGTTTGGTTTAATGACTCAACTCGATTTTCAGTTTGAGAGTTTTCTTTTTTCGCAGCTGGATCAGAACATTTATTTTTTATTGTCTGACGTTTTTTTAGTACCTCGGTTCTAAACATTTTATGTCAGTATCAGTTCCACGTGAGTTAATAGTTAATTAATGAAACCAATAATTGACAGGTGTTGGGGCTATACACACCTGAAGGACTTGGGCTTCTCCAGCGCAAGGGGTGGACACTACTGCTGTAAAGACTGGACTATTCATTGTAGAGGAGCAGGAGGTGGAAACAAATCTGGTCTAGATTCTTATGTGATACAGTCCTGCTACCTAAGAAACAATGAGCAGTGATCTAGAAAGTTAATATTAATCCTTACACTTATATAACACTTTTCAGGACTCCTTACACTTATATAACACTCCAAACTCCAGCTCAAGTTTATTGTCATTTGTACCCGAGTACATTAAAATGCTTACTTGAGTGTTTTCCTCACATGAAAATGACATAACAGATGACATCATTGTTCTTGGAGACAGGAACATGGTAGTAGCTATAATAATAACCTGCTTTTAGATAGCAGTGCTGTGCAAAATTCATGCAATGGAAGTATTTTGAGTTCAGTGCCAAAACAGAGGGGTGTAGGGGGAGTTTTTAAGAGGTGAAGTTTAGGAGTCCTCTGGCTGTGGGGTAGAGGCTTTCTTGAAACCTAGAGGTCTGGGCTTTTACACTCCTAAATCATCTGTCATAAGGAAGAAGAGAGAAGAGTTCATTCTCATTCTCAGGTGAACTTCACTCAAAAATACTATACAGATAATGGGGATCCCCTCCACCACCAGCAGCTTGCAGCCCCACCTGGATGATGCTCCAGTCTTCTCTCCACACACCGGCTCTCAGTGGGGAGGAGAACAGAGTGATGAAGCCAGTTCAGAGATGGGGATTAGGAGGCCATGATTGGGAAAGGCCAATGGGAACTTTGGTCAGGATGCAGGGTTAATAACAGAGATTGACTTGATTAACTTATTCTAATTAGGCATCTGATGGGTCCATCATGGGTTAGAAATCCAGTTCTGGGGGACCAGCATGTTTCTGGTTTTCCTTCCACCTGTGCACTTAATCACTTAATCGAAATCACCAATTGCTTAATTAGATAACTCAAAGTTTTTCTCTTGCTCTTAAAAAACTGGAGATTTAAAGAGAGCTGCTGAACAGCAGCCCTTGATAACCGAAGACAGGCTCCCTGGTCCTATTTCATTCTTGTTTTCCAAGTCTCATTTTCATTTTCAAACTCTAAAATATTCTAAAATTAGATTATAAAAACACAGGTGATGTGTATTAAACATAGAGGTGTTTCCAGATCTTTGCAATACTGTGAGTACAAATTTCAAGTTAACTTTCAAATGGCAGCATTCAAAAAGTTTGTTTCACTTTTATGCTTGTTTTGAATCTGAAAACAATTTGAACCTTGATAATTAAACAGGTTATTCCTCTAGTTCAATAAATTTTTTAAAAAATATCTCCTTTGACATTTAAATCAAAAGTACACAGCTACCACACCACTAGGTGATTGGGTGTCTACATAAAATATTTAAGAAGTGTGCTGATAGGTTTAATGATTGCATAAGTTGTTACTTAAACAATCTGTGCAATTTGGTGTGGCTGTGGTTCTCCAGATTAGACAAAAGTGATAATTAAAAAAAATGCACTAATGTTATCCATGATAGAAGTATAACCTCTGAACCACAAAAAGAGCATCATTGCATTGTCGAAAGAAGGTCAGATTGTTAATTTTGCATTGTCAAATGCTTTTGAGTACAGTTATAGTGTGCCTGCAGCTTGAAACAGCACCGCTAGAGTTTGCCACCTCTCTCGTAGTTTGGTTATTCCAGATAGCTGAGGGTTGACACCAGTTGTGTCAGTGTCGATGTGAAGACAGGAGTGGCCTGGACACACAGAGCTTGACAAGACTTTGACTTGTGGTAGACATACTGTAAGAAAAACAGTAACAGGTTTTACCTGGTTGTTGTTTTTAAAATGAAAGTCCATTCTCATTTGGCTTATTTTGTTGTATAAAATAATTAGTTTACAATAAGCAAAACAAAGCTACAGTAAAATATGCTACCACACCAAAGTTATCTATGGTCTATGGCCTGTATGAATCGCAGCGAGGTGCGGCTTCACATAGAGGCACTGCCAAGGCTATAGTATGGGAATGCAAAAGGCAAACATTAATAAAATTGAGAAATAATGCAAATGTTCCTGATACTGTTTTTATCATACAATGATAACAAAGTTCATAGAGATAATTCAGCATCATCTTCCATTAAGCAAACAATTTTTGCTCCTCATGCGTGTCTTGATTCAGATGCCCGGTGCCAGGCCTGCTCTGGGTGAAACGGTCCGTTTGTTCTTGCGTCAACTGGCAGCCTTAACCAGACACCAGCGGTGCCCAGTCCTGGTGCTGGTGCCCCACACAGCTGGTGGGTTTCATCCCAGATCATTGACAGCTTAACTGACCTGAGAAGCTTCATTGGAATATCTGCATTTTATTTCTAGTCACAATTTTATTTCACTTACAAAATGCAACGGTTAAAGCTCCAACTTGTGTAAGAGCTGGGAGCTCTAACTAACAGCACTAACTAACAAAATCAAGTAGGTAGACCTGTCTGTCTGGGACCATTACTAGATAGTACTTAATAAATCCTGCCCAAAGCGTGGAAGATGCTTCTCCAGCCATCCTGAAATGGGATGCTGCTGCCATCTCCTGTTCGGTTGTGGCTTTACAACAAGAATTTGATCACGTTGGAGGGAAAAGTCTGTAACACCCGGCAGTTATTCAGATGAGCAGACGCCCTGCAACTGGTTTATTTAACTGAGTGCTTTAGGAATTAGGTTCTGTAACACAGTGGTGATAAGAGCAAGGACGATTACACAACAGAGGGTCAAAGGTAAATGAAGCTGTGAGTGAGATTACAGATTTGGTCAATTTAAAGATAAAAATTAAGTAATTACAGTATTCCCAGCACATCCCAACCCAGGTGATTTGGATGAGCTCCAGGAAGGTCAAAGTCACTTTGTTACCTTTGAGATAAGAGGTTGCTGGGGGAAAAAAAATCTGGAGAGGCAAACAGGAAAGATTGCGGAAAGCAGAAGGTGCGTTTCTGAAGTCGTGGTCATTGGAGGAGCCTGGCGGCCAGGAGGCCGAGTGGCAGCAGTGGTCCGAGGAGCCCGTGAGGCCCAGCGCTGTTGCAGAGGTTCCCCTTGCAGCAGTACGACCTCACCGACACGGTTCTGTTCAGCGACTTCGCTCCCACTTTCTCACACACATTCCTGGAGGCGCATCCTTTTGCAGTCAAAGTCGTCTGTCCATCAGTAACTTAGAGCAAACCAGACAAAAAAGAAATCTGTTAATTAATTAATTTTCTTTAACAAGGCTATCAAAGACAGAGTCAGCCAACAGTCTTAGCGATCCTTTATGCCTCTCAAAGTCACTGTGTGGTCCTGCATGACTCAGATGCCAAATGTCATGGTTGTACAGTACCTCCAGTTGGGGCTTCTACTAGATGGGCCCAGTGAAAGATATTTTAGGCAAATCAGTGGTTCCCAGCCTGGTCCATGTCTTCTGGTTTTTGCTCCAAATTTATCCTTAATCACAATCTCATTGATTATCTGTTTGGCCTATATTTGTGAATTTGCTTTCAGTTCTTAAAAGGTCAGATGGGATTCTAACTGGTATCAACACGGTACTGATTTCTGAGTTTCAGTACTGCCCTCGTTCAGGTGTACTGCCTGGACTGTAACCAACTGGATCTCTGCAGTAGGGAAATTCCTCCCATCACTGTATGTGCCTTATACAGCATCACTCCTATTGTATTTTGTGTCTGATACTGTGTTGCATTCACCCTGTGTCTGTACATCAATTGATCATAAATAATCAATGATCATTTAATGATAATAAGTGAATATGAATTGATCAACTCACAGAGCTGTTCAGTCATAAATATCAGGAGGCAGACTGATGAGACTGAAGTATTTGAAAACTAGCCTTGAAATCAGGTATTCTTAGTATTAAGGAATGATGGGAGAAACAAGAAAATTAGAAGTGTAAGTAAGAAGACGCATAAATATAACTATTGATTGGCACTGGGGGGTGTAGATCTGAGCTGAAATGAAAAATAGCAGACAATGCTCCTCCAAGATCAGGGTTAGCAAATAGTTAGCTAGAGGAGTGAAAACAATGTGAGAGTTCTCTATTACTCACTGACATCCTTGAAGCAGCGGTCTTCATTATCCAGGCACTGCACTTTGTCATAATTGGAGCATTGCAGATCCAGGGCGGAGCACATCACACACTCCAGTCCGTTGGCCTTCCCCTCATCCACCACTGGAATCAGACAGAACAGCCGGTTGCTCAGTGCATGAGAGAGAGGGGGACAAAAGACATTTATAATTGCTTTAATAGTTTTGCGTGATGCAGCATACCATGATTTGCTTCTCCAAGTGGGCCTTTAAAGTCTGCATTTATGGCACAAACACCTTGTGGTGTTCACAAAATTGCCATACCGCTTTTTTATGGTTTTCTCTGAAGGATTTTACCAGGTCAAGCTTTCATGCAGTCAAGCAAACCATAACTTTTACTGCTCTAATTGAATAAACGATTACCATGACATAACCCAATTGCTGGGAAAAAAAGACAGACATTGAAAACTCTAATGTTATTCTTTTTCTACAACAGGGTTTCCTTAAAGAGCTGCTCAAACTGCATTTCAGTAGTTCTGTCAAATTGTAATTTGGTGCGTTTGCAATGTTTTAGGGTTTTGGTATTAACCTGGAACATCAAAGTTATTGCACAGGTCTGTTGTACAGCATGAGGTATTTGAAATGCTTCGGACAGAGCCTTGGTTCACAGACAGGACTTCTCCACAGTCCTGCCTTGTAGAGCAAGCTCTGGCCTTCACAATTTTCTTCATATTCCCTGGGGAAAAAAAGAAAAGAATAGAAAATCAGAACCATCGGACCATAACTGTCCAAGTCCTTGTTCAGACACTTTATCTTTCTTGGAGAACTTGATACCTAATCAGTAAAAGTGATACTATAACAATAATTAATTTTGTTTTATAATGTGTTTTTCAGCACAAGGTAGAACCACCAAGATGGGACACACTTTCACCACACAAGAGTCCAGCTGGAGTCCAACTCAGATAGCCCAGGTGGGGAAGCAAAGAATACTTCACCAACTGAACTGAGGGGTCACACCCAACAGACTGGACTGCAGATGCTTAAAGGCTTCACAGGTAGAAATAATAACAGATCCTGATATGAAGCCTAGTGGGGCAATCGCCTCATGAGCGAGTGACTGAATGTGAACAAGCTCGAAACCTGCGTGCTGTAAGTCACTTTTTGAGCTTAAGATGTTTTGGTATGGAATACACCTGTGTATGGACAGCTTTCACCTACAAACATGATTCTATAGAAGCAATGCAACCGAACAACTTTCTTAAAAACTGTTGCATTCCCTATTCTTGTTTGGATTGCTAGCAATGTATTTTGAGCATTGCAGTACTACTTTAGAGACACTCAAATCCATCTAATAGCTAAGATTTTAATTTTTTCTTCTTGCAGATGATGAACAGCATGGAGTGAGATTCTGCAGTGTCAAAGGTTCAATTTACAGTGGAAAATAAGTAAACGGCACAGATTTACTTAATGCTTTCAGTCAAGCCATGATGCTGCTGGGGCAGAACATCTAGGGTTCAATTGCTGTTCCTGCTCACAATGGGCAGCAGTGGACTCCTTGTGTCACTCCACTGCCTTCCTGCCCAGTGACCAGTGATGCTCCAGGGCAAGTCACCGTCTTCTGTAATATAGAACAGCGCAACTGCTCTTACCGCTCTTTTCTGCAAGCGTTGATGAGGCACACACGGTCTCTGATGATGAGCACAATTGTTGCTGGGGACTGCAGATCTCATTACCCATGGCTACACATCTGTAGCACTTCAGAGTCGAGGCTGTCAGAGAATTGAAGAAGACATAGAGCCCAAAAGTCAATGATGGGTTATTTGTCAGCAGCACTAAGTTTCGGACTGTGAAGCAAAAGTGGGCAGGTGAAGATGACTTTCTTTTTCTTTGGTTGACACTTTTCCAATGATATGCCCACCTGGTTGAAGTCGTCAGCTGTGGCTTTGTGTATTGGCTCACAGCAATAACCAGGGGCTGAGGTCAGCAACAGCTCCTTGCACAGGGGCGGGTAGGTAAACCCTTGCTACCAGCTTGCAGTTCTCCTGACCTGTGAATACCTCTGGAAACAACCTACCCCCCCCATATTTTGTTTCTAATTTAATAGAAAATAAACTTCAAAAAAGGGGGATCCGGTGTGAATTCCTTCGGAGCACGCCAGCAGTGACACAGAACCAGCTGTGAAGCTGCCAGTGCTGGAAGAGACCTGCTAGAAGCCACCTCAGCCAGGCAGCACAGGGACAGTGACATAGATACCATCAGGAAGTTGCCCAGTGAGTTTATGGAAATTGTAGTTCTGTGTATTGTAGAGTTGTGACTGATCATAGCCAGTTTTTATACCCAGCTGCCTGTGGTTGACATAACCCTTTGAGTGTTGGCAGGCAGCATTAGCCGCTGCCTGAAAAGAAGGCTCCACAGCCGAAACATTATGTTTCTTTTCTTGTCTTTTCAGCATGGAATAATCCTTTACTTGTTACTTTGCAGCCTACGCATGCTGACGCAGCTTCCTACATTAGCTACTGCCTGGCATAAATAAGTATTAAGACAAGGTTACGCACTCACACAGGAGAAAGGAAGATCAGACATCTTTTGACACTTTCTTAACTGCACAGCGACTCACAACCAATCAGTGCCAATTGCAGGAGTGCCACCATGACTGATGTAATCTCAGGCCAGCAGGAAACTGAGAGGTCACTGTTTCACCAGGAGTCTTGCCAACTAATTGCAACTCTGCTCTTGCACTTTGAGAAAATCTACCATGAAAGGCAGTATGGAAAGTAAACGTTATTATGATTAATAATTTATCACCACTGCTCTGGTGATTCCTGTCAGGCAGTGATATTTCACAGGACTGATCCCATGATATCCTGAATTATTAAAATCAGCCTGTGCTTAAATAAATGTATTTACCTGATGAGTCATTTGGGATTATATAGCAATATTTATAACAAAGGGAACACAACTCCTATCCTGAGGGGCCAGATGGTCCTTGATTTTTTTAAATTACTTAATTGGACAAGATGAAACCTTGTCTTGTTCTAAAGGTGCTGGAGATTCAAAGACTCATAAAACCTGCCCGACAGGGACATTTGAGGACTGGAGTTGGGCTCCTAATTTACACTAATTTTGATTTTTAAAAGATTTTAAGAACTTGTGTAGTCTTGACAGAGTTTTAAGAAGGAAATGCAGGGTAATCTCGGGTCTGAGAGACATTTGTTGTCCAAGAAGATTAAAATTAATAAAATTAATTTGCATTGCAATAAAAAGTTATTTGATTGAAGTTTATATAGTGTCGGAGATTATCCTGACCAGAATAAAATAATTCACTCAAACCTGGAATATGTTCCATCCCCAAGATTAAATAAAGCTCAGTACTGGGAAACATATTTTTTTCTCACGCTATGCATTTGGTGTCTCACAGAGGACATTCCCAAACTATATAATACATGGGTTTATATATTTCTTCTTTTACTTTTCTTATACCTATTCTAGAGGCAAAATTTCTGTTTTGAAAATTAGAAACCAAAACAGAACACAGTATTACACTGAAAGAGGACGTACCCAGCTATTTTTTAATTTTCTTCTCTTCACTTAAAATAAGAACATTAAAAAGATGATTTCTATTAAGTTAAAATTATATAAATATTAAAGTAAAGAATATATTGTAATTAATGGTAACATGATACTGAGAGCAAGACAGAGGAGAGTCAGAAATTAACGACAACAACATTGTCGTTTTTGTTCTGTATCTTTGGATGAAGAATAGAATTTTGGACTTTAGGTTCAGAAGACAGAAACTCAAGAAGGTAAAGGACATGAGCTCCTTTGTCTCAGCACGGTGAATGTTTCCCCATCAGAAATCCTGTGTAATTGTGCATGAAGAGAAAGCTTACCTGAGCAGTGCAGTCCACAGAAAAGGGAAAGAATCAGCAGGAGCTTCATTTTGAAAGCTGCAGGGGTGCAAGAGGTCTGGCACCCAGGTACTGGAGCAGTTCGAATACTTATACAAATGCAGACGGTATAACCCGGATGTAAGTGGAAGAGGACGACGGGGAGGAGACGATGAGGATCAGGAGAGGTTGACAGACGGGGGCATGACGGTGAACTGGTGCTCGAGGGGCGTAGCCAGGGTGAACAAGTCCAAGGAGTCCAGGGAGGAAATCCGCGGCGAAGTCCAAGAGTCCAATACCAGGTAATCCAAACGAGACAGGACAAACCGAGTTAAAAACCGTAACGGGATCCGATACAAGGACAAGGAATAAAACTGGGGATGTTGAGGCCAGGCGCTCTGACCCCCTATGCCCTCAAGCACAGATGTAGGTCAACTCGATGGTAGGCGGGCCTCCAGGCATCTATCTTCCAATGCAGAGCCAGGAGTAGCAAGAGCGCCAGGATTAAATAAGGAGGGGCAGAATAGGAGGCAGGTGGACATAATCAACTAAAATGTGAAAGAGCCAGAGTGCCTTTAAGAGGATGGATTACGACTGTGACAAAGATGAATGAGCTGGATGGGTGGAGGAACAGCAACACATCATATGGTGTCATTTGTAATTAAAATGCTTTATGATCTGGAATTCAGTCATTGTGCAATTCAACTAGAACACAATATCTAAAACAAACAAGTCACTGTTGTAAAGTGCATCATTCGGGTTGCGTTTATTGGAGTTATTTTATGTGATCTGTAGTTACTCAATGTCTAAAGGGCTGCTAAAAAATCCACATCCTGGAGTTTTGTGTCCAAAGACTCATAAAGCTCTGCATTATTTCACGATGATAAGCACTACTGAAACCTTTCAATGGCCATTCTCCAGGTGTTCAAAGGTTCAGAACTTTCAGCTGTGTTTCTGCCAGCGGAAGCAGGAGTTCTGGATCCTGCTGCTCTCTTGGCTGCTCCCCAGCTGACAACTCACACATTCTTCCCAATCATCAGGAGATCGATTTTACAAGATTGTGTTGAGGCTGAGATGCCTTTCTATTGATGGACTGATCTGCAATGCAAAGAACAACTGGGCCTGTGCAGTACTGGGACAGAAGACCTCTAAAGAAATCACACCGTTCTGGAAGTGGTGGGCCAAGAGCTATACCATTCCGCAGCTAGCTAGGTACCAGCATGTCTTTAGATTGTGGGAGGAAACCAGAGCACTGAAAGGAACCCCACATGGACATAGGGAGAACATGCAAACTCCACACAGAAAGCAGCCCACCTCTGGAATTGAATCCCAGACTCCAGTGCTATCAAGGTAGCAATGCCAACCACTGCACCTCCACGCCACCTCGTGTTCCTTGGGCCCAGGGCCGGCTCTTCCAGTCTGTGGTCCTAGGCACGACTGTGGAAAGGGGCCCCTCCAGACCACAGTCTGCACAGACACTCTTATTATCAGCTCCCAACACAACAAGATTTTACTATTTAGAACAATAAAATAAATCATAACCAGAAGTATTTTATTAACTAGTGTTGAAGAATACATAACTTACTGTATAGACAAGGACCAAGGCCTGCATTTTATAAAGATGAAGTGTCTTAACTGAAATTAATAAAAAGGAGCATTAATAACAATAATGATAAACAGAATTTGTTCCTTCCAAATTTTAGCAAATCATAATTTACAAATTACTGCATTGAAACCGTTGTAGAAAGGAATTCGAGAAATAAAACATGAAAATAAATAATAAAAAAACAAACACTCAATAACAATGGAGGTAAGATCAGTAAGGCTTAGAAGATGAGAAAGTAAAAAAAAAAACGTTCTATAAATCAGTTTGCCCATATTGTCGACCTCAGGTGTGACTTAATCAGCTAGAGCGCTGAAAAGCTCCTCTCTGCTCCTGCCGCTGGGCGAGAGACCGCAATCCGAGGCTCCACAGGTTGGGCTCACAGTACCTCCATTGAATGAAACACAGGAGAAACCACAAGAATAACAACGCGTTTTAATGCCGATTGCGTCCTGTATAATCGCTGGACGGTCTTTTGTAGTCCATTAGCTTCCACGCTTTTGCTTGGCCGGACAGCTCCGATTTTTGGCCATGGGGGAACAGCGTCCATATTAGAAACCATCTTAAATTAGTTCCAGTATCCTGCAGCTTTACAACCATCGCCGTTTTCAGTCTTTTTTATAGCTTCATCTAGGCTTTGCGCTCACTTTCTCAGTGAAGTAAGACCTGTAGTGTAATTTCCGGGGTCGTAATAATGTTCAAAGCTAGGATAAAAACATATTTGTTTAGTCAAGGTTTCAGATATACTTAGGAATAGCAAGACATGCAAACTACCAATTACGGTTTTCATTGTCATTCACCGGTATGACCATTTGTCATCTCTTCTATACACCCATCCCAAGGTGCACTGTTTGGAGGTCCAGGTCCAGAATCCAGCTCCTTTTACCCGCCGTAAAATCAACAGCCGACAACAGGTTGACAGACCGGGGGGCGTGACGACGGTGATCCGGTGCTCGGGGGACATGGGGCATGCAAACAAGTCCAAACAGTCCAGGGTCCAGGAACTGGGAGATCCAGCCAAGTCAAACAAGGTTAAGATCCAGAACACGGAAACGAGGCCAGGCGTCCCCGGACTCAGACGGTCTCTCCTAAACCCGCTGGTAGGCAGGTTTCCGGGTGTCCATCTCCCAATGCTGAGCCAGGAATACCGAGAGCCCCCGCCTTAAATAAAGACAAAACAGGGGACAGGTGCATGTAATCAACTAAAATACTAAAGGGTCGGAGTGCCCTTAAGAGAAGGGATGACGATTGTGACAGTTGGACGCTATCATACTGTACATGATTTTGTTTTTCCCATCTTATGATAGAATACAGACGACTCTCATATGTGTTCATTCTAATTTAACCCGGTGCCGGCCCGAGGAGGACAGCTCCCCGCTTTCGGACCGAGGTTCCTCTCAAGCTTTCTTCCTTCTTCAGTCTAGGGGAGTTTTTCCTTGCCACTGTCTCTTTAGGCTTGCTCACTGGGGTGTTCAGGCCGGGAGATCTGTTAATAGCGATATAGCGCTTTGTGACAATGTTCATTGTAAAAAGCGCTATACAAATAAAACTTAATTGAATTTAATTTAATGTCCTGTACAGATCGACAGACGCTCTTACTCCATATCTCAAACAGTGATTATTGACACTGCCCTTACGGACAAACATTTCCATAATCAGTCACTAATTTTAGCGATGGTTCCGCAGTTACTGTATTTGTCTGATGCATGCACTTCATATTAATAAAATAATATTGTCGCGTCCACCATACAGTACTTGCCCATACCGTACGTGTTCCAGTCTTTTCCTAAGAAGTACAGGATTTGGAGTTGATTTTCACCTCTGGCGATGTTAGCTAATGTTTCACTCCTAAACACCATTAATGACTTCTCTACGAATTAAGGACAATAACTCTGTATTCGATGCAAAATATATCTCTCAGAAAAATATACATCCGTTTCATAGCATATATAAAGAACAGATATTGAATCTATATAATAATTGCTCAATCTGTACATCTCTAATACTGTCATTCGATTAATAGAAAAACCGATAGGAAAAAAATCACCTGCTTGTCGGATTAGCCTGTTGCTTTTTCTGGTGGTGTGTTTTCATCACAGGTGACTTACTGTAGTGAAATAGCGCAAAGGATTTGTGTTAAAAACTGCAACTTTTCTGCCCTGGAGGGCGGGCAATTTTGAGCAAGAATTTCCCATCAATAAGGAGCCTAAACAAAAACAAATTGCGCTATGCAATTGTTCTAGACATCTCTGCTATTAACTCAAATTTGAGAAGGAAATGTATATAATGTACCGAAACTTCTGGGCGCCTCCGGGCTGTGAGTAACCTTGTTTACAAATTTTTATAAAATCTAGACTTGTTTCTTCTCGGACGTGTGACAGATATTTCAAAACAACATCTTAAAAATGTCTTCGAGAAGCAAACTGCAGCCTGAGATAAATATTCATACTGAAAATGTTTCTCGGAGATTTACAGAACCCGATTACATTACAAAGAATGTGGATTTTTAAGTGATAGTCTGAGATAGAAGCGCTTAGTCATAAAGGGTCAGTATCAGATTTATCGTGCAGCTGTGTCCTAAATTGCGACCTAGTTAATTCAAGAAGGGCATTTATGTTGAAATATCCCAGATATGGGCACATAACTAGTAATGCGAAATTCAATTGCAATCAGTCGCTAAACAAACGAGAACAGCAGCTGCGGGTTTGAGTTTGACCATGATTCGTATTATATCGGCTTGTAGTCCCATTGATGAATTGATTCGGAGATGCCTCGGATAAAAAAGAAGATCGCTGTTTTGGTGTTATGTATAGGCTACAATCGTGCCTGCAATACTATAAATGTAAGATTTATGCAATTTCACGTGCTACATTTGTAGTTTCTTTTTAATTTATATTTGTGGATCTTCTCCGTTTAAGGTAGAGTTGGATAAGCAAGTTACATGTTGAACAATAATAATAATTGCTTAAACTTATATAGTGCTTTCCTGGACACTCCACTCAAAGCGCTTTACAGGTCATGGGGATCCCCTCCACCAATGGGTGATGTGATGGCAGCCATAGTGCGCCAGAACGCTCCCCACACATCAGCTATTAGTGGGGAGGAGAGCAGAGTGATGATGGGGATTATTAGGAGGCCATGATTGGTAAGGGCCAATGGGAAATTTAGCCAGGACACTGGGGTAACACTCCTACTCTTCTCGAGAAACACCCTGGAATTTTTAATGACCACAGAAATCTAGGTTTTCCCTGTCACTATATTGGGACATTAGCACCCACATAGACCACAGAGTGATCGCCCCTTGCTGGCCCCATTAACAGCTCTTCCAGCAGCAACCTTAGTTTTTCCCAGGAGTCTCCCATCCAGGTACTGACCAGGCTCACACCTGCTGAGCTTCAGTGGGTTGCCAGTTGTGAGTTGTAGGGTGATATGACTGCTGGCCGATTACTGATAAATGTACTGTATGTTTCTAGCAGCAAAGTTAACAAATTGTTACAAAAAGCACCAGCTAATGTCCAATAGCGCTAGCAATTGTATTTCTTAAACATATTTTTTTTATTAATCTAAGGTGCTGGTACCTGTAACTGGATTTAGTTTACAAGTAAAAAACTAATTATAATTACAGCCCTAAAAAGGTAAAGTCAGGAGACTTCTGTAACAGATCTTATGGGGTCATTTCAGCTCATTGCTGTTCCTCTGAGCCTTTGGAGTTTTAACACAGCGGTCTGCTCGCCTCTCGCTGGGTCCGGCGCCAGTCCGTCACTGCGGCGTGTGCGGCCCTACACGACTTCACTATCGACTGGATGAGCCTCCGGTTCCGTCTCCAGGACACTCTGCTCACTGCGCCGTTATTACTGGCCCACAGCCGCAGGACAGAGAAATGATTCTGTTCCGAGTAACTGCCACAAATCAGCACCTTTAAAAACACGACGGAGATAAGAGCTTTTTATTTAACGTACCCTTACATTTGCCTACATAGGTTCTTCACTGTACCCCCAAATCCCCACTATCCATGCTTTCTCATGAGAACCAAGAGTTTGGAGTCCCGTCACAATAAAATGCAAATCTATTAAATTAATACCCAGATAATACTAAACACATTGAAGGCTTACAACCATTTAAATATGTAGCTTAATTTCAGTTCTCTTCACTTCCAATATCATAAAATTGACGATTTCATACTAAAGGATCTACATGCATCAGCTGTAATACAGCTACTAATAAAGACAGACATTAAACTTCATTGTTAATAAATTACACTTTATTAATAAACATGTATTGATGCACGTTGTCATGAATAATTGTGGTGTGAGTGGAAAGCAAATTTAGTTAAATATTACAATAATTATATAAACTACGGATGCATAAATTCACGACTCAGCGACGATATTATTTCCACGGTATTCGGGAGGTTCTACCGTGATCCTGAGCTCCGCTCTGCCCGCGGCTGAGCTGCTTGAAGCCCGTGAAGAGGTGGTTTCAGTCTCCTGCTTCAGTGACCACGAGAGGGCAGCAGCTGGGACTCTGGGTACGTGACATTGTACTCACGGTTATTTTTTTTTCCTAAGTGTTTAAAAGTTAATCACCCCTTTTGCGTGCCTTGTTTTCTATATAGCTTTCATTGATTTTTGTTTAATTTGTTTCAGATTCCGAGTAATTAGCCACAAGAAAATTGAGTTCAGGTTTCTGCTTCAAGTTCAGGAACAATATTGTGTCTTAATGCCGCCAATATGTAATGAGTAAACACGGTCTCATTGTTCTGGAATATTAGCAGTGATGTAGGAGGTCGTGCTGCAGTGAAAGGTAACAAAAAAAACAAATTAGACAAGCACAAATGTCACGACCACCAGCCAGCAGAGATCAACGCGTAAGCGAGCTAATCAGCACCAGCAGCGGGTTACTATTAACAAGCGCCGCCGCACGAGTTAACACACCTGCAATTGCTCTACCGTGTGGAATGCCGGGTTATTTATACTATTCTAACCTACTTCCCGTTGCTTGGTATTGAGTTCACTTCTTGTTGCTCTGCCTAGTATTTCTTACCCCTTTTGCCTTCCTGGAATTCTGTTTAAACCTTTTGCCTTCGGACTTCGGATCTCATCTCGCCCCGCCCCTTGGATCGTTTGCTATCTGTGTATTTCAGATTTGACCCTGCCGCTCTCATTTCGACCACGATTCTGTCTCACATTTTGGATTGTTCGCCACCAGTGCCTTTACCGGATCTCGACCTACCTTACGCCTCCGGACTACGACTCGGCTCCTGGTTTTGCTCTTTTCGCTTACTTACCTCCCAACGACTCCTGCATCTGCATCAGATCCTTTTCACCTCTACAGAGCAGCAATACAACAAATTAGAAATAATTTCTACAACATATGAACATTTCAGACAGCTTGGTGGTGCAGTGGTCAGCACAGCTGCCTCACAGCACTTGGGCCCTGGGTGCAGTTAGTGCAGTTACCTGGAGTGCTGTCTGTGTGGAGTTTGTTTTATGTTCCATGATCAACTAAGATGATCCGGGTGTTGAAAACGGAACTTGGGGCTCCCCCTGCTGCTCTCGGGGAACTATGCATGATTAAATTATTAAAAAGATTAGATTTTTAATAATGCTCCATCATGGTAATGAAACCAACATGGTCAGATTAACCCGTACATCTGCCTAGACAAAAAAACTGCACTTGCACATTTATTTCAGGCGCTGTCGAAATCTAAGGACTGTTCTGAATTATTAAGTAATTAAATTGTGAACGAAATTAATTTCTTTCACAGTAATTCTGCATTGTCTACGCTGCAATTCGATAAGTAGGCGGACACAGACAGAACATTCCCTCCGACGATGAATGCTTTTCATTGAACGCAGTCCGTGAGGTACAGCGGGTTCTCCGTTTTGTTTTTGTTTTGGCTCTCCGCCGCTTTCGAAGGAGTTTCCAAACTGAGCTGAATTAGTCCGCATACTTTCGGCTTTGATCGCAGCTAGAAGGACGAACTCGTGCTGCTATCAATGTCTTAATCCGGCCCTGCAAACGATAGTTACTTGAGTTAAGTTTTTTTTTTGTTCTGTTTTCTTTAGAGCAATGTGAAAATTCTAAACCTTGCACTTTCTCCAAAAAATAATTTGCACGACTCTACATGATGGCCTCCAGTGTTACAAAGGTGTTTCAGGTATGTTCATGCTCCGGTGAGACTAAAAGCCATTTTCATGCTTCGCTCCTGCTGCTCCTTGCCCAGCGCAGCTGTGCAGCCGGTACAGGCCGTGCATGGAGCAAACCAGATGTGGAGAAGATGCAAATGAACCAACTTTTCTGCAAACACTGTTGCAACAAGAGCTCGTGTTTGCAAAAGATCAAGTTAGCAATTTTTTTTATACATGTATGTTTTTCCTGACTGAGTTTACTTTCTTCCTTTTATTATCCCAGATGGGAAACATATGGAAGCCCGTTTCCGCCAGGGAGGAAAAAAAAAACGCGCTATGCTATCTCAGAATTCCGACTTAGTATCTCAGAATTGCGACTTAGTAAGTCAGAATTCTGACTTAGTATCTCAGAATTGCGACTTAGTAAGTCAGAATTCCGACTTAGTATCTCAGAATTGCGACTTAGCAACTCAGAATTCCGACTTAGCATCTCAGAATTGCGACTTAGCAACTCAGAATTCCGACTTAGTATCTCAGAATTCCGACTTAGTATCTCAGAATTCCGACTTAGTATCTCAGAATTGCGACTTAGTAAGTCAGAATTCCGACTTAGTATCTCAGAATTGCGACTTAGCAACTCAGAATTGCGACTTAGCATCTCAGAATTGCGACTTAGCAACTCAGAATTCCGACTTAGTATCTCAGAATTCCGACTTAGTATCTCAGAATTCCGACTTAGTATCTCAGAATTGCGACTTAGTAAGTCAGAATTCCGACTTAGTATCTCAGAATTGCGACTTAGCAACTCAGAATTCCGACTTAGTATCTCAGAATTGCGACTTAGCAACTCAGAATTCCGACTTTATATCTCACATTTGTGACTTCGAAATAGCCGTATTCCATTGTCTGTCCTTTTGTTAATGTAACGGATTCGGGTTCTAGGGATTGTGCCCTCGCCGCTCCCACCCTAGTTCGTGCCTCGCTGCACTGGCTCGAACCTGAGTCTTGCCAGCTGAGCTAAAGAAGACCTTCTTTTTTAAGTAAAAAAGGACATACAATGGAAATACGTAAAAAGTATGTTTCAGCTTTTATAATTGTGAATTCTTCTGGATGTGAAGTGCCTATTTCTCTATCTTATTTCATATTCTGTCTACGTAAATAAAAACGATTTTAAAAAGCCCACCGTGCACTATTCCATCCGGGTACTATGGAAGCCTCACTGGCGGAAATGGGATTCTATAAAAATTAGTGTAATTAATTTGATTTTTATCAGGGCACTGTACAGGACAAGTCTTCAGGCTTATAGATCCTATGATCCTGTACGATTCATGAAAATAGTGTAACGGAACGGCCGACATACAGGTTGTACGATCTGGTTGCAGTACACCACCCTCCCCTGCGCATAACAGGGATGCTGGGGTTAAAGAAAGTGAGCCAGTGCAGCGAGGCACGAACAAGGGTGGGAGCGGCGAGGGCACAAGCCCTAGAACCCGAATCCGTTACAATAACAAAAGGACAGACAATGGACTACGGCTATTTCGAAGTCACAAATGTGAGATATAAAGTCGGAATTCTGAGTTGCTAAGTCGCAATTCTGAGATACTAAGTCGGAATTCTGACTTACTAAGTCGCAATTCTGAGATATAAAGTCGGAATTCTGACTTACTAAGTCGCAATTCTGAGATACTAAGTCGGAATTCTGACTTACTAAGTCGCAATTCTGAGATACTAAGTCGGAATTCTGACTTACTAAGTCGCAATTCTGAGATACTAAGTCGGAATTCTGACTTTCTAAGTCGCAATTCTGAGATACTAAGTCGGAATTCTGACTTACTAAGTCGCAATTCTGAGATACTAAGTCGGAATTCTGACTTACTAAATCGCAATTCTGAGATACTAAGTCGGAATTGTGACTTACTAAGTCGCAATTCTGAGATACTAAGTCAGAATTCTGAGTTACTAAGTCGCAATTCTGAGATACTAAGTCGGAATTCTGAGTTACTAAGTCGCAATTCTGAGATAGCATAGCGCGTTTTTTTTTTCCTCCCTGGCGGAAACGGGCTTCCATAGAAACATGCTTTGCAGGCGGGTAATAGACAGAACACAAAACATGATAAACATGAAAAATGATAAGGAAATGATAAGGAAAATATAAATAAATATTTATTCATATTAATATATACATAAAAGCAAAATATACAATCAATTGTCCAAACTAAGCAGGTTAACAGCCACGGAAATCCATAACACTGTATCTGTCGTCCCGTACACACGAGGAGTCCTAACGTGGTAGGGTAATCCATAGCAGCTTCACAGATTCCTGATGAGCAAGAGTGCCTAAATTGACAGTAGGCTTGGTGTTTTCTGTTCACCAGGGACACTAGTTTGTGTCACACACTTGTAGTTTTTGAAGGATGGGGGTAACACAATGGTATATATTTCTGCGATGTGTAAGTAACTTCTATCTGGACGGGACGGTACGTGTGAGACAGATCTGCAGTGCCGCGAGCCCTGCCAGGCCGTAGTGGACATGTACCTGCTGACCCACGACGTGGTGGAGAGGGCCTGTGCCAAGACCCAGCCCCCCCCAGGGGGCCCTGGCAGGTGAGGCCTCGCGAGACGCAGGCGCGGTCCAACTTGAGCCTCCTCATTCGTGGATTTGGGGCTGGTGTGGGCTCGTCTTGTAAACCAGCAGAAATGGAATACTGTATGTATGTCAAGGTCTACCTCTGTCTCTCATCATCCATCCAAACGCTTCTTCCAGGACGGGTTTATGACCGAACCTCTCCATTTTCTTTTAATTTGTCATTCATATTTGATAGATTTATTATCATTGTCATGAAACCAAAGTGGCAATCTTCTGAATTTGTCATGGCTGAGGACATCACTGCTTAGTCACAACGGTCCCTTAACCCACAGCAGCCATTTGTTCCACAGGCCAGATTATTTCATTTAAATCAAGTTCCTGACATCATCATTTAAAATAACAAAATAGGAGTCTTAATTATGTAATTTTTTAGTTGTAGTAAGCACTCTGATTTTATTAATTGTCATTTTCCCAAAGTCATTTGCTTGAAGGAATTCTTATCTGGATCACCAGTTTCAACCGGACACTTGATCAACCTCAATGTGCTTGTACAGTATCTATATAAAAAATGAGAGCACATCTTATTGTAGCAATAATGAAACATGCAGGTAGACAGATTTGCAGACTTTTTAATTATGATTTTTTTGGCAACAGAAAGAGGAAAAGCAGCTCATAAACGTCTTAATCTTAGGGTGGAATATTTTCCCAGTAACAGGGGTGTCCTCTGATATGTGCTTGTGCCCCCAAGCCTGGGAGTTCCAGATTTACAACAAAGTTATGATGTGGCTTTGCAGATGAATGCCTGGAGGGAAGCAAATGTTTTCAGATGATGTTGAACGGACTGCCTGTGTCGTTTACCTGTGAAATTGAGTCATTGCTGACAGGACCCCAATCATACAGGAGCAGAGCATGACAGAGATCGTGTCCACCATCTTCATCTCGGACTAGCAAAGGTCCTCTTTCTGCCGAGAGCCAAAGTCTGCTCTGTTCTGTGACATTAAAACTGCCTTCAAACAAATTAAAATTCATCACTGAAAGCGTGTCAGGGCTTGTTCTGTGTTTTTTCAGCTGATTGATACTTTGTGTTAGATAAAAACCCAGGTCAGATTAGTTTGAATGTGTAATGGATCCCTGGGTTTATTAATACGAATATAGCATTATTCAAGAAAAAATCTGTCTGCATTCACCTTTCATTGATGGTGTTAGTAGTGGGATTAACAGAGCTTTACCTCCCAGTCCGCTGGAACATGCTAACAGACATCAGTACAGTACATGTGCTTACATACTCTCTAACATCACCGTAGAGAAGAGGCCAGCAACATGTCCTGAATGCCACTACAGGAATTCCCTTGGGGATACTGTTAAAAGGACCATGCAGACTCATTTTTTCCAGTATAATGCTATAAAATCGTTTTAACAGAAAACTCACTGCCAGCAAAACCCTCACAGCATTATTATGGGATGTACAGTAGCTTGCGCTATAGTCCTGTTTCAAGCTTTTAGCAGCTGAAAAGGGAGATGCGAAGAAAAAACACCACTATTAGAAATAGAACGCAGGAGGCAAAAACCCTTTTCAGGAATTTGCGTTTCCCCACATCAAGGGTACACCGCGTGTTTAAAAAAGGACAACAGCTGAAAAAGAAAAGGCGTCAGGGGTTCCTCGCTTGTTTCACAGAATATTAGAATTTTAAAATCCAAAGAGGGTGTTGTCTGTTTCCCTTCTCTTTAAGATAACGGTGGTGAGGCACATAAGCGACTTGCTTGATTCCTCAAATCGAAAACGAAAGACGTTTCGGCCAGCCGCACCCATTCGCTGAGTAGGGCAGGAAAGGAACTTTTTACTTTCTGTATTGCCGGTTAGCAAACTCGCAAGGTCTTCCCTTTGATTCCTGCTCTCTAGCAAAGGTAACATCTAATTGTTAAATACATTTTGTTTTTAGTTGGAAGACGCTTTTAACCAAAGCGGCTTACACGCGAACCCTTTTGCACAGCCGGGTAATATTCTAGAACTGTTCGGGTCAGGTACTGTACCTTGCTCGGGGTGCAACAGCAGCATCTCGTGTGAGATTTGACCCCCCGTTATATTTTACAAGGATTTTATTATTCACTGCTTTTTCAATAGCTGTCTTCCCTTGTATTGTCGCCCTGTGTTGCTGAGAAAGTATTTCGGTGTTTAGGTTACAGTTATGCGGAGACCAGACTCTTCTACTACAGCAGGTGGCTGGAACTGGATTAAGCAGTCGTTGTCTTAACGTGCTAGATAACAAAATGTATCCACTAAAGCGAATAAATACATCGTTTAACAATTGAAATGGAATGATACAAGTTACGGGTGGAGTATATGGGTAATCCTGTTTCATGTAAAGCAAGAAATTCCGTTACTGTTTAATTCTTTGTTTTAGCTCTCTTTTATTATTTATATCTCTTTTATTTAGTATTATTTTTTATTATTCTTTTTTCTGTTTACTATATCTTTTCTATGCATAATGTTTATGAAATGTTTTGAGAAGCTCTGGACTGAAAGGCGCAATGGAAGAACAAAGACTGATTGATAGTTGATATTGACTTCGGAGCTTAAGCGACTCATTCGTGCGGAACTCTCACTCCTGAGACTTGCGCGATAAAATGACTGCTCTTCACGGGGCTGGTTTAAAACACGGTACAGTACGCTTCTAAAGACTGCGGCGGTGGACGAGATAGTTCGAACCCAAAGACGTTCTCACCAGGCGAACAAAGGCCCAGTTTCAAGGTGAGGTACCTCAGCGGGAATCTGAGGCGCTTGCTTGAAAAGGGACACAAGCACGTGCGAATCACCGAATTCGGGGTCGCGTATCGCAGCAGGAGCCGCGGTCTGACCTGCTATCGTGACTGAATAAAGAGTTTTTCTCTGCGCACTTGTTTGCAAATGGAAAACTACAGACATAGAAGGAACTATATATAAGGAGCTCATCCGCATAGCAAATAAGTAAACTAAAATTTAAATTCGAAAGAATCATTAATAAACATCGTAATGCTGTGTTCATCTTGTTTTTATTATCGATGTTATTTCAGGCTTACCCGGTTTTAATTAGCTAAATGGAGGTTATTAACTAAAGTTCAGGAGGGAATTCAAGCCTGTCGTTCTATGGTCAGGAGGCCCCCCATTTCACCAAGCAGGTTAAAGCCAAATTTATTTCACCAAGTCACAAAGCGTGCAGTTCTTGAATGCTGTTGTCCCTAGTGAAATGGTGTTAATTTCCTTAATCCTCCCAGCAGTCATTTCTGTTCATAAAAAAACAGAAATGCGCTTTGAGGTGTACTATTCTCGATAAAATAGTTGTATAAATATTATGTTTCAAATGATTTCCTTTCCTTTGAACATAGCCTAACCAATCGATGTTTATTGTTAGTTTAACCTGCCTTCCTGTGATGGATATCAATGTTATACAACAATATAAAATCTGCTTTTAATAATTGTTGTTTTCTTTAAATGAGAAAACTAAAATATGCACATTGCATCGTTCACTTAACTGGATCCACATACTCTGGTGGCATTAGAATAAATACGGTAAAGAATTGTTGCTTAATCCCAGCATGAACTATTCTAGAGTTCAGTTAAAATTCCATTAATCACATTGTAAATGATTACACAAGGGTATAGGCTAACACGTATATTCATAATTTTCTTTGGATCTAACCTAACATAGATGCCACTTTGATCAGGGCAGCTGGCAAGACCTGTTTCTACACACAAAACAACACAATCAAATTCACAGCTACGTATGAGTTGAGTTTGCTCATGTTTTTGGAGTGAGGAAACTGATTAATTCATTTATGACATAATTTTCAAGTCCAGACTGAAAAGGTTTTTAATAACACATTGACCCATATCATCAAATCAAACATGATGAAGGATGGTCCTGTATGCGGTTTGAGTATTGACTACATTCACCACATGCCTATGGTGGTTTAGCTTCAGAAACAATCACCTGTGTCCTCAAGAACCGAATCTACAGCTGACTGGACTCTGCTGGTAGAGCTGCATTGTTATACCCCACTAGGCTCACATTGTCCTGACTGTTTTTTCATACAGATTGTCAGTTCAGAAGACGTCGTGGCCAGCAATACAGTGTTGATGGAAACTCCCGTGTGTCTGATCGAGAATGGCCAGGATGGAAAGTTCTGTGTCAACCCCATTGCACTGGAGATATTAAATCAGATTTCACAGCATGTGGTTGTGGTGTCAGTAGTGGGATTATACCGCACAGGCAAATCCTACCTCATGAACAAGCTATCAGGGAAGAAAAGGGGTGAGTGAATTGGGCACTGATAACACTGATAATGATCGAACCCTGGTATTCCTTACGGACTTTGAATCTTGTAGATGCAGTGTTCATGGTGATTTACATTTTATTTGGAATTTCCTCATTCTAATTTTTTTTTATTTTATTTTCTATTGCTTTTTATCTCTGATAGAAAGTGGTAGGAATGCAAATCATCTTGCCGAGAGTTAATTACAGACTCGGTCATCTCACAGCCCTGAGCCACAAAAAGCCTCCAAAATGTTTTGACTTCCACTCTGTCAAAAGGCCTGTCTCCCTTCATTGAAGAAAACATTGTGACATGATTTCTTAGGAACTATGTTACCTTCTAACAAGTTTAATGGCTTTGTGGGTCTGTGTGTGAATTGTCACTTTGTCTTGTTTCTCAGGATTCGCCCTGGGGTCCACCATACAGTCCCACACCAAGGGCATCTGGATGTGGTGCGTTCCTCACCCCAGTAAGCCTGACCACACCCTGGTGCTGTTGGACACCGAGGGCCTGGGAGATGTGGAAAAGGTGGGAAACTGGGACTCTTTCAACTCAAAATTAAGGGATAGAGGACAGGTTATAGATTCAAACCTCAGATATTTGGTCTCTCCAGATGATTTTTTTATCGTATTGTGTCTGTAACCTTTTTCTGTTCTTTTTAATTGCACTGTATTATATTGTATAACTATTGTATTTCAGCCACAGCCAGAATACAAATATATTTAATGTTTTCTATATTATTCTCCAGTGCTTGTAACATGAATCATCAAAGGCACTGACAATGGGAACTAAGGTGATGTTTTGAACAGGTTGTTTTATTTTTTCAGCATGCAGCCTGTATGTATATTACTGTTCGTAATGTGTAGGCATTATACAAATTACATGCAACATACAGTACTTTAAAAAAGCAAAAAAGCTCAGAGTGGAACTTGATCACGGCACAGTTTAGCAGCCACAGACCTGTTAGATTTAATTATATGCCAATGAATGAGATGTGCACATTCTACCACCAACAGCTGTCATTTTCCTAGTTCTTAAATCCTGTGCCTATATTTAAAACCTGCTGCAGTAGAGAAGAAATGGAAAGTGGATTATCAAGAGACTGAGAACATGTTTTCCAGGGAGATCAGAAGAACGACTGCTGGATCTTTGCTCTGGCCATTCTTCTGAGCAGTACGTTGGTGTACAACAGCCGTGGGACCATCGACAACAATGCCCTGGAGAACCTGCAGTATCCTTGTGTCTCAGGCGGATTTTAATTTTAAAGTGCCAAAGTGGAACTCTGTATCTATGGCTAAAGTATTGTAAAGTGTCTACGGTGTGGCTTTAAGCAACAGCTTCATTTTGGAACATTTAATAGACAAACCTGTTTTTGTCAAAACTACATTTGTTTGAGGTTGAGGCAACAAAAGACAGTTATTGCAGGCAGTGAAAGGTGAAGTTGTTTGACAGCTTTCACTAACTTTGTGTCTTTTTGAGAGCAAAGGTGATGGAGAGTTTAAATTGAATCAAGACACTACAGAGCATTTGATTCTTCTTTTATAATGCTGTATTAGTTTCTATGCAATGGAAGGAGTTAATGTTTTGGTACTCTTGCCTAAATTCATTGGTAACCCGTTGCCAGTAATAAAGTAACAAAGGGAATACAGGGTCTAAAAATGCTGTAGTTGTAGGAAAGCAGTGTACATTTTCAGAGTGTATTGTCTCACACAATCCCAACTTCAGTGACAAGGCTCAAGTACTTGTAGGAGGTTTTGGGATTGAGGTGTGTGGGAGATGGTATGACTGTTTATTTTTTAGAACTACACAATTACCATGATCTGTTATCAGAACCTGATCTCAGAAAATGGACACATGGTGGAACAGCGAGCCCATGACTGGGAGTACCTACACAAACCCAGCTATGCAGATAGATGCCCCCAAGGACTCTGATGTTGTGAGGAAGAAGCACTAACCTCCATGCCACCACACCACACAATAAAATATCATCCATCCATTTTCTAACTGTTTTATCCAATACAAGGTCACAGGGGAGCTGGAGCCTGTCACGCCCTCTGCAGCCAGAGGGCATTCCTTCTCTGTCCTGTCTCTTTTTTCCGGTGCTTTGCTGTCCTTCCGGTGTTTTTCTCTCTCTCTGGGGCTATATATTTCCGGGTCACTTATTCTGCTTCGCTCAGCATTGACGTTCGGATGTCCTGAGACCCATCTAGCACCAGGTCACCCCACGTCCGCTACCTGAGGGCACAGGTTTCTATACAGTATTTCCTGAACAGCTGAGCCCGGGCTTTCCCACGTTTCGCTGCTACGCATAGGGTCTTTTACTCTCTCCTGCCATTCCACAGTTCGTCCTTTCCAACATCCGTGACAGAGCCTAACCTGGTAATCAACAGGCACATGAACCTGAGTGGGACACCATACACAAGTACACACATTCACATCAGGGCCAGTTTTCCAAGAAGCCAATTTATCTGCCAGTGTGTCATGAATTGTGGAAGAAAATCAAAGCAAGAGGAAACCCATGCAAACATGGGGAGAAGGTACAAACTCCACATAGATGGCACCCCAGATCTGGAATAGAATCCAGGACTCCAGCGCAGTGAGATAGCATCGCTAACAACTGCATCACTGTGGTGCCCTTATAATAATAATAAGAATTAGAATGCTGGAGATTGGTCTGTGCTTCGACTGGAACTTCACCAGACAAATATTATCTATCGGTATTTTGATATACACAATTCACTCCTGGTCTTAGATAACTAAAGCACCATCGGTGGCATAGCTCAATTGTGGGGGAGGGGTGTCTGAGGAAAGTGACACCTGTGATTCTTTGAATAGCTGTGCGTGGTTTTCCTGAAGCCCCTCAGATATGTGACAGAGCTCACTGATCTAATCAAGGTCAAATCACCCAGGGACCCCAAGCCTGCAAGTGGTGATGATGATGATGAGGATGAAGAGGACTCTCAGTATGTGCGCTACTTCCCCAATTTTGTGTGGGCTGTGCGCGACTTCACCCTGGAGCTGAAGATAGAGGGGAGGCCGGTGACTGAGGACGAGTATCTTGAACACGCTCTGTCTCTCAAGAAGGGTAAAAGATTTCTGCTGCCTTACAGCCATTTCACCAAATAAAGGATGTGTCAGTGTTTTCTGCTCCATTCAAAATACCCCATGACCAAACTATACAATAAAAAGGATGTTCTTGTGTATTAATCCTGATTGCATGTTTCCTCTAAGTTAATATTGAAGGATTGCGCTATCTTCTTCAGGAACCAACAGGAAAGTGTCCGACTACAACCTGCCCCGGCAGTGTATCCGGAACTTCTTCCCCTTGCGCCGCTGCTTCGTCTTCGGCAGCCCCGCCGCCCCCGATGCCATGACCCGCCTCGAGACTCTGGACGAGAGGGACCTGAGCGCCTCCTTCCTGGAGGCCACCCAGCGCTTCTGCCAGCACGTCTTCAACCAGAGTCCCGTCAAAACCATCAAGGGAGGACATCCTGTCAGTGGCAGGAGTGAGTGAGACAGTCCCTGTTTGTCTGCCTTACAGTACCCGTGTATTCCATATCGTACCCCAACTTTTCCGAGATACTTTCTCATTGTCGGCAGGAGTCTCTCCAGTGACCCTTAATATGATCAGTGGGTTTGGATTTGAAATAGGTTGCTTTTGGACTCCATTCTGTGCAAATGTCCACTTCCCTGCAGTGATATACAGCAAAAATAAACTGGGATGGTCTGGATAACATGCAGGCTGTGTTGAAAATCAGCACTTCAGAACAGTTTGGTTAGAAGAATGTGTATCTTTTACAAACTGTGAATATAAACTGCATCAGGTCTTAGGGCTTTTCTGTGGGCAACACCTCTCTCCACCATACTTGTTTTCTGGTTTTCTTTTCTCAGTGCTTGGTATCTTGGCCAGTACCTACGTGGGCACCATCTCGAGCGGTGATGTGCCCTGCTTGGAGAACGCAGTGCTGACAATGGCACAGATTGAGAACCAGGCAGCTGTGCAGGAGGGGATGAAGGTGTACAAGGAGGGGATGGACAAGGCAGTGACCTTCCCAGCCAGCCTGGAGGGTTTATCCCAGCAGCACAGGCACTGGGAAAAACTGGCTCTGGAGAGGTTCGCCAGCAAGTCTTTCAAAGATGAAAGTGGTCAGCACATGAGCGACCTGGGAGTAAGTTAAAATCTAGGTCTGCAAAGGCAAAGAAATTATTTTACCTTTAAAATCAAGTGTATGCTATTACTTCAATTTGAAGGATACTTCTTCAAACAAAATATAGAAGGGGTTCAGTAATCTTCAGATGAAATACAGGCAAGGTCAATCTTAGAATCTAGTGGCAACACAGATGCTCATTCAGAATGTGGGAGGCCCTCATTTTGCTTAGTAGTGACATCTTAACGTTAATAAGAAATACTGAAAGATAAAGAAAAGTGATGTTCTGTCTTCATGAAGAAAACAGTCACACTAAATTATAATAGTCTTGTGACAGACACCACCTTAAACAAGGTAGCTCAAGGGATCTATGTCCATTAAAACTCACACTGGACAATACTGGAAAGCAGGACACTTTACTGCATAGTTTCAGTTCATACACACACTAGAAGAAGCCTTACAGCAACACCATGAGGCGCTTTATATACCAAAACATTTAATTCATTATACCCATATGTGAATGTGGCCCCTAAACTCTTCACCAGTTATCTAGCTATCTAATCATAACCCAGTGTGTCTATTTACAATAATAGACATCTTTAATAGCCACTAGAGGAAAGCCCTTCAGTCAAGTAACACTGCTACATTTTATAGTGTTCCCACTGTGATCTCTTTCCTAACATTTGTGATTTATGGACTGGCCAAATGTACTGTAACTCCTGTTGTCTCATTCATAGGAGAAAATTGCAGAGTATTATGACTGCATCCTCATGCGCAACGAAGAAGCCTCTATAAATACCTGTCATGTCCTGCTGGCAGAGCTGTCCACCCCCATCGCCAAGAAGCTGGAGGAGGGCTTCTATGCCAAGCCTGGTGGCTATAAGCTCTACTGTAAGGATCGAGATGCCTTGGTGGCACAGTTCCGTGCTGAACCCAACAAAGGGGTTAAGGTAGAAACTTTCATTACCAGGAGAGTGAGATTCCCTTAAACTGGATAGGACAGAAAATTTCAAATAAATGTATGGCTGGGCAGCACAGAAACATGGGGGTTAGCACCCAGCTCACCCCAGGATCAAGAGTTCATCGTCAGTCCGGGCTCCGGTCCTTGCAGAGTTGTATGGTCTCCTTATGCTAGTAAGATTTTAAATCTTAAACATTTCCCTTGCTACCTCCCTTCTGGAGAAAAAATAAGTTTGTTTTTAGGTATTTCTTTAATCCCAAATGTTTTAAGGTGCCTGTGTGGTTGACAGGCAGAGGAGGTCTTGGAGCAGAGTCTGAAAGAGAAGGAAGTTGAAGCCAATACCATTCTTCGTGCTGATGAGGAACTGACAGAAAAAGAGAAACAAATTGCAGGTAGGTAGAGATCAGAAACCTGTAGGGAAGGATGGTTAAGCGTTCTTTAAATCATTATTGCTCACAGGCATGATCAATCAATCATAGTGCCCTCCATAAGTAAGATAAGATCACTTTATTGGCCATATACAATTTCTTGCATTAGGAATTTGTCTTTTGTCTTGCTCTCCATGAGACGCAGAGGCACACAGACAGGGAGAGAGAAGCTTGGGATCAGAGTGCAGGGTCAGCTATTTCTACGGCACCCCTGGATCAGCTGGGCTTAAAAGCCTTGCGCAGCGGCCTGCTGGAGTAGGATTCTTCTGCCAAATGAGAGATTTGAACCGGCAACCTTCCTTAGCCACAGTGCCACCACTATAGTATAGGGTCAGGGTCAATTTTTGCTGTATCCTCAAGCAATGCAGTTTTTAGATGAAAAGTAGAACTTGTGAAATGTAAATGTCATTTTTATTTCTGTATCTAAATATTAAAACAAGCTGTGATTTTCTCCCTCTTTCCCTCCACTTCCGCGGCTGCTGACGGTGTGGACTGAGCGCAGAGCAGCACGAGAGAGCTGCCCTGGCCGAGCAGCAGAGGAAAGCACAGGAGGAGCAGCGGCTGGAGATGGAGCAGGTTCTGCAGGATGAGCGCGGGAGGCACCAGGAGCAGATGCAGCTGGCGCAGAAGAAGCTGGAACAGGAGCTGGAGAACTGCCGAGTGGAAGCTGAGAGAGCACTAGAGAGCAAGCTGAAGGAGCAGGAGCAGCTGCAGAGGAAGGGCTTCGAGGACCAGGCGGCCGCGATGACCAGAGAGATCGGTAGACTCAAGGAGGAGGCATCGAAGGGCAGCTCATGGAAGGATTTTATCAAGCCTGTACTCAGTACAGCTGCTGACATAGTTAGTACCATCTATGAGTATAAGACCTTAAGGAGGCTCATGAGACGTTGAATTATTCTTCTTCTGTAGCTCATGGATGTAGTAGCTGGTAGCTAGCTTTTGTGCATGGTCCTGCATGTATTTGCCTCTGAGGGTTTTAGTCATGATGTTTCCTGTTGATCTGCCCTGTGTTATAGAACTTTTCAAAAATGTCATTGCTGGCTGGGAAGCACAAAACAAACCAACAACATAAACAAGCAATTAACAAATCTAAAAACAAATAAATTAATCCAAAAATAAAACAACAAACTTGAAAATATATTTTTTAATTGATTGCATGATACCAAATAAATCAACATATTAAAAAAACACAACCACATTAACTCCAAACTGGAAGGCATGGCTATATTTATGTCATATGTCAATCACTGTGCTGCTGAACTGTGGCAGGAAGTGTACAGTAGCACATTGAGACTAGCCCTACCCGCAGGGTGAGTCCCTGTTCCTCTCATTCTCCAGGAGCTAATTTCCAGTTTGAAATTGTGGTGTGGTGTTTTGCACTTCAGACCACCACATCTCATATTATTCTCTGAGTGTGTTGACTGGTTTTTGTATAGTTTATAACTATGCTTAGATCTGGACTTAATTTTTGCAATTCATGTATGCAGTATGTCAGATGAGGTAATTAAAGAAGTATTTTTGTCACATTACAACCTTCTATACTGTTCTTATCAGAATTGAGAAACTTAGCAAGGCTGGTCACTTGTGGGCTGGGAGACAGCTGCTGCTGTAAATGGTCTTGGTGGATCTATAGGTAGTGCTCTTCTCTCTGGGACACTCAGAGAGCTCTGCTGTAAGAGGTGCCATTCTTCACATGTAAAGTCAAACTGAAAAGACTCACATAACAAATGTTAGCTGTGTTTGTGAAAAACCTCTCCTTTGTAATATAGCCAGTATAGATGTTGTTGCACAGTAAATAAAAAGATAATATTTGCAAAAATATTTAATTGTGTAGGTTTTTAATAACATAAGGCTCATTTAGTTGCACACTAGAAGGCAATCCTGGGTTTACAAAGTCCAAGGCCCAAAACACTGCTTAACTCATTAGGTTTTGGGATTTCACTTAACATGTTTGAAGTGGATCTCTCCAAATGATAAAGAATAAAATAAGATTAAAAAAATACATAAGCCCCTTCAGTGCTACAGTGCTGTTTTCTATTGTTGCCCATGAAGCCATAATGCAGGTAAATATGAAACAATAATTCAGCAACGTAAAAAATAGTTCTAGGAATATAACTCAGGCTACAGCAAGTGGACATTCACATAATCTTGCTGGCTTGATTACAGCGATTAGGGTGACCAAGACTAGCAATGCATAAATTTTCTCTTGATGCTTTTGACTTATATATACTATTTGTGTATATAAAATTAAAGAGGCAACAACTAACAAGCCTAAGATTCAGTGGTTGGAACTATATAGATCCAAATATTAAGGATAAGAGTTCTGTTACCATTTAAAAAAAACGTGAAAGGAGCCGAGAACCTATCCCCACTGCTTTCCCAACAATACCTGGTAAGAACAAGGAAGCCACATTACCAACAGTTTCCACAACAGTGCTAACAATTGACTGGGATTTAGATTTCGTCTCCTCCTTCTCCCGCTTCAGAGATGTGATGTCAGCATTCATTCTATCTGCTCGGTCTCTGAAGCCTTGTTCCAAAAGGTCCCTCTGTTCCTGTAATGGGCAAACATTTAATGGGTAATGAGTTTATTCAGAGCAAGTTCTTGAAAGTTCATGAGGAGTTTGTGAACATGTAGTGGAGAAAACAAGTGTAAACTATTTCTTACATCTCTACCTGATTTTACATATTTCCAGGAAAAATGTGTGCTGTGGACCTCTTAGAGGAGTTGTACATTAATTACTTTAGACGTAAATGTATCCTAGTTGGGCTCTACCTTCAGCTTAGCCTCCAGAACTTTGTCTTGCTCCTTCAGAAGGTTTTTCCTGTCTTGTTCCATCTTGGCCAGCAGTTGCTCCATGTTTTCTCTGTAGGTCCTCTCTTGGTCCTGTATCTGCCTCTGAAGGACCCATTTTTTCTCCTCCTCTGCCCTCCTATCCCGTTCTGCAGCTGCAGACCTTGCCCACTCCTCTACAGAACAAGACAAGAATCAGAACAGTAGAGGAGCCATGTGTTACTACTCCCCATTAGAATTTTCTGAAGATTTTTTTTCAAATGGTGTTAACAAATTGTTTGTAGAATATCTGCAAAATGCCATACAGCACAATCCACCACTGATACCTTTATCCTGCTATACAACAGAAATCTTCATCATCACAGATTGCAGATCTATCTGGTACTTTCATGCTGTAAACCCTTCTGAGCTAAGGCATTAGATCAAAAAAAGAAGCTCTTGACATCTTTAGAAGATCACAAACATCTAGACCATCACTGAGGACACAGTTGCCCAACAAGCAGAGGAACCCATAAGCACCTTTGAAGCCATTCGATTCTGGCCAAGAATTTGCCGTTTGTACTTCCCTCCTGTTATAATTAACCAAGGGTCCAAACCTCCAGTCCTGAAGGGCCATGATCCAGCATAAGCCTCTTCATAGCACTAACATTTTAAGATCTGGTTTAAAATAACTGATCTACAATGTTGAACTGAGGCCCTGAAGCCTGACCTGGAGTGAATAGCTACAGATACTATGGCCCTTTGTAGCTAATTAACCTTTAGAAAAACTGAAATATTATAAGTAAAATATCTCTCTTGATCCTTCTCCTTTCTTCTCAGTTTTAAAGCTCACTCAATCTCCACTCTTTGTCCTTACTTCAAATGACCAAATGAACAAATGAAATGCTCCATGCTCCATCTTTCTCCCTTTTTATTAAAATTTCACCTTCAATCCTCCTTTCTGCCTCAGAGAGGGATTTGTCTGCTGCCAGTATGGCTCTTCCAATGCTCTCTTTAGGTGCCAGGTACTCCTTCAGGACTTCTTCCGCCTGCAGACACAAAGCAGAGCCTGTGCTCTAGAAACCAGCAGTCACCCAGAACAGGAGTCTAACACAGTGGCTAAGAAACAAACTCAAAAACTATTGCAGCAGAGTTATGTAAATCTCAAACAGCAACATCACACTATAGTCGCATACATCTGACTTAAAAAATCATCTTTTTGTACCTTAATGCCTTTATTTGGCATTGCCATGTATATACTAATATATACATCCATGTCGGTCTTGAACTTTTTATAGCCTCCAGCAACCATGTAGGACCCGGCGCTCAGGTTCTCCTCTACTATTTGGAATACTTCATCGATGATATCACTGCAAGCCTTGCGCGATGCCTCTTCATTCTTCATGCATAATGACTCGTATTCATTCTGAAGGGATTTCTACAAGGGCGAAAAAGATTAATAAAATGTTTTCACTACAAATCTGAGCCTTAGGAATATTCACTGTAAAATTGTGATGGCTTCTTGTGTTCCACACTGGCATTCAGGAGGAAGGATAAGAACACGTACAACTTTCCATAATCCTGAATCTTAAACACGCTTCAAGCCTTCTGTTTGAAGGTGCTTACCTGGAATATACAAAAACATCTGTTTTGTGTTTATGAAGAGGTAAGGACTTCCTGCTTAGCCTGAGGGCAGAGGCCATTGCTCTTACCATAAGTTCAATCTGATACTTCTGGTCTTCATCTTTGAAGGAGTGGTTGATGAACATCTTCACGGCCTTCTTCTCAAACTGACCATGCAGCTGGGACAGCTCCTCCTGAGTCTCAGTGGGGTATGCGACCCACTCGTTCATCTCATTCACGTAGTAGGAGACGGCTTGTTTCAGAGCGGTGGTGTTCTGGATCTCTGCCAAAGCCAAGACTGCGTTGTCGAGGCAGGGAATCTGGCCACTGCGGATGGCCTCCACATAGGTCTCCGCCAGGCTCCCCAGCACTGCGAGACACCCCAATTTATTAGTCAAACAATCAGTGTCGCTAACACATGCACTGTACCCATGAAAATATGTGTAGAGTGTATCAGTCTTCACTTCTGCCTGTGCTGAGAAATTGACATCAGTCTGACTCTTGCCAAGACTAGTTATCCATATGGAATTAAAGGTCTAGATTGCACACATTGTCATCTAGGAATTTAAATACAGTTCTTTTGCACAGCTTTTCAGAGTCATTTAGACCTACTCTACATGGAAACTTTATGGAAGAGTATTTAAAACTGAGGACAGGAGGCATTTCTTTATCCAAAGGGTGCTGGTATGTTGTTGAAGTACCCTTCTTCTTTCAAGAAATGGCTGGATGAGATCCTGGGATCAATTATCTGCTCATTTCTGAACAGAGGTCCTCTTGTCTGCAACCTTTCTTATGTTCTAAAAATTTCACAATCAGTCTAGGAGCCACTGCTAAACCCATATACTTACATCTGCCAGTGACTGTGTAGCCCCCTTTCATGGTTTTGGTCTGGGCACTGGTGAAGACATAATGGCAGAAGTCCTTGGCCTGCTGCACAAAGCAGGGGTCTAGGTCAGTGTCGCTCAGCTCCTCCATCAGTCTCATTTTCTCAGGGGTGGTGGGGCGCGTGAACACAAAGCACTTGCGGGATGGGAAGTAATTTCGGATGCACTCACGGGGCAAATTGTACTCTTGAGATTTTTTGTCAGTGCCTTGGAGAAAGAGGAAGGCAAAGGTTTTTTTGGAGGATCAGATTTTACTGTCATGTCTTTTTGCAACAAGTCTGGCATGTTTACTGCAGCTCATATAGCATCGCGTACGCCTGCTTTAAAGATCAAAAACAAAGGGAAGAATCCTTGAATAATTAAATCAATTTTTCTCATTTTCTGTTTGCTAGTTCTAGAACTGGGGTGTCCAGGACCAAAATGTCTTCAAGTTAAAATTTCAACCCAGCTCCTACCCAGTTACTTAACTGCATCGATTTTACAGCTTCTCTCAGCTCTTCAGGTGCTGCTGCTTTAAAGAGACCAGGACCACCTGCAGACACATTGACCTGCCTTCCAGGATTGGGCAAACCATATCAAGAACACAATCTTATTTCAAGAAATTTCCTGTTCAATCCTAGAAATACCTTTGTACCTATTTGCAAAAATCTTGTGTAACCTTAATGTAGGAATCTTTCAAATATAGCTCTGTAAAGCCATAGAATGTTGTACTTTTGTGCTGTAAAACCTGCAGCAATGTTACTTTAATTGATCAAGCATGACAATACTCCTAGAGTGGGGATAAAGAAAATCTTTACCTGGCCTCAGCTTTAGAGCATTGTCCAGATACTGATCAGCTGTAACCACTTTCCCATCAATCGCCAGCTCCAGGGTGAAATCTCGCACAGTCCACACAAAAGAAGGGAAGAAACGAGCAAACTCAGCCGAGTTGTCCTCCTCATTCCTTGTATGGGACTTTACTCTAATGTGTTCAGTCAGTTCAGTGACATAGCTGTAGAAGTCATTGTTCAGGACAACAGCCTTGACCTCCCTAAGCAGTAGAGACCTCTGCTGACCACAAAGATACCTTTTACAGTTCTTATGCAAAATTATCTATTTATGATTATAACCATTTAACATAAAATACATTAGCATTTTTAAATACTGATAGTTGGAAAAATATAATGGATAATGCATTTTCACATCAATGTAGACCAATACCTAATACAAAGAGAATTTCACCTTCAACATAAATATTGCCTCTCCAATATTTCACCATTTTCAAAATATTTAATTAGATTTAGTAGTTCGACATATATCTGTCATAAACACTCTCTAAAAGACATTACTGTTGTAGAGGAACAAGTAAACACTATTCTTTGCTTCTTTTTGCCTTTTTGTTCCTTTGCAGCCTTTGCATGCTGACACAGCTCCCTACTTGAGTTACTGTTGTATTCTGTCATTTCTGAACAGACTGACTCAATACCTAGTGCAGATGTTCCTCTGGTCATCCCGGATCCTGATAAGCATGTTTATATTGGCACCTGAGGGAACATGAACTGTTTCTCCCAGAGTGATACGAAGAATCCTAGCTTTACCCTGCTCTTCTCAGTTTGCTTGACATCTGCATTTCTACAGCACCTAGCAAAGCCTAAACAACTGTATACAAGATTCCCCCAATGAAAGTGTTAGACGTTTGTCCATCACTCTTTTTCTAAGCTCACTGTTGCAAAGTAAGAAGTTAGTTTTGACCTAGCTGTATTCTTGACAGGACATTAGTGCTTAGGTTAGGCTCTGACTGAAGGTTGCAACACAGTACACAGATTCTTAAAAATGATGCCACATCATCAAGGATACTGCAGCTGCTGCAAGGCGTTGTTGTTGATGGTCCCTGTACTGTTGTAGACCAGTGTGCTGCTTAGAAGGACAGCAAGAGAAAAGATCCAGTTGTCGTTCTTCTCATCTCCCTAAACACAGGGAAACAGAGGATTCACTATGGTCAAATTTTAGGAGGAGAGGAGCAGTCCCATCCCATACAGCCACAGAAACTCATCTATCTATCCATCAATCCATTTTCTAACCTCTTCATCCAATTTCAGGTCACAGGGGAACCAGAGCCTAGCCCAGCAAGCAATGGGAGCAAGGCAGGGTATACCCTAGACAGGACACCAGTCCATTGCAGGGCGCACAGACACAAACACTCACACCGGGGGCAATTTTCCCAGAAGTAGATTTACATACTGTACCAGAATGTCTTTGGAGAGTGGGAGGAAACCCATGTGAACACAGGGAAAACATATAAACTCTAGAAAGACTATATTTTTTGGAAATTCTCGATAATTCTTCAGATTTTTTTCCATCCCACTTTGGAATTACACTAGTGCCAGGATAGAACTCTTTCCTAAACCAGTCGAATTGACCCTTACATACTCCATCTAGTTACAATGAACGCAAAACAAAGGGAAACAAAGAGACAATTGATATTACCAGACCACTGGTAAATGTAGCAAAATGTGTACAATGGCGTATTACCTTGCATGTTTGATCCTTTGCTCCCATTTGACATGGGTTAATTTCACTGATCAAAGAAAAATGGGTAATACACAGATTTATCACGGCTGCACAATAGGAAGTATGTGAGGAAGGCAAGATTGTTTAAATCTCAAGAAAATGTGAAGCTTTCCTAAATGTCTATGTGCAATTTCTTTAGCAAAACTTCTTCTAATTCTGATATAGGATTTCCACAAACTAGTGAATTCCATATTTTGTGCACTACAAGAGCTATGAATAATTGAATCAATATGAGGCCTTAGAATTATAAAAAAATGGCTTTTCGGCATGAATTTGTGTCCTCTGTTTTGCCTGGAGGAGTAACAGGTTTTTAAAGGATTCACCCATTTCCATGATTGTGCTGCCAAGCTGGAAAGTCCACAACAGGACACAGAATGTTATAACAGAATGTATTGCATCTAAAGTCTTAGTGAAAACTTCACTGCTCACCTTCTCCACATCCCCCAACCCCTCGGTGTCCAGCAGCACCAGGGTGTGGTCAGGCTTATTGGGGTGAGGGACGCACCACATCCAGATGCCCTTGGTGTGGGACTGTATGGTGGACCCCAGGGAAAATCCTGTAGAACAGAAATGGGAAGCATGTCAGGTTTAGTCCAGCAGCCATCTAACTGCACCTAAAGCTGTCATCTATCTGTACCCCTTAATCATTTGCCTGGTGTCTAAAATCTCACAAATAATATCTTGATTGTTAAATGGAAGGCTAAACTGTATAATGACTTAATGTAGGCGTAGAACTTGAAACTACAAGGTTCCCAGAAAAACCTTGATAAAAGCCTATATCATTATACACTACCTTGGAAAATGACCGTGCTTTCTTCTGTTTTATCTTTAGAGTGAAATGATACAAGATACAAGGACTGACTTTGGGTAAGTGCATCAACCAAAGCAAATGTAAAAGAATGTCGTCTGTTTTACTTAGAATATTCAAATATATCTGATGTTTTACTTCTTGACTGTATTTGGCATAACTTGACATGGAGTTGGACTACGTGAGATGTGTTGAGGAAAATGAACTGTTAAATTGAATTTTAAAGCTGATATCCTGGTTTCTTACAATAATTTTTGTATACATTTCTGCAAAGGAAAACCTTCTGTTCTTCTATGAACTGTTTATTTGACATTACTCCTCACCCTTTTTCGTTCCTGCCAGTTTGTTCATGAGGTAGGATTTGCCAGTGCGGTATAATCCCACTACTGACACCACAACTACTTGCTGTTCAATCTTCCCCAAAAGCTCCAGAGACTGTCTGTTGACATGAAGCTTTCCATCTTCTCCATTTTCAACAAGGCACACGGGGGCAGACATCGACAGTGTGTTGCTAGCCATGAGCAGCAGGGAAAAGTCTGTTTCAGTCATGCAAAAAACAAAAAGAGCTTTAGCACTTTCCTGTTTTACACATTAACATTATTTTAATAACTCTTTTGCGCTGTCATACAAACGGCCTATAACCAAGCAAATAAGTTTTGAAATTCTGTGTGAAACAAAAACAAACTGAGTGACGTGATAATGTGACCGTGCAGGAGCCCGGGCGGCGGAGTGACGTCACCGCGCTGCAACCAGCTCCGCTACAATAACAACGCATTTGAGTAAATTCAAATATAAGCAAGCATTCAAGTCATATTACATCCAGAGTCGTGTTTCAATTTACCTGGGGCTCAAAATAGTGTCTGCAACTACTGTACAAAATGTCTTGACATTTTGCTTGTCTATGAGATTAGGGGGAAAGGAAATGTTACCATGATTTCTGTTTTGTTTTGCTTTGTTTTAAGAATACACTCATAAAAACATGTTATGACAACAGCATCTGTCTCGGCACTACTCAGAAGTTATAATTCATTTTATTATTTACATTAAGCGACAGAATTCTGGGGTGCTTTCTGCTCCTTATTTATTAGAAACACATAGATGAATAAGTCGATCTAACGTCACCTTTCTCTGAAAAGCAGTTTCTTAAGGGGAACTTTAATTCGGTTGATGGTTCCTGGCCGCTTACCGCTGGAACATTCTGCTTTTTTATCAAAAGGTAACCGACCGAGCTAAATGACAGCGAAAGCCCAGCCAGTTTCAAACTTGTTTTAATGTGTCTCATAACATTACAAAATGAGCGTGAAAAGAAACTTAATAACAGAGAATGGTTTCAGGACAGGAAGTTCTCATTCTCTTCAAAAACGCGTTACCTCAGTGAGAAATTAATGTCGGTCGTGGCTGTTTTCAACCATCTACTTAACTGCGGTCCTACCCGCTAAGCCTCATACTGTGTGTTCATATTCGGAAAGGCGAAGTAACCTGTATTTAAGTTTTAGCCTCTCAGGAAAAGAAAGAACACGACACTGTTCAACATCCTGAAGACATGTTGATTTAACATGACGCTCCTTCGACCGATAAAAACCACAAGATAATATGTTATTTTCAGCTCTTTAACTTTCGATTATTAAAAAGGTTCAGCTGAAATATATCGAAACCCGCTATTTCAAAAATGCATAGTACGAATAAAAATCGCATCTGATCCGCAGTACCTCTAAACCACTCTTTAATCGCCAATCATACGGAGCGAAAAGCTTTAGAAATTATTGTACTGCATTGTCTCAAGAATGCGACTGAAGATCAAATACCTTAGCGTCGGCAAATGCCGCAATTAAAACCGAAAAGGCAGCGATATAAGAATATGTGCAAGCTGTGTTCAAGTGAATAGTAGTGGAAAGCGTATTTTAAAGAGGTGCACCTTAATTTGGACTTTGGAATTTGGCCCAGGACTTTCTGGCTTCAGGATAGTGGAGAAGCCGAACTGCAGGTGACTTCTCAGTCTTTGCAGCGTCGGAAGTCGTTTTGGCAGTAGCACAATTCGAAAGCGAAAGCAGAAAACACCGCTAGAAAATCTTTTAAATTCTAATATTGCCTTTTTCTTAGTTGCAAGTGAAAAAGAAAGCTCATACTTCAGACATCTAGTCGTATCGATGGGTTGCTGTGCAGAGAGAGATACTGAGGAAAAAATAATTTAGCGCCTTTAAGTGTTACCACTCCAATTCAAAATAAAGCGATCTGAGAATACACTTGTGTTCTGTTCGTGCATTACTGAATAGTAACATTAGCAATAGCTGTAGTTTGTAAGAAAAAAAAAACGAACAGTGCCATAAGTCCCGTCGAGAGGTGCCAGGTTGGGGAGATTGGTATTTTAAAAGAAGTACCTTCGCTTGAAACGATGCACAGGACGTTCTCAGAAAAGGGCTCGAGACGAGTCGGCGAGCAGCTTCTCTTCTTGTCTGCGGCTTCTGCCCTCTCCAGGCACCTAAAGCAGCTGAAAGTGAAAGCAGAAAAGCGCAGCTGTCTTCCGAGAAACGCGCCCTGTTCGGGTCCGATACCCTCGCCCAGTTGTATTCAGTGTGGTCTAGGGAAGGAGACCAGTTACAGTATACAATCGCGACTCTCCTGACTTCATAACCTCTTCATAAGTTTCCTGACAAGGACTTTTGCTGTTCAAATGCATCGTTTTCCTAACACAAAGTGTTGCTTTCAAGACAGCTTCACTTTTGACTATATTTGGAAATCATCAGAATCGCTCGCCGGTTTTTCGCTTTGAGTAACAGTTTTATAGTGTTTGTTCATCTTCCGTCACAGCTAGCCTGTTTATCACTATTGATTTCTAAGAGCAAAACCTCCCATCAAAAGGTTGCATTAAACGAGTTGGAATGTACTGTATTTTAGAACAACTGCAGAAGTAATATAGTTTTGCTAAAATGTATTTTTAGTGTTTATCTTTTTTGTAAATAACCTTTAAACATTATGTAATCAAAAACACCATTCCGTGGGTATAAACCACATTCAGAAGGTTGTAAAAATGTAAAATGTATTTTTTACAACGCGGTGGATAAAAGAGGTATCCTCTCTTACATCTATACATTAGTGAAATATCAATATTTACTATTTTTATGTCTCTTAAAAATTTGGAAAACTTTACTTTATTTCAAGTCGTGCAATTATTTTGCTTTACGAACAATAAATAAAAACACACTTTTCTAACGTAGTGTTTTCTTATCACATACTGTACCTGTTCTAGAAAAAGAAGGTCTCACAACTGTTCTAGTATTTTGTTGTAGATCCATAGAAGTTCTTTCACTTTTAAAGTGAAACAACTGCCTCAAACTGTTGTTTCACAGGCATGGATTAAATTAGCCAATAAAAGAGGTCGTGGGGATAATGTATGTCTTGTTCTGGCAATTGGTAATGAAACTAACATTATTTCTTACAGCAAATACCCCATCCAGCCAAATTACTGAAAATCACGAACTGTTCTTGAAGTTAGACGCTTCGGCACTTGTGATCTTTAAGCAATCACAGAGTGGCAAGTTCTGAGAGCTCCCTGCTGTCACAGACTCTCGCACTGAGGGCATGAAAGATGGACTCGACCTCGTGTCGGGATGTCATGCGTGAAAAGAATGTTTCAGATCATTGTCTAGGGTGGGTGTCGTTCAGAATTTAAGAGCCATAGGCGCTATGAGGGGACACTGAGTACATACAGTACACCCTCATGTACAGTACACCTGTTATTTTAGGATAAGCAGTAAGTTATTTTAAATACCCAATTGCGTTGCTTTAAATATCCAGTTATGCTTTTAAAATACAGTATGCTGGTATGGGTTAAGTATTGACACCTAAGCATGCCTTGTAGTTTTACATTGAGAACATTGTCACGCCCTGGTGTGCTCGATGTTTTTGCTTTCGGTTTGAAACCTCTACAGCTGTGATAGAAGACTGCAGTTTCTTTTCTAACGAAGACGCGCTTGAAGAAATACTTTTTAAGTTATAAAGCAACTCAGAGAGTATTCGCGATCCTACTGACGGAATCCCGGCATCATCCTTTGTATCAGGTACTTGAATTTGCTTATATGAATTGATATTTGTGTACGCTTACTAATGCTTGTTTCCTTAAATCTGAGTTTATAAACTGTAAAATAATTCTAAAGTACTACAAACGAAAGTGTAAAGGTAATATGAATACCTTACATCAAGCACGATTTCATGTTCGTTTTTCTGTGGCAACGTTACACTACATCGCTTTATTACTCGTCAAGAACGAACGCGAATAAATTCGTGAAAACGAGCTGCTTCACTTTTCTCGGAAACCAAGACCGTTACACTGAGAGCGTTTTTTGAATGAGCGCCATTTCGGACTCTTCGAAGACTACATTCTCGATACCGACTGGGCTCCCCACATTAAAAAACGATACAAATTAACTTAATGTTGCAACTACCTCAGGTTTTATTTTAAAATAATTGCAACGTATGTTGCGTTGTATCACAAAGACAGGAAACGTACACAGACATCAAAACATACACCACTTTCCTTTTTTGACAGGTCACATAAATATGCACCGCTTTCCTTTATATGTATGTATAACATTATATATCACTGTTAAATGGCGTAAAACACAAAAGTATAACGAAAGATTTCAGTTTAAGGACGACTAGAAAGTATGATTCAAGAGGTTAGAAAAGTATATTCCCAAAAATTTAGAAAAATGAAGAGTCACCAAAGACAAGCACTTACTTAATTGGTGCATGTCAACCAGAAACAGATACTTTGTTCAGTGTTTAAGATTTGACAATATAGAATAATTCTTCGTTTCAAAAATGAATGTATTGTGTTTTTCCAAAGAAGCACATGTTGGACTCACATCTCTCAGAATAGTGTGCTGTGTGCTTCACCTGGGTGTTTGTTGCAGTTCCTTTCCACTTAGTTGTGTTCTATACGTCGCTGCACTGATGCACTGTGTTGTAAAAACGCAGCTAATGTATCTGTAATTTCATTCTTCTTCATTGTTCTAGGAAAAGGCAGATATCTGTGTTTGGTTATGGCCAGCAACAACATCTCAATGGCAGCCCCGATATGTTTGATCGAGAATGGAGAAGATGGAAAACTCAGTGTCAACTCCCAGGCCCTGGAGATCCTGGAACAGATCCAGCAGTCAGTGGTTGTGGTGTCAATAGTGGGATTGTATCGCACAGGGAAATCATATTTCATGAACAAGCTGGCAGGGAAGAGAAAGGGTGAGAATCCAGAATAACAGCTTGGGCGTTTTCCCCACACATTTCTGAGAGAAACTGTGCAATACAGCATCTCAGGCTACAGACAGAATTTCCTCACTATCTGTAGTTTAATTTTTCCTTCCAAATTCTGATGCATAGCTTTTTTTAACTCTTCACATCTTCAAAAGTAAAATAAAAAATGCAAAGTTTGTCAAGTAAATACATAAATCCACATGCAGTCCAGAGCTTCAACATCCATCCAGTCACCAGCATCCATCCTTCCAGCCATTTTCTAACTGCTTTGTCCAATACTGGATCGCAGTGTCGCATGGAAGCCTGTCCCAGCAAGCAACAGGCACAGGGCAGGGTACACCCTGCACAGGACCTGAGTCCATCACCAGGCTCATACACTCAGTGTCACGCCCTCTGCAGCCAGAGGGCGCTCCTTCTCTGTCCTGTCCCTAGTTTCCGGTCTGCTGTCCTTCCTGTCCCTCTCTTTCCCTTGGGCTATATATTTCCGGGTCTTGCACTCTGTCCTCGCTCAGCATTGACGTTCGGATGTCCTGAGACCCGCCTAGCACCAGGGCGCCCCACGTCCGCTCCCTGAGGGCATTGGTTTCTATACGGCATCCCTGAACTCTTTGCACTAATGAGCCCGGGCCTTTTTCCCATCTCGCCGCTATGCATATGGGTCTTTTTCCGCTCTCCTGCTCCCCACGGTTAGTCCCTTTGGACGTCCGTGACACTCAGACACTCCCACTTTCTCATTCTCTCACCCTCTCGCCCTCTCGCCCTCTCACCCTCTCTCCCTCTCACTCCCTCACTTTCTCACTCTCTCATCAGGAGCACTTTCCCAGAAGCTCCAGTAGTTAATGATGAAGAAGGCATTATGTCTTCTGAAAGAACAATATGTTAGAAGAAGTGATTGGAAGCTCCACTTAGAAATAGGCCAGTCAGTCCAGTTTGTCTGCCCAATCATGGGCTTTTCAGGGTTTGTGCCCCTGGGCTTCATGCCAGCAGCAGCTCAAAAAGAAGGCATTCACTCATACAAGAGTAATGACCTTTGGAACACAGCAGACAGAAGGCATATCCTTTGCCAGCTGTGTTACGATCCCTGCCTCCCGGCAATGGAAGAGGCAGAAGAAGGCGTAGCCTTAGTTCATTAGTCCACCTATCAGTGTACGCTTTCACCACAACACCTCCGTCTCATCTTGTATTTAAGCACTAGTCTTTCCCTACCTCCTTGCTCAGTATTGGTTTTCCGTTCGAGCTTCTTTGTTGCGATAAGCCTTCTACCTCTTCGTAATGTGTTGGTTTCGACTTTGGTTTCTTCCCTTTTACTACGTTTTTTGGGATCACGGCTTGGCTTCGGTTACTCTCTCCCCGTTTGGATCACTGGCTTCCCTGGACTCTCGGCTCTCTCCTTCATCTACAGTATTTGGATCACGACTTGGCTCTATCAGTTCCTTCAAGTGGGTTCATTACTTGGTTTCGGTTTCACTGGCCAAATCCTTAACAAGCTGTGCCTACCTCTCACCACTCTTTCCAAGGCAGAGAGTCACATTTGTGTAATGCTTCTCCTTTGTTGTCCTCAGGATTCGCCCTGGGGTCCACCATACAGTCCCACACCAAGGGCATCTGGATGTGGTGCATCCCTCACCCCACTAAGCCTGACCACACACTGGTGCTGCTGGACACCGAGGGGTTGGGGGATGTGGAGAAGGTGAGTAACAAGAGGGTTTTAAATCTGATTAAAGATAATTTCCCTTTGCAATGTCCCTGATTCTAATTTTTAATACTTCTTACAGTTAATCTCATGCTGTGCGTTTTGTCTCTATTTATGGTTCATCAGTTACTGTTTAGCTTCCTAATTCATACCACAGATGAAGACTGACAGTTCATTTGTAATACCAAAGATGCAGCTCAAAGCTTGCAGAATGTAGGTAGGTTTGAGTCAGAACAAAGAAAGAAAAAACACAAGTTCCTGTTCCTGTTTGACTTTGCTGTGATCCTGCAGTGCTGTCAGTGAGAGCTGCGTCTCTCCTCCAGTGGATGCCAGTTGTCCTATAAACATACTGACACTCACAGAGAGACAAGTAACAGGTGAATCAACTGTGCATATTTGTGTCCCCAGCCTGTCATGTAAGTCCGACAGGACGAACCGTGGAATGGCAGGAGAGCGATAAAGACCCTATGTATAGTGGCGAGACGGGGTTAGCCCAGGCTCAGCTGTTCAGGGGAAGCCGTATAGAAACCTATGCCCTCAGGCCAAGGACAGGAGTGACCTGGTGCTAGGCAGGTCTCAGGGCAACTGAACAACAATGCTGAGCGAGTAGCAGAGCAGAAGCAGGAAATAAATAGGCTACACAACAAGACACACCAGAAAGACATGAATAATCACAGGAAACTAGGAACAGAAGGAACGTAGAGCGCCCTCTAGGTGTAATGAGCGTGACACAGCCCTGTTGTCTTCCCAGCTGATAAGAGAACTGTGGTGTTAAGGCTGAGTTAATTACCCGTTTCTCAATTGTTTGTTACAAAATTAAATTTATATTTTAGTTCTTAACTATTGTTTCTATAATAATAAGGAATAATGTTATTATTGCTAAGAAAGCATCCCAGCAAAAACAAATCTATATTTGTAATATATACAGTATTATCATGACTGAAAAAAGGCTTTGACACTGAATGCAATAAATTAATTTAGTCTGGTGTTTCCCACCACAATAACTCCAGTTTCCAAAACACTCTGTGTGAGGTGCCATGTTCAAGGGTACAAGAGCAGTAGCCCACTAGGTATTCAAACCCTTTATGTGAACCAGAGCTCCAATCACAATTACAGTAGTTTTCCTGTAAAGCCTGCAGGCTGTCTTAGTGTGAAGAGCTGTCAGTTGTTATGACAGAAAAGGTGTGTTTAAAACCTGCTGCAGTAGAGAAGAAATGAAAAGTGCATTATCAAGAGACTGGAAACGTGTTTTCCAGGGAGATCAAAAGAACGACTGCTGGATCTTTGCCCTGGCTATTCTTCTGAGCAGCACACTGATTTACAACAGCCGCGGGACCATCGACAACAACGCCCTGGAGAACCTGCAGTATCCTTGTGTTTCAGGTGGGTTTTATCCATTTAGCTTTGTGACTTAGAGTAGCTCAGCATCAGCTTGAAGGAGGCAAGATTGCAAAAACTAGTTCATTTCTAGTGTTCTATGGTAAGGAGTCACCATAGACAATTAAAGATACAGAAATATGTGGAATTGGTGTATTTGCAAATACATTGTTTCCTCTTTTAACACTTGTATTGTTACATGTGTTGTTGCAGCTGTTGGTAGAGTTACTTTTGCTTGCTCTAACAAATATCTAACAGATATTTTGAGACAGCCTAAGTTAACAGATTTCTGCAATCACTATGATGACTTCTACAATATGGTTCATTATAAATGTTGTAATGCTGGATATCTGCAGTACACATATAAGTCCTACTTCATTAGTAATAAATGAAATCATAACACATCGGAACTAGCTACTGCTTCTTGACAGACTGCAATTCTGCAGGTTTCAAAGCTGTAAGAGGGGAAATTGCAACTATGTACATTATTCCTGAGCTCTTGAGCAGATACGTGACAGAGTTGACTGACCTGATCAAGGTGAAGGCCCCTGGCAAATCCAGTCCAGGTACGAGTGATGATGACATTGATGAAGAAGACTCTCAGTTTGTGCGCTACTTCCCCAATTTTGTGTGGGCTGTGCGCGACTTCACCTTGGAGCTGAAGATCGAGGGGAGGCCGGTGACTGAGGACGAGTATCTTGAACACGCTCTGACACTCAAGAAAGGTAAAAGATTTCTGCTGCCTTACAACCATTTCAGCAAATAAAGGATGTGTCAGTGTTTTCTGCTCCATTCAAAATACTCCATGACCAAACTATACAATAAAAAGGATGTTCTTGTGTATTAATCCTGATTGCATGCTTCTTCTAAGTTAATATTGAAGGATTGCGCTATCTTCTTCAGGAACCAACAGGAAAGTGTCCGACTACAACCTGCCCCGGCAGTGTATCCGGAACTTCTTCCCCTTGCGCCGCTGCTTCGTCTTCGGCAGCCCCGCCGCCCCCGATGCCATGACCCGCCTCGAGACTCTGGACGAGAGGGACCTGAGCGCCTCCTTCCTGGAGGCCACCCAGCGCTTCTGCCAGCACGTCTTCAACCAGAGTCCCGTCAAAACCATCAAGGGAGGACATCCTGTCAGTGGCAGGAGTGAGTGAGACAGTCCCTGTTTGTCTGCCTTACAGTACCCTTGTATTCCATATCCTACCCCCACTTTTCCGAGACACTTTTATCATTGTCGGCAGGAGTCTCTCCAGTGACCCTTAATATGATCAGTGGGTTTGGATTTGAAATAGGTTGCTTATGGACTCCATTCTGTGCAAATGTCCACTTCCCTGCAGTGATATACAGCACATAATAAACTGGGATGGTCTGGATTACATGCAGGCTGTGTTGAAAATCAGCACTTCAGAGCAGTTTGGTTAGAAGAATGTGTATCTTTTATAAACTCTGAATACAAACTGCATCAGGTCTTAGGGCTTTTCTGTGGGCAACACCTCTCTCCACCACACTTGTTTTCTGGTTTTCTTTTCTCAGTGCTTGGTATCTTGGCCAGTACCTACGTGGGCACCATCTCGAGCGGTGATGTGCCCTGCTTGGAGAACGCAGTGCTGACAATGGCACAGATTGAGAACCAGGCAGCTGTGCAGGAGGGGATAAAGGTGTACAAGGAGGGGATGGACAAGGCAGTGACCTTCCCAGCCAGCCTGGAGGGTTTATCCCAGCAGCACAGGCACTGGGAAAAACTGGCTCTGGAGAGGTTCGCCAGCAAGTCTTTCAAAGATGACAGTGGTCAGCACATGAGCAACCTGGGAGTAAGTTCTTACAAATCCATGGGTTTTCTGTCCTTAGGAAATTGTTTTCACAATTTGACTATGAAACCAATCAAGACATACTTAAAAAAAACAAAAAATGCCTTCTCAGGAAGCATTTATACATGAAATATAAGTCCAGAATATAACCAAAACATAACTATAACTCAGACAATATCTACCCCATCGCCCATCTGTTTCCTTTGAATTTCATGCTCTCTCACTCACAGAGCAAGATTGGACAACACTATGCCATTCTTCTGGATCACAACGAACAAGTCTCTGAGCAAGCCTGCCAGGAGCTCCTGGCCCAGCTTTCCGCCCCCATCGCCAAGAAGCTGGAGGAGGGCTTCTATGCCAAGCCTGGTGGCTACGAGCTCTACTGTAAGGATCGAGATGCATTGGTGGCACAGTTCCGTGCTGAACCCAACAAAGGGGTTAAGGTAGGAACTGCAGCTACTGTAGAGCCACATTCTTTCATTAACAGGGCATTGCAGCCAGACCTCAACTGCAGCAGTGTGTGTTAAAATGTTTTATAGTTAACTGCAATCCATTTTGATTAGTCTATTAGTTTAGGTATTTAAGATGTGCTTGAAAAACACAGTATTCAGATTTTCTCAAGAGTGCATCTGGGAGTATGATTATGTTGTTGTCTTATGGGCATTTGCCAAGAAATTCAATATTTAGTAACATACAGTATGTACAGTATTTCAAGAGTAGGAAAGAGGCAGTCAGAGTAGGAAATGGGTGGTGTAGTGTGCTTTTGCCTGGAAATACACAGCAAATGCATGATGATTGACAGAAAGGCAAGACAGAACCCTCACTCTCATCACTCATCCCTGCCCTGTCCTATCCCGGCTGAGATGCGGCAGAACAGGGATGGATAATTCCATGGATTTGGTGTTGCTAAAAACATTGGCTCCTGTCATTTCAAGTATATTCAGTGGGTTGTCTGGTCTGTAGGCTGAAGAGATTCTGGACCAGTTTCTGAAGATGAAAGAAGTCGAATCCAGATCCATCCTTCAGGCTGATCAGAAGCTGGCTGAAAATGAGAAACAAATTGCCGGTGAGTATTGATAACCTCATGCCAGCTTTTTGGCACCAGCAGCCCCACTGCACAGTGGATGAGGTGGAGAACTTGCTTGATCAGTGGAATTAAAGTGGGAACTTCGGGGAAGCCAGACTGTACAAATCTGTAGTGCAATTGGGCCATTTCCAAGGTGGGCCACAGGAATTCCTGTGTCTTTTGTGTCTGGGGGAAAGCTGCTTTTCAGTGAAGGAGATCTTCTGTGTAAGAACGTCCTTGTTGTTTCTAAAAAAGAATTGCCCAGAAAAGAAAAGTGTGCTCCTGACAATGTTGAGTCACGATCCCCCCTTCTGCCCCTTTCCCATGCGCACAGCGGAAAAGCAGCGGGCCGCCCTCCTGGAGCAGCAGAGGAAGGCGGAGGAGGAGAAGTGCCTGGTGGCAGAGAGACTCCTGGAGGACGAGAGGGAGAGCCACAAGCAGAAGCTGAGGGTCGCAGAGGAGAAGGCGCAGCAGGAGCTGGACAGCAGCCGCCAGGAGGCCCAGAGAGCCCTTCAGAGCAAGCTGAAGGAGCACGAGGAGCTGCTGCAGAAGGGCTTCCAGGACAAGGCAGATCTGATGGAGAAGGAGATCCAGAACCTCAAGGCGGAGTTATCGAAGGGCAACGTCTGGACCGACTACATCTTGCCTGTGGTGAAGGAGGGCCTAAAAGCTGCATCTGCCTTCCTCAAGTACAAGTCCATTAAGAAACTGCCGAAATGAAGGTCCCCAGGAGAGAACATGCTTATGAGAGAGCGAGTTTTTAACCCTGTTTGCTTACCTAATCCTAATTGTCTTCTATAGTAATTGTAACTATATGCTGTACTGTCCTGCATCATGTCTTCTGTCCATATGTCTGAACACTTGATCAGTAAAACAGATTTGCTTTCTACTTCTAAATCTGTCTATTCTTAACACCTTGTGCTCCCAGAGTGCTCAGCAGCATCTTCATTGGATACCAGGTTCATGAGTTTGACACTGGTGGTCATTATCATCTTCATTAATTATCAGAATGTCCTTGAGAATCAGAAGAGTTTATATTCTTCTTAATAATAATAATTATATAGACCAATTAGCCTGACGTGTCACCTGTCTGTAAAGATTTCTGCCCTTTGCATTATTGATAAATTAAGCACATGATTTATTTGGTTAATAGAACCCCTTTTTTTTGAGGACCAAAGGGTAAATTTCAGTCTCAAATGATCTCTAGATTTCTTAGTTTAACAATCTGTCTGCTTAACTGGTGGCACTGACAAGTCTAAAACTTCATTTTATTCCACCCACTGAAGATTCATTCAAAATCAAGTCTTCAAAAGGGATCTTTGCCTATTTCTTTTTTATTTTGTTTGTAAATGCCAGTTGTTTTCTGTTAACTACCTCCCCATCAGGAACTGCCATCACTTCCTACTGCCACATGCTTCCCAGTGATTAGTTCTGTACCACACAGGAGAATGAGGTTCTCTCTTCCGATATGCCCACTTGTTCTTCATGCACCTGACAGGAGATACAGCACCAATCAGAGTTAACACATCATGTGGGCTTTAGAAGGACTGCACCCTGATACATGTAAACCAATTGTAAATTTCAATGTCACTGACACAAGCTCTGAACACTGTAGCCCTATATAGTTAAAACCAGGAGTTTTAATTACACAGGAATACTGAATACTTACAGTATAGTTACAGAGTTTTAATAAAACCAAGACTACTCAACCCCTAGGCCTTCCAAAGCACCCATTCCAGCAATTTTGTACCTCCAGCTCCTTAATTACTGTATTGATTTGCTGATTAACAGTTAAATATTTAAGGAACTAGTTGGAGCAAAATTCAGGAATCTATGGGCTGGTTTCTGTGATTTAGGACTTAGTGTTCAATGGACAGGGGTACCCAATCCCACACTCCACTGTTAGTTTATGTTCCAGCCAAGCTCTTGACTTATTTGTACTATCTAGTTGTTTGATTGGAACCTTTGCATGTTTTTTTTCTTTGTTGTTCTACTCAAAAGTTGGACATCTCAAGTTACTTATACACCACTAGTTAAAAGGCATCCTCCAAGGTGTTTAGGAACTGAAAACAAGGAGTTCAAATTAACCCTATAGTTAAGTCCGTTGAGAGTTTGGTAATTGACAGAGTTGGGATGGAATGAACACCAGCAGGTCTTGGGGACCCTGGGCTCTCACCAGGAGCTGCAGGGCTGGGGACTTGTTGGTTTAGCTGGGGGCTCTGATCCTCTCAGAGAGCCAACGACTGTTAAAGTGAACTGGAGCCTTGTCATTCTGACCATCCTGGCCTCAGCCGAGCACAACAATTCTCCTCCTGTGACATCGCTTGCCTGTCGCTCTATTGCACTGTGCACTCCTGACCACTAGAGGGTGAAACCACTGCAATTAAAGACATTTTTAGTAAAAAAACACTGCTACTACTACAAAGAAGAAAATCCAATCCAGGCCCTGAATAATTCTCCAATATTTCTGGTTTTCAGCCAGTATGTAAAGAGCATGCTCATTCTTGAATAGTTAGTTAAAAACCCACCTATTTCTAACTGCTTTTTCCAGGACAGGGTTGCAGGGGAGCTGAAGCCAGCCCTGACAAGCAACAGGCACAAAGCAGGGTGGAGTCTGGACAGGACGCCAGTCAATCACAGGACACACAGACACACACACTCAAACCCGTAAGCATGTCTTTAGACTGTAGGAGAAGAAAAGAACATTCAGAGGAAACACATATCAATGCACAGAGAACATGAAACTCCACACAGGCAGTACCCCAGGGCCCCAGCACTGCAAAGCAGCAATGTTACAATATGATAGAACTACAGTGAAAATTCGATCCTGAACTTCTTCATGTCCAGGGCTGGAGAGCCCTTAATCAATCATGACCTCCATACGTATGGAGGTTCACTTCACGAAAAAAAAGGCAGAAGCCTCTAGTGAATGGGCAGCATGTCGAGTGAACAGAGAGGTGCAACTTTCTTGGGGTTCTCAATCATAAACTGGGAGACCCCCACAGCTTCAGTCCCAGGCAAGCTCCCACTTACTCATTCTAACCCTTGATTGACTTACTACTTGGATTCATCTGAACTGATAGTTTTCAGCTCTTCAGTGTGTTGGGGGTCACTGTTCAACTGTGGCATTTCATTAGGATAATAAAATCCCAACGTTTTAGTTACAATTCCAGCTTCATTTAAATAATTAAGTCCAGAGGCAATGTGTAATTAAGCCAGCAGCAGTGTGCCTCCCCAGGACTAGGACTGGGAACCCCGGTCTTATAAACAGCAGACCCCTGGGGTTCACGGAGACAGGACAGGCTCCTACAGCTGGCCCTAGTAGTACACTAGTACACTGTCATGGCGTCATGTCCGCCCACCCGTCTTTTCTGACTTTCAGAATAACAAAATGTAACAGCGATTTTAAGAGAAAAGTCAAAATACTGAAAAAAATGTGGCTGTAATGCCTTCAGATCATAAAGCAAATATATCAGATTTCGGGCAGATTGAGGTTTACAGGATAATTTCTTCAGTTATGGGGAAAAAAGTTAAAATCCTCCTGATATGTTCCAAACGGAACAGAAAGCTTCCAATTTGCAGTCAGGAGTGAACAAAAAACTAAAGGGTCGGAATTTTTCGCATCCTCACTGTTCCCCGGACAGTTGAGTCCAGACGTGGGAGAAAACGTCCGAGTTGGCGGCGCAGGTGTTGAGCAGGACTCGGAGGAGGGGCTGGGCCTGGTGTCCGGTCCTCCCTGCTGCTCCGCCGGAGGGGTTCGCTGACGTCATACACACCCCCGACTCCCTGCGAGCAGTTGGGAATTAAGGTGATCTACAGGCACGGCAGGATACAGTTCGCATCGTGTTTTGCTTTTGTCTGTTTCTTGGATTTTACTTTTCCTCTGAATCCATCGCTTTTCAAAGGAGCGGCCTTAATTTTAGTTACCATTCTTATTTTTTTACTGAGTTCAGACAAGAAAAAGACCCTTACCATCTCTCTCTCCGATGTTTACCTCAGCCCGTTGCTGGTACTTTCTGCACGCAGTTGAGACGGGATTACTGGAACTTCGCAACTGAAGACGGTTTCGACGTTGATGTGGCTTCACGTCCGCCTACTCTATCGATACTGATTGTAGCTGCTTTACAGTATAACTGCGCTCTTCTAAGTGGATTTATTATTATGAAAGGGATTTTTTATCTAGCCTGAAAAGAATACACCTGTAGCGGTATTAGAAAACACAAAAGGTAAGTTTTACACTCATCATCTTAAGGCGAAACCTCGAATTTCACCTCATCTTTTTAAGCTGATAGGACCAGATTTTTGGAAGCTTGTTGATTCTGGCGATGTAATTTTTTTTTCTGGTGTTGCGTTTTCCGAGACGTAGGGGGTAAATAGGGGCTAGGGGTAAATAATTAAACCTGTGACAAACTAGGCTTATTGTGTTTTGTAAGGTTGCAGTGAATATTACATTATGAAAGTATAAACCGAACTCTTTCAAAACACCAGTGAACTCTTCTCTCTCTCTTTGTAAGCCAAGTGTGCAGTTTCGGGGTGCGACACTATGACCCTCGCTTGCTAACAAATTCAAACGAACTTCTGTTTAATGACCTTCCGTGTTTAACTCCTTTAACATTTCTTTCACCTTTTCTGTTTGTGTTTCGCACTTTGCAGGTCAGATATAGAAACCGCAGAACGGTACGGACAAGACGTAAGCCTCCGGTGGACGAGATTTACAGTAAATCCCTTTTATTTGCGAGTGGGGATCGTTGGATACTAAGTTCAGTTGAGTGGATTATTAACTTGTTCCCGAGATGACAGAGAAGGAAGGTGAGTGCACTGACTGAGTAGCTCTCTCGCTTTTTTTCCAAAGCATCAGGCCGTCTGGCACGAGCTTAAAAATTAACCGAAAAATTGCTAAATTTGCCGCGAGCGCCGTGCTGCGCCACGAAGAGCGCGAGCCTCGTCTCTCACGAGAGGCACCTGTCGCGCGCTCTCCGCGTGGTTCGGGGGTTTAGTGGAGCGAAGTGGAACAACCCCAAGTTTCTACCAAACCCCTAAACTTCTGTGTAACTGGCATGCCCGCGGAAGACAGGCTCGGCGGCCGCATTGTCGCTTCTCGGTGGTATTGGCTATTCGCCCAGACAAATATTGCCAAACACATGAGACGCTTGTCAGTTGTTGCTTGTCATGTGTCTCAGTCCTCGTAAATATCCCCGTTTGTCCAGGCAGTCAGTGTCGTTTGAGTTGAGTTGTTCACAGATAGAAAAGCTCAGATTGTAGGACAGTTTTATACTCAGTGACCTGTTTATTACTTCTTTAATAACGTGTTTATAATTTCTTCAATACTAACCATTTTGTGGCTAGGTTTCGCTATTAGCGGTGGTGAACGTTCTTCTCTGAGGTGATTGATGCTTGTGGTCATTTCTCAAAATTGAAATGACATTTTCATTTTCAAGGCCTCCAGGTCAACAGGACACACTAATCTCCTTGCTGTCCCTCAGACCAGACACGAAAACATTGAGTTTGACTTTATTAAATGTGTATAAATATGAAACACATCTGGTCTGTCAGAAGCAAGTTCAGGCATGGATAGAAATGTGCATCTTTTCATTTATTATTACGTATCGGGTTCGGAAGGTTTGCTAGACTTTATTTGGGGTGTAACAGTCAGTGAAGTGAATTTTTCAATGGAGCACGAAGCTGTGATGCTGAGACCAGCTGAGTGTCTGTGATCCATATTCCAGCTGTGAGCAGTGCCTCTTGCTGTGGATTGTACAGCTCCTCTGTCTATCGCAAGTGTCTCTCGTGGCTCTCGTGGGCGAGAGGCGACAGCTGTCGGATCAGGAAGGTGTGGGAGGAACCAAACGAAGGCGATTGGGGTCCCGAGGCGATTGGGGCGACTGTCCTACTTCGCTTGGTCAGTTGAGCAATAGAGGCTCCATTCTCGACTTTTCCTGGCATCAGTGGACCTGTTACGCCAGCACTGACCCTCCCTGTACTTTGTGTTCTGTTCCCCAAGACGTTTCGCTCTGTGAAACACAAAGCATTAGTCAGCTGAAGCGTTAATGAGCTGCGCTGTTCTTGAGACCCTCTTCAGGCTCTTTCGCACAGCTGGGAGCTGGGGCGTGCTTGCAGCAAGTGGCTGGGTTGTGTGTATAGTAACTGTGCTGCAGTGACCAGTGCAGCTCTCCCTGCTCCTGCTAGGATTCAGTCTGGGGGCACACTCTGCGCCACTCCCTAGGTACTGGGCAACTCTGCCCCGCTGAAAGTCTTCAGATTCTCCAGAATCTGCTGGATTCAGAGAGGGGTGATTGTGTTCTGCAACTGTCCCAGTTCCGTGCTGGAGGATTGAATAGTGTGTAATTCAAGTTGCAAATACAATGCGTGTCAATAAAAAAGCTGTGACACATTAAAGAAGCATCTGCTCAAAACATGTTTCTCTGGTGCGCATGTTCCATGGAGGAGTGTAGCAATATGGTGTTAGACAATTCTCAGAAGCCCATGACTTGAAGGGTTAGGATCAGGTGTGCACAGGACGTCCAAATCCACACAACAGTCAGTTAGGTTTAGTGTCCGTAACTCATATCAGAGTTCTAAAGCAGTACAAGTACCAGGCAATGGTGATGAGCCATCATGTGTTTAAATTGCAAACTGCTATTGCATTATGACTTTGGGTAGCATGTAGTGGAGGGTATTGTTATTCTTTGTTAATTTCCAGCTGTTAAAAGACAAGAGTTGGTTTTATGGTACAACAGATAAGATAAAAGGCTCAAGTTAAGAACTGAACACCTCTGTTAATTGTCAGTTTACAATGAGGAGGAGGACTTCATACTGTTCTCCCTGTTTTATGGAAACTCTATCCCATTTCATTTCAGGAATGGAGAAATATTGCAGTTCAATATTAACATATATTAACTCAAAACGTTTAACACAATCACTCTTAGTAGCAGGATGCCACATTTATTCTGTTCCTTTTCCATATGTCCTTTTTATTTATTCAGAAAAGACTAGGATGTTCTAACATGTAGCAAGACAAATAAGTCTAAAGTTGTTTTATAAGTTAAAGGTGCATACCTCTGTTAACATTATTGCTGATGAATAACTTGAGGATGGCAATGGACTTTTACCATCTAAAGATTCTAAGAGGAGGAACAACAGTGTCTCCAGTCCAGTTAGGAGTGTGTTGGTGTGTGAAATCAGGGGGAGTGTGAGAGAAGAGGGACAGCAGTGTCTCCTGTCCAGTCAGGTGTGTCAGTGTGTGATCCAGGGGGTTGTGTGAGAGGAGAGGGACAGCAGTCTCTAGCAGTGTCTCCAGTCCAGTCAGGAGTGTGTCAGTGTGTGAATTCAGGGGGAGTGTGAGAGGAGAGGGACAGCAGTGTGTCTAGCAGTGTCTCCAGTCCAGTCAGTGTATGTTGGTGAATTTAGGTCTGGTTATTAGAAGAGAAGGACCGTGGTGGTTCCTGGCAAAGAGACTTGTCAAGTATGGGGTATTACTGTACATCCATTTCAGTCTTCTGTTTAACTGTAGAGGTAAAAGGAAAAGGCATAATAGGAAAAAGTGATCTTTTGAGTAACATCTCCACTTGACATTTCTGTCTATATACAACTTTGCTGATAGGCAAGAAATACCCAGCACCTGATGCAGACTTCATATACAAAAGCTGAGTGTCAGGAAAAGATTGTCAAATGCATTTAAATCCACAGTAGATCAGAGTCACCTCCAAGTTTCACAAATATTTTAAGCAGTAAGACCCTGATTTTAAGCTATTCTTATTCATCACAGAAATAAATTAGAAATTGTTGACAATACTTTACCAATATTTTACCAATCAGTAAAATTTTCAAATAGATTGTTAAACTATTTACTGACAGAAAATACCTTTTATTCCCAGTGAGGTACACTGAATGTATACCATGCCATTAAATTGCTTGAGTTTTGAACATAATTTTTTTCTCAATTTTCCTGTTTTAATGAGTAACATAATTAAACCTCTGTAGCATGCAGCATTTTGGTATTTGCACAGAACATTTCAGTTACAGTACATACAGTTATTGCAACAGAAACAGGAACTGCCTCTTCTTTGGAAACGCTTCCCAGGCTGTTCAGTATCATGATTGTGGCATGTTAATCCTGCAGTGTTCGCTAAAAAGTCCATATTGTACTCCTGGGAAAATATTTTTTTATGTCATCTTTGTCTTTAACCCCTCCATCCCCATTAATAAAAATAAGAGAATAAGTGATGAGAAGACAAATTATACTGATTGTATAATGTTTTGCGTGAATTAACTGAACTGTAATTTAATGAACCTTCACACTGACCCACAAACACACACATATTGAGTCAGCATTTTTGTCATATTGCTGACTAAGTAATTAATCCTTTTTTGTAAAAAAATGTTAATTGTAAAAAAAAAAACATGATGACAACTCAATGAACCATTCTGACTTCCAAAGCAAATTGTCAGCTTATTTAAGATGAATATATTTTGTATTTTATATACAATTTTATATATATATATGCTTGGTCTAATCTTAGGTTTTTCACATTGTGAGCAATGCAGATTCAACTAGGATAGAGAGTAGTCTTCATGTTCTGAGAAAATCACTGCCTGCAACTCTCTGAGCAGGAAAATGTATGTTATAACTAGTAGTGTTAAAAAGGTGTATTTAATAATTTAGTCTTTCATCAGACAGAAAATTTCTGCAGTGAGATGGATATAAATTGCAGGAAAAAAATAACAAACCTTTGTAATGGTTGCACAAAGAGAATTGAATAGTTGAGTACCTTGCATTGCTTAAAATCCATTTACATGTACTGTAAATTCAGCACTTCACCTTACTCCGCTCTTGGTACATGTGCTTTTGAACATTTAGCAGTCTTCAGACTTAGAAAAAAATGGGTATTTGAGAGCATACAGAATCTGAGTCTGGCTTTGTAATGGAGAACCTTTAAATGGAGCAGCACTGAAACTATTCCAGTGTCGCATTCCAGAGTGACTCTGCTTCAGGCGGTGTCAGTGGAGCCCTGTCTGGACAATAGCAGCTCTTGTTCTGCAGTCTAGGCAAGCAGCAGAGTGTCGCGAAGCCGTTCGGAGAAGCTGGCGGTTGAGCTGGGACCAGCCGAGGAAGTTTGCTTAGGAAAAAAGAAAATGGAGTAGGTCTGCCAAACAAATGTGCTCTTTCTTCTTCTCCTTCACAAAATCGAGAACTCTCCGGAACAAACAACACATTAATCACCTATGTTTCATGTAGAGGAGGAAGATAAACTGGGAGCAGCAAATTTTTCAGATTGAGTTTTGCACTTTTAATTCTTCTTGTCTCAAGATCTGATGAATTAATTTCATGTGTCCATTTCCCTGTTTTTTCTAGGCTTTATAGATTTGATCATGAGGATAAATAATGGATTGTTTTCCCATTTAAAAAAAAATATTCTTAAGCTTGAATCCAGTTGAAGAGACAGAACAAATTTGTAAAATTTGGGGCTCAGGGTGGGAAAGAGACACATTGTACCTGGAAAATGCATTGCCTCTCATGATTTTATGAAGTGACAGATCTGGACATAACTTCCATTCGGACCACGATTGTTTAAACAGGAATAACATGGGATGTTTGGGATTGTCTTCAGATGTACATCAGGCTGTAGAAGTGCAGATAAACACTTGGCAGTTTTGTTGCAAAAGGATTCACACCAGTTGCTGTACCTGACTTGCAAGTCTTTATATATTTTTTTACTTGTCCCATAGATATACAGTGTCTCTAGCGGCTCCCTTGAGGCCAGCACACGTGCTGCGGTGTGCGAATAGGACAGATCCCATGGCCTTTGGAGTTCCCATCATGTCATTATCCTTAAAAGGCTACTCTAAAACATGCAGATCCAGTTTAATGTAGGCAACCCTGCCACACACTGGTGTGAGACACAACACCAAGCAATAAAGAGGATATCCAGCACTTCTCAGAAGTGTTAAAAAACCAGGGGAGGGCTATAGGGGAAGGCCAGCCAGTTCTGCTGCTTCATCTGCGCAGGCCGTAATTCTGCAACAGAGCAGCTCCATTGTCTGCTCAAGGGACAAAACCGGCTGGTGAAAGTTGAGAGAATCCTGAGTGGCAGAGGAGCGAGAGAACCTCCCCTTGCCCTCTCTCGGTTCCAGACCGATTAAGGAAACTGAAGTGGTGCCAAAATCATCAATCTCAAACCACAGCCCTAGGATACAGCCTGGAGGTTTCTAGAGGGAGGATGTCTGGCTCAGATCAGTGTGAGGTACATTGCCTGTTTTTGTCTCAACCAAACTTTTAACTTACTTGTCTGGCCAAGCAGTGATAAAGACCAAGAAAATGGTTTTCCTTGTTTTACAAGGTTTCATAGCAGCAGGTCTGCCAAGTCAACGTGTCGACCTTTCTGTTCGTATGGACTGCACTCCTGCACACCTCCACTGTATCTTCTGTCTTAGTGATGTAACAAGTTATCTGTCTGACGCTTATGCTTGTGCTGTGAAAGAAGGAAGGTACATTGAGATTGTGCTTGAAGGGAGGGACATAAGACATTGTAACAATGATTGCAAAGTAATGCTCTACATAAGGAAGAGGGTGTTAGTGTGTAACAATACTGTACAAAGGCCTGAGTCCTTTGCTTGTATTCTAAAGAAGAGATGGACATCATTGTGCTGTTACAATTTAAGAAAATAGTTGATTTTCTGGATGTACAGACACATTCTATATAATAACTAAAATATATGTGGGGCTGTGAAGAAAATATTTAAAAATACTTACAGTATTTATGTTTAACTTAAACCATAAAACTATACGTTAAATGCAAGCAGGTGACATTCTGATTTTAACACCAAGAACACTGCCTGTCCAGAACAGGTTTTGTACAGCAATCAGTAAAAGAACTTAACTCCTGCTGAGTTTCCACCCATCCGTTTTCTAAGAACTTCTTCACCTCGCGGTCATGGTGGAGCCAGAGCCTATCCCAGGACAGGATACACCCTGAACAGGATGCCAATCCACCACAGGGCTCTCACAGACCGAGACACCTACTCACACCAGGGCATATTTTCCCAGAATCCAGTTAACCCACCGGCATGTTTTTGGACTGTGTAAGGAAGGCAGAGCACCTGGAGAAAACCTACACAAACACAGAGAGAACAAACAGACTCCACATAGATAGCATCCCAGGTCCTGAATTGAACCCAGGTCCACAGCACTGCAAGACCGATGTGTCACCACTCCGCCTCTGCTGAGTTCCCATTTAGTCTTTTTTGTGTGTCGTGTTTGACTGTCAGCCTGATCCCTACTCCCACAACCCTTTGTGGGGAAAAAATGGCTCCTGTCCTCAGTTTTAAATCCCCATGATTCCCAGCTTCCACTGTCCACTGGTTTTCGAGTCCCTGTTGATCTTGAAAAACTTCCATTGGGATGAGTGTTTAATAACATTTGAGATTCTAGGCTCTTTGTCTCAAGCATCCAAAGTGTTTTCTGCACACTGAAAAGAATCACTTCTTTAACCCCTAAACTAGGGCAGCACGGTATCTCAGCAGTCAGCAGCTATGGGGCTTCAATTCCTGGGGTGCTACTATATCTGTATAAAGTCTAGATGTTCTCTCCGTGTTCATGTGGGTTGAAAGAAATACTGGTGGGTTAATTGTCTTATGGGAAAAGTGGCCCTGGTGTGAGTGTGTGTATCTGTCCAGGGTGTACCCTGCCTTCTGCCCGTTGCTTGCTGGGATGGGCTCTGGCTCCGACACTAAATTGGAAGAAGAAGTTAGAAAATGGATAGATGGTACTCTTATCCTACTGTATTGAGGTCACTGCTACGTTAAGAGGAATTGTGCCTTTCTTCACACAAGAAAAGCTCTAGTCCAGTCCCCAATTCCCCATCCTCATGTGACCTGTCTTCTGTCTCCTGTCCTCTGTGCAGGTGGCCCTGGTATGCGCTGCCTGACCCCCGCCAAAATCGCCGCCCTCACCCTGAGCATCCTGCTGCTGCTGGGGGGGATCGCAGCTGCCGTCTGGGCTGTTGGTAAGGGCAGCGCCCACTTGCACCACACACACAGAGGTGTGCACCTCACCTCCCGGCAGTGCAAAACCAGAACCCAGTCGGTCCGTCAGCCTCCTCCTTTTACATAGCCCTGTTGTCAGTGCACTATATCAACCCAGAAGGAACAAAATTGACTTGGAAACATTTTTATTTGAAAGCTGCAAGTCCCATCTATAAATCCTTTAATAAGTGAAAGAGAGCTGCATAATATTTAATATAGTGCTAGGTAAGAGCTGACTCCAGCTGGTTAAAATCTGCATGGTTATTCACACAGGTCAAATTCTTCTTATGCAAATGAATAGTTATTCATATTTATGCATCTATAAAGTGTATGTTTCTGATCATGTGCTAGCCAGCTCTTAGCCAACAATTTTTACACAACATATTATCTTTTTTTTATATTTGATTGTGTTTTTTCCCTTATGTGACATTATTTTAAAATCCAGTCATTCAGTTTTGCTGTGTTTTTGATGGATTTAATCTCACGCAGCCTTGAGAAATGACTTTGTTCTACAATATACAATTGAAAATACCTATGGACACAATTGTTAAATACAGAAACGAGCACTATCCCATGTTCTAACAAATTAATTTTACTTATAAAGGGCTACAGAAGAGGTTTCTGCACAAGTTTGATCAGGGGTGTGTAAGAATTTAGGTTTTTGCCCTTGAGATACCATACTTTAAAGCTTAAATATTTAGTAACTGTTGTTTAATGCAGGGCTGTCCTGTCCCAGACCTGGAGGGCCAGCCAATGTGCACAACATTTTTCAGGTTTCTTTAAAAAAACAGCACTTGAAAAGCTGCTAAAAAGAAATCAAACCTCCCCTGATTTAATGTATTAAGCTTCGGATCCATTTATGCATGTTCTGTGCTGGTTGTTTTTGTTCTGATTAGAAATGTCTCCTTCCACTCTCGCTGTCTTGTAGAGAGAATCTTACAGATGAGAAAAAGCAAAAATCGGGGCCCAGCAATTAAATTTATTCCAAAATACTCCCGCACGCATTATGGATGTTTATTGTCCAAAGGAAAAATAATTAAAGTAAATGAGTGTGAAATGGAAAGGACAAAAGTAATTCAAGTCGTTTTCCATTTTTTTGTATTCCCAAACTGAATGTGACCAAAGCCAGCTGCAGATCCAACACTGTTTTTTCTGTTTTTGCAGTGACTTTTCTGATGAAGACGGAAGATCCAAGGTTGTATGATGGTAGGCACACAAAAACTGTTCCTTTTCATCACCCACTTGGACGGTATTTCTTTAATATGTGGACTTGTGCCTGTGCAAAACAAACAGCGCTCATTGCTGTGTGCACGCTCTCTCTCCCCACCCCAGTCCAGATCAATCCGGCTGACCTGCGCCTCTCCGTGTTCGATCGCTCCGATGGCCGCTGGAAATTCGTCTGCTCCTCCAGCTCAGATGAGCTTGTGGCCAGGATAAGCTGTGAAGAGATGGGGTTCATCAGGTAACCCCTCAGACTTGCTCTCTCCCCTCAGCTCAGAGTGCTGGCATTCACAGACATACTGCACTTCTGCAAACATTAGGATCTGCAGCAACTGTTACCTTCCAACTACCAGAGAAATTGTGTATTTTCACCTTGTTAAAGCAGTGTTACATTCATATGCATCCTGTTGGTCTTTTATGTCATTTTTACATTATTGTGTGCATTAGCAGATCTTAATTTTAAAATTTTTTAAAAAGTCCTTTGCTGGTCAAATATTTTCTGAAGTTAATTTAATTTAATTTCTTTACCCCTCTTTCCCCTCCCACACTCTCTCTAGGTCCCTTGGTTATTCTGTGCATCCGTTCAGCTCTGTCTCGGGCAACACTTCAGAAGGATTCTTCTGTGTGGATGAGAAACAGCTGGAGTTTGGAAAAAAAATCAAGGAGGTCCTCTCTGCATGGTAAGGAAACCTTGGTCAGAACGTAGCTCATACTCAAACAGGCTTTGTCAAATTACAGGGCTCATCCTCAAAGGCTGAGTTTGTCAGGAGCTTCCAATTGTTGTTGTTTTTTTTACTATGAATAACCAAAAAATGTAATTTGTGTTTCTTAGTCACTAGGGTCTTCACACAGTGCAGAACTTAGTTAATTCATGTTAACACTGTTATGAGTAAATAGCCCATAATAAGATCTGTCTGTTACCGATCTGTAACTCTAGGCTTCTGCAAAGGGGAAGATCACTTGGTTGTAACCATAGATGGCCATAGGCTCAGTAGCAGTCACTGGCCAGCAGGGGTTGCCTTTGTTGACAACATGGCTCAGCAGATAGCTTTGGGCGCATATGGACACTGTCACACTGTCACAAAACGGTCTGTGTGTGCTCCACTTTACAAAATTAATTGGGTCTCATGGGTACTTCCAAAGAAGGGGTTTAAAACTGAGATATGTTGGCTAAATCTTACTGAAATCCCATGGAATAATGTGCAATGGACAGCTCATTAAGGCATTTTTTCTGTGGGCATGTTTGAAGATGGATTGCTTTGTAAGCTGCTCATGTTCAATCGTCAAAAAGAAGAAAACTACTGCTGTGTCCATATCCTGGCCACAGCCTTCAAACCTCCTCCTGCCGTGAGCGTGCCATGCCCCTGACCCGAGACTGGCTGGCCAGGCCGACCCTCCAGCATTCCACCCTGTTTGTTTTTCTGGGGTGAATCTGATGCCCCTGCCACCCTCCCCTCGCTCTCCTCCTGTTATCACTAGCGCCGATAAACTTGTTCTTTTTCTCTATGCTGTTGGACTTTGGCCCGGTTAACATGCAGCTGCAAGCTGAATGTAAAATAAGCCTAAAACAAACACCTGAATTAATCTGTACTGGCCATGCGCTCTGACAGATTTTAAATGAGGATCATCTGGATTCACACTCCAAAACAAAATAATTATTCCATTAATGATTTGTCTCTGAACTTCAAAGGAAGTCCAACTAGAACTCCACTAACACAGAAGCACTAGAACGCTGCTTCTTGATTCTGTTATCCAGATCTGCACTTCTGCTCACGTAGCACCTTCCAAAATGAGCAAAAATTGTTCTTTTGAGCTGTTTGTATGTTCTGGAATGCACAAAAGTACTAGCAACCTTAAAAATAATCCTAAACTGGAAGGCCAGATCTGAGTCCAAGTGTTTGTCTGATAAATTGAGGATGGTTCTTGGTCACCTCTCGCATCTTTTAAAAATGCCCAGCAAGGCATTGCCTCAGGATGTTAGATGTCCTGATGTGACTCTTTCTAAAAGCACATTCAACAGACAGTTACATCGCCCTCTATGGTTCTGCTTAGTGAACGGAGTCCAGGGCTGTATAAGGTGTCTGATCTCGGTCTTGTGTTTCCGCAGTGACTGCGAGAATGGTCGGATCCTCAGTGTCAATTGTCAAGGTAAGTGTTGTTGGTCCTGGTAGGTAATATTATGCAGTGAGATATTTGTTTCCACCCTATTGTTTCTTGTGGGAAAAAAACTGTCTTCAGTCCACGCATAATGTATCTCTTAATTGGCTATACTTTAGCAATATTTGCCATTTTAAACTGGCATTTGCATTGCACTGGTCTTCCTACAATTTTTTATTGAGTCATCTTGCAGTTGTAGTGAACACAGATACACGAGTACACGTGTGAAATATGTATTGGAAAATGTCATTTATGGAAGTGATCTATGAGTGTATTCCAGGAAGTTGCTTCCCCCCCACCATCTGTTTATTGAATCTTCCATTGTTCTTCATTGTGATTCCTCCCCTCCCTCTCCAATCCCTTCCACCTTCTCCACTCTCTCCCTCCCCTTCCTCCCCATGCCCCCGTGCCCAGACTGCGGGCGTCGGAAGCTGACAGTGGACCGGATCGTGGGCGGGGAGGACTCCAGCCTGGGGAAGTGGCCCTGGCAGGTCAGCCTGCGCTATGACGGCAGCCACCTGTGTGGGGGGTCCATCATCTCCAACCGCTGGATCGTCACAGCAGCGCACTGCTTCCCTGAGTCAGTACGCCCTGCCGCCCGCCACAGACCCCCCTTCTGCTTCTGCCACGCAGCCCTGAGGGTGATGCTCAGCTGCCTTTGACCCTCAGCCCCTGGACTTTGTGTTGTGCCTTGGAGACTCAAACAGGGACAAGGGAACTGCTAAGACCGGGCTCCTAAGTCTCTTTGTGTGCAGCAGATCAGTGGGTCTTGTAGTGCTGCTACAAATTGATAAGCCTTGGCTGAACTAATTTACTTCTCTGCCCCAGGCCTTGTGCTGCTGCTGATTTGATCAGGGTACAGAGCCGACAGCCTTTTACCTTACTTCTATCTGCTGCCTTCGGTTCGGTTCATGACAAAACCTTTGGATGTGAGGAAAATGTGCATAGAAAGAAAGTGAAAAGAATAGAGGGAAGGAATTATTGATGAGCAATTGTGCAGTACAATTACAGGAACATTTACAAGTTTGAGTGGAGGAATGGCTACTTGTGAGTCACCTGATCTGCATCTGAACCTTTTAACTCTCTTCTCCGTATCCTTATCCCTCCTCACCCCTCATCCCAGCCCATGCTGACCACTTTGCCAGCCGTCTCTGGCTTTCCAGGCTGATCCCAAGCTCTCCCCTCTCTTCCAGGAGGAACCGCCTCCTCGACAGGTGGCAGGTGTTCATGGGCTCCATCCACATGAGTTCCCGGGGGCTGGTCCAGTCCGTCCAGACTGTCGTCTACCACTCGGGGTACCAGCCCTTCATCGACCCCAACGTTGATGACAACAGCAATGACATCGCTGTCATCGCCCTCTCCACGCCTCTGACCTTCTCGGGTAACTAGCTGTCAAAGTCTGTGTTGGCTCGTTCTACATTATTTTACTAAGTGGTGTGATGAAATAAGTGCCAAAATAACTGGGACAAATCGTATAATTTAAATATCCTCTACAAACAAAGGGTTGTAAAGAAGCCCAAGAGCATTATGGAGTGTGTGACTCACCCCAAACAACATGAACTAACTCTCTTATCTCCTATACACTATTGCACTGTTTTCTCTGTTGGCAATGTTTGTGTTCCTTGTTGTATTGGACTGTGCCACAAAACTAATTTCCCTCAGAGGATAATAAATCTTGAACCTAATTGAAATGTTGTACTGCCGTGTCTTTGGAGCTCATTCTCTTCTTGAAGGGTCCTTCAGGAACTAGCTGGACAAGATCCTTCAATCAACTTCAGGCAGACAAGACGTACCAAATGACTCTTCAGCTGTGTTATGTTTTAAGGAACTTAATTGATTAATCGAATTCAACAATTGCTAAATTTAAGCAGTTGAAGTATTTCTTTGTTCTTAAGAAGCCGTAGATTTAAAGAGACATAAATTAACCTACTGGACAGCATCCCTTAGGGACCAGAGCTGGCATCTCTGCACTCATCCAAATCCTCGGAACATCTTAAAATCAATTAGCTTCACGCAGAAGATGACATAACATCATCACTGTGTATTTCAGCAATATCAGCCAGTGCACTGCACGTGCAAGACAAATACCTTACAAGAGAATGATGGGACTGTGGACAGAATATTGTATATAGTATCTTTCCCAACTAATTTGTAAAACAATGTTCATGCCCTGAGCATAATCAAGGCAGACTTATCTACATGGTCATCTTTACAAGTTACACCTTTTCAATGTTAAAAAAATAAACAGGAACATCTATAAAATTTGCTCTCCTGATTTCTGATTTCAAATAGTTCTACCAAATTACATTGCTCTAATGCAAACATCCATTTGGACAAATTTGTTTTGTGCAAAAATAGTTTCTTTCATTTTGTTCATTTTTGTGGTTTCTGAATAGTACGTATACTTGTCTTTTTTTAGGCTGTTGTGTTTGCTAAAAGTGCAGCAGAATTATAAATTGTCATCTGCGGCTTGTAGCTGTTTCAGGATCTCATCTGATTAGCAGAGGAAAAAACAGAGAAGACACTGAAGACTAATGCCAGCTTGGCAGTAAAAAAGAAAAAGAAAAGCCCCTTAGTAATGCAGCTATCAGATTTCAGGTCAATCTTTGGAACAAAGACTTCTTTTTTTACCTTGCAGAGGCTGCATAATTTGTGTGGTTCCACCTGCTGTCTAAGACCACAATTACAAGGACAGTGATTTCTTAAAATGTCTTTGGGAGGGTTTTGCCATAATTCATTCATGACAGCAGTTTCCCTCCTCTTAGTAAGAGACCAAGATCAGTAGCAGTATCACTTGGTATTTATGTTTAGTATTTGGAAAATGAAGCCTAAACAAACTCCTCTGATGGATTTTGAGATTCTCCACAGCTGTGCCAGTTTATTAGCTCCAGAGATTGTGTCTTTACTGCACTGCATCAGTTGCAGAACATTTTAGAAATTATTGTTGCCAACTATGTTGTTCATAACTATCCTGCAAATTAAGTTTCCCCGCTCTTTAGTGTAAAAGCTGTTTCAAAAAGCAATGCTTCAGAAGTATTTTTTTTCAAAGTGTTTATGGCGCACACGCAGAACTCTTGCAGTCTCTGAGCCTTTGCTTTCACCTGCAGTTGCAAAGAGCCCATAGTATAATATTAAAACATTTTACACATCTAAGTATATTTAACTTTTTTTGCGTGTTCTCCCTCCCTAGACTATATTCAGCCGGTGTGTCTGCCAGCTCTCAGTCAGTCTCTGATTGATGGGAAAGTCTGCATGGTTACGGGCTGGGGCAACATCAAATACTACGGTAAGTGGCAATGTCCAACATGCACCAGTGCGGGTGTCGTGTTCCCTCAGTGCGCGTGCACCAGCTCCCTGTGGGGTTCAGAGCAGAACTGAAACTGTCGGTGCTGCTTTTCAAAGAGCTTCAACAGCTCAGCTTGTGGCTGCTGTACATCCCGCTTCTCTGCATGCCTACACTGTCGCTTGGACACTGCCTTCATTCTGTTCCCAAAAGGAGCATCTGTTGAAATCTGGATTTCTCTTCTGTCGCTCCCAGGCTGTGGAGTGAGTACCAGTCCCAGTCAGTACCAGATCTTCCTTTTCTATTCCTGCTTTTAATCCCATTTAATTTGCTGTATTGATTGATGTATGTCTTCCTTAATTGTTTGAATTTACAGCACCTTAGGATGATGTGCCATGATGTAATCTACTTTATATAGTGTGCTATTACTTCACCTTACAGAACTCAGGACTGTATAGTATTATATATGCCCACAGATATCATCTAACACTCTGCAACTCACTGAAGCTCAGCAGGTGTGAGCCTGGTCAGTACCTGGAAGGAGACTCCTGGGAAAGCTAAAGTTGCTGCTGGAAGAGGTGTTAGTGGGGCCAGTAGGGGGCGCTCACCCTGCAGTCTGTGAGTCCTAATGCCCCAGTATAGTGATGGGGAACCTACACTGTAAAAGGGCACTGTCCTTCAGATGAGACCTAAAACTGGGGTCCTGTTTCTTTGTGGTCCCTAAAAATCCCAGGGTGTTTCTCAAAAAGAGTAGGGGTGTTACCCTGGCTTCCTGGCCAAATTTCCCCCTGGCCTTTCCCAATCATGGCCCCAGAATAATCCCCATCACTGAACTGGCTTCATCACTCTGTTCTCCCTGGTAGTGGTGGAGGGAATTCCGACTACCTGTAAAGTGCTTTGGGTGGAGTGTCCAGAAAAGTGTTATATAAGTGTAAGGAATTATTACTGCTGATAGGATTGGCTTACTGAATATGCCGAGCCTTAGTGTGCCCCTCCCACTGAGTCCTGTGTCTCATGGCAGTGCGGGAGGGTGACAGATGTGGGAATAGTCAGGTTGAGGTGGTGCTGGAAGTATGAATAGTTCAATGATTTGGACAGCAGCAGTTCACAAACCAGGAAACCAGATCAATCGCCAAAGATTGTCCACAAGATCTCCCTTTCACCACCACCACCCCCCCAAATAAAATAGAAATGAAAATATTTCATGACAAAATTGGAAAACCCAAATCCTCTCACTCAGTAACAGGAGCCAACTTTCATGCCATCCTTATTCTCCAGGCCAGCCGTCTGACATCCTGCAGGAAGCCAGCATACCGGTCATCAGCGACAGCACCTGTAACAGTGAGGATTACTACAGCAACCAGATCACCAGCAGCATGTTCTGCGCGGGATTCTCCGAGGGCGGAATTGATGCCTGTCAGGTATGTGGTGTAGCCATTTTATCGTAGCATATCCCAGGTGCCCATGACAGAGAGTGGAGCTGCTCACTGATTGCTTACCAAGACCCCTGCTGGCCATACGTGGTATAGCAGTCTCTGTAGTTAAAACCACATCTACGATCCCCCTTGCCAGGAATTATCTCTTTAGCAAAAGTGTCTGGCTGAAAAGCTGAGGTTTTGAATCCTCATTCCAGAAGGACCGTTTTAATCACTCACCCCTCATCTCACTCCTGATAAAGCTTCACTCATGTGAAGTTTGTTGTGAACAGCAGAGTCAGTGGCAAGCTAGTGATGACTGTATAATTGGAGGAGTTTAATAATCAAGATCTTAGCCTTACTGGCCAGGAAAGGCCACAGCATGTGTCCCTGAGTTGGAAAAACACAAAGAAGTTCTCTAGCAGGTGATCAGCTTGTCCAACGTGCAAGTCAGAAGAATTAAAAACCTTGGTGCCTGACCGAGGAAGCAGACTTATGGATGTAAAACTCAAGAAATGTCTATACATAGAGTGACTCATGGGTCTGGAATAAAGGCAGCCACTCTTCCAGACTTGGAGTGCTGTCTGTTTTGAGTTTTATGTCCTCCCTGTGTTACCTTGGGTTTCCTCCAGGTGCTCCAGTTTTCTTCCAAAGCCTGAAGACAGGTTGCTGATAGGTTAATTGGCTTCTGGGAAAATTGGCCCTGGTGTTACTGTAAGTATGTACACATCTGGGTGTGCCCTGCAGTGGACTGGCTTCTTGTGCAGGGTGTACCCTTCCTTGTGCCTGTTGCTTGCTGGGATAGGCTCCAGCTCACCCGTGACCATGAATTGGACAAAGTGGTTAGAAAATGGATGAATCACAGGATGCGTAAATGTGGTGCTGTGTGGCTCCGCAGGGGGACAGCGGAGGGCCGTTCGTGTGTGAGGACTCCATATCCAAGACCAGCAGGTGGCGCCTGTGTGGGGTAGTGAGCTGGGGTACAGGCTGCGCCCTGCCCCAGAAACCAGGGGTCTATACCAAGGTCACCCACTTCCTGCCCTGGATCTCGACTGCCATGAGGGTGAGAGAACATTTTACTATAATTATTCATATGTCAATATTTATTTTCAGATTTTCTGGGCACCCTAATCATTGGCATGTAATGGTATGCATTTACAGTAAAGTAAAACACACAAGGTGCATATTGTACTGTAACTGGTTTCTGAAATTACTTTGTAATATTGCCGCTGCTGCTATGAGAGCAGCGATCCCAAGTTGTAAGGGGAGCCCAAATGCCGGGCGGAGCAGGAGGAGGTAGGCAGCACATCACAGGTAGACAGAGACGAGGGACAATGTGGAAGTCCACAAACGAGGCAAGCCAGCACAGTTCACTACCAAGGAAAGGACTCAAGAGCAAAGCCCAGGGAAAATCCGAGGGCAAGTCCAAAGTGAAATGAGGTCAAACGAAGCAAGGGTCAGAATCCAGAACAGAATCGAAGCAAGAAACACGTCTCTTCTGATTCAAACCAAACGTTAAGACTGAGATAGAGTCATGAGAAGGCAGATCTTCAATTGTCTTGAGCAGAGGTGGAACACACCTCCAGCCTCAGCATGTAGTCACATCAACCAGCTGATGAGTACAGTTGCTGTAATAGTTAGGGATTGCAATTATTAAAGTTAAAATTGTTACAACATATAGTATGTGCTACATGCAAAAACTGCTGAAGAAACCCTGTCTTGAAGAGTTTAACACTGTGTGTAATGCATTTACATCTTAGATGTATTAATTTGGCAGACACTCAAGATCTACTTGAATTAGAATACTGGCTTTACCACTCGCAGTCTTTCCCATGTGACCAAGTATTTGATTAGAAGTAGTTTTGCAGCCCTGAAGTGGATAAAGTGGTTGGAAGATGGATGGAATTGCTTTATTGTAACTGGTCATTTTACCCTGCAGCAAAACTGGTTCAGAATTGCTACTGCAATACGCAGGTACCCGGAAAGTACTTGGGCTTCTCATTGTCCACTCCATTTTGATCATACAGTAGCTCCTGTGTATTGTCCTTGGACTTTTCCCAGCTTCCCAGACTTTTTCTACATGACCACTTCATTTCTGATGCACACGTTTCAAATTGACGGTGTGCTGGATACGGGTCAGTCCCGCAGCTTTCAAGGGGTTGTCAACCCACCAGGCATATTGTTTTGGGGGGCAGGGGGGTTATGAATAATTTGACCTTACTGCTCAGTATAAGAGGAGGCTATGCAAAATTCAGTCCCACTGTCACCAGCGGGGGTTTGAATGCATACTGGAACAGACACTATTTTACATCATATATGCATGTGTTCTGTATATATATATAACAGCCAATCCCAGTTATTGTTGTGACAGCAGCTGTGTGGATGTACAACAGTTTTTGCGATAGTCACACCTCCACACACCCCCATTCAGTCTCTTCATTTCCTCATTCCCTCATGCTTTGCTGTCTCTTTGCAGACCTACGACCAGAAGCCGGGAGTGTACAGCATGGGCTAGCCATCCTCAACCCTGTTCACCAAAAGACCTCTTCCTGTTTTCACGGCAGGGACATCGAACTGACAGAATCGCCCCATCCCTGCCCTGTCCTCTCCATCCCCATCTCTTCAGCCACATCCACCTGCCACCCCCACTCTAATCACCTGGAGTTTCAACCCTCAGTTGCTGACTGGCCAACAGACAATTGGAGGAAATGGCTGGGGTCTGACCATGAGCACATGCGCACACAAGCTCAAACTGAGCAGGAAAAGATTAAAGGAAGATCAGAAACTGTGATTATCTGACCACCACAAATGAGAGGACTCTGTGGTTAATTTTAATTGCAGTTTTTATCTGTTGAAGCTATTCTTAACTACTAGGATGAACTAGGTCCCCATATTTCATCGTTTGTGATCACTACGATCACATTGTAGCAATGGAATCGATTCTGAAGCCAAAAGGTGCTAGAAGGAGGGGAGTCATTTGAAGGTGACACATGAATCTCCATCAGCCTACAAAACAGTAATGTGTCCTTACAAGCCAGTCACACCCTTTTGTTTATTTAGTAGGTATTTGCTTTGCCATAAAGCTAATCCCGTTAATGGAGGAGTGTCTGTAGACTGTATTCTTGTATTATTTTTCCATCCTTAACTATTTAGATTTATAAATATTGATAGTGATGCTATGAGATATTGTGATGTGAAGGTTTGAGAAAAAGAGTTCTCAAAGCGAATGCCAGATCATGCACAAGGGGAAGCTATTTAATGTTGCACAATGGTGAAAAGCCGTAGAATCAAGGTCTTGAACTCGTGAAATGCAAAAATACGTCCCCCCATTGACTAATTTGCTCTCACTACATCGAGGTAATTTTTTTCTTTTTTTTTAGTGTTTCCCGTGCTAAATTGCTACTCCTTGCAGCGTTTTGAGAACTTGTACAACAGTTGTACTTTAAGGGAAAAGTTGCTCATTGCAAGCAATAAAAAGACAACTTAAGGTGAGGTGTAGGCAATGCATTAGAGTACACACTACAAAAAGTGTGGACAATACAAATTGCTTTAAATTATTGCTCATAGCTCTACTGAGCTTTTTTTAATAAAATTATTCTGTAAATCGCTTTTAATCTCAGCGCTTACCTCTCTGTTAATTAGACAGAGTTTGCCTTGTCTCTGATTGTGCAGGAGTGTGTATATGTGCACACTAGTGTGCGGGTGTGGAAAAGGGGGCCAGGTGATGAAGCGATGTAAGATGTGTGAAAGCTGCTACTGTGATAGTCTTGCCTTTAAATTATTATGTATTCATTTTATTAGCTTCCTTAAATCTGTTCTGCTGTTGAGCCGTACTGCATGGGAGCTGTGTCATTCTTTCTTTCTTTACTCTTGCCTCTCGGCACTGAGGCGTGCAAGTGTCCCAGGGTATGTGCACTGAGAGCACAGGACCTCCATTCTGCTGTGGGGGAGGCCCCACCCAGCAATGCTGGGATCCTTTTATACATTGGATTCAAGAAAAGAGTGCCTTAAGCAAGGAGAGTCCAGTCTGAGGTGATGAGTTTACCACACGAAGCTCAGAACAGCCTTGCATCGGAGACCTGAAATGCTGTTAAAGTTCTGTCCCTCGAAACCATGTAAAACCACTATAATGGACAACAGAAATTATTTTCCAAGAACAGTATGCTAATATTGCTCTGTGGTTTAAAATCTATCCATTTTGGTTTAGTAATTGTTAACTGGGAAAGTAGACAGAGGCTGTCCCTGCTTCTACTTTAAAGACTCGCTGCAACTCTGCAAATGTGAATGGTGACGGTTTCATGGCAAGAAGTGCTGTGTCACTGCCACTCTGGCCCTGGGTTCGATTTCAGCAGGGGGCCTCTTCTGTGTTTCCTTAGTGTGCTTGTTCTCCCTGTGTTCTCGAGGTGCTCCGGTTTCCTCCTACAATCCAAAGGCAAGTTGTTTGGATGAACTGGCGTCTTGATTGAGCTGTGCAAGTGTGCGGGCTGATGGGCTGAGGGTGTATCCTGCCTTGTGCTCTCTGTCTGATGGGGTTGCTAGTATTAGCCTGAGCAGTTATTGAAAATACCTGATGATGTCAAGATGGCTCAGTGGCATGGTGGTAGCAGTGTTGCTTTGCAGTAGGAGAACATTTTGATTCCACACTGTGTGGGCTTTGATGGCCACCCCACATGCCCACACTGGCCATGCGGTGGACTGGTGTCCTGCCCAGGGAGCAGGTCTACCTAGCGCCTGCATTTCCACTATAGGCAATAGGTTGCCATGACTCTTACCAGGATCAAGCAACTTTCCGATAAGGAATGGATGAAAATGAGAAGGTAGCATATGGAGAATGTTTTGTCCAAAGATGTGATGCATGTAGCACTTATTTTTTCATTCTTATTATTTGAAATGGTTGATAATTGATAAGCTTCTCCCAGAGCGAATGATATACTGTATCATGGAGAGCAGACAATGGGTTGCTCATTGCTTGTCCAGATCTTGGAAGGGTGGTGTTCTAAGAACTGTGTCAGAGCTACTTTTTGGAAGTTGTCAGTAAACTGGCTCCACCAGCGTTGTGGGTCAGTGCTCTGCATACTCAAGAGCCAGAGGTATACAGTTCCTCCCCTTTCTGAGACCTGAAGCTCCTGCTCTTCCATTTGTGATCTTCCAAACGTTCTCCGCCACATCTCATCCAGATGCCTATCGAGCTGGCAGAGCCTGCGGCTGTGTCCATCTGTAGATCATGCTACTGTAATGCTGTGTGTCTGACTATGCTGCAACCCTCTGGCCTTGTTTGCCTTGAAATGCTAAAAAAGCTGCACTTTGGCCCCCTTGACTTGCCAAGCAGCTGTCTGAATTATGGTTCGCTTTATGTGTAATCCACTTAACTTAGAACACAGAATCTCATCTAGGCTATTGCAGACATAGGAAATTATTAATGCGGAAAAATTATTGTTTCAAAGTAATGGTATTGCTCCTGCTTTTCTTACTGTCCACCACACATGCAGTAGCCTCTCAAGTACACTTGCCAGAAAAGGCCGAGCCAAAGGGGGTGTGTTGGAAGGAGCTGTATCGCCGGAGCCCAGTGCCAGGCCAGTCTCCTCTCCAGAGCGCTTCCTGAAAGACCCCAAAGCTCTTGTGACACGAACAGGTCCTGCTGTACCTTAGAAAAGCCTAGAATCACAGTGTCTGTAACAAGAAGAGAAAACCAACTGGAAATGCAGGCAGTATAAACCGTACCTTCAAAGAGCATGTTTTGCACACTGGTTCTTTTTGTCAATAGATATTGGTATTATTCTTTGTATCTTTTTATTCTTTCTTGTATATATTTGAAATGCAAAGGGCCTCCTTCTGTTTGGTTTAAATTTTGATGTCTTGGGCAGCCTTTTAGTGTGGTTCCCGCAGCTTCACTCTCCAGGGCTCATAAGAACTTTGCTTTCACAGGCACAGATTTGGAACAGTGAGTTACTGTATATGTATGGTGAATTTGTTTGTTTATTCAAGGAGATTGTAATGTCCCAACAAGCAGAACATTTTTGTAAGCTTGCTTATTGTATTCATTTTTTTGTTGTTGTTTGGAAACTTGCTTCCTTCCAACTTTTGTCAAAAATGTACAGTTTGCCCAGTTTTTAAGACAACCAGATCATGGGCATAGTACACCTATGTAGAGCTGATCAAGCAGAGCTGAAGGAATAGTGCATGAGGCTGAGAGAACATTGACCCAAACTGAAAGAGGCCCCCTGTAGACGCTCAGTCCTGTGGTCATGCTACTGTGATATCATCCTTTTTAGAATGTAATAATTTTTCTGTTTTCTCATTATGCATACCTTGTAACCGTGTTTGTTTTTATTTGTAATATTGGTGAATCTTTAAACTCAAAATTGTTCAACAGGATCTGCAGCCTCTTGTTCATTTCGTTGCTTCACCCAATTTCAAAAGGCAGTGGTTGGAGGGGCACAATTCCACCCACGTGGTGCCTCCCCCTCAAACCGTCTCTCGGCCTCCTTACTCCTCTGGTTTGCCTGGCACTCCTGCACACACCTGGAGAGCCTTCACGTCCGGATTCTCTTCCTTTGTTTCACTTCTCGTGAATGAGCTTCAACTTGTTTTTTTATATCTGCCTAACCACCAAAATGCAGACATGTTCCTGCTGTAAGAGTTTACCCTCTCATATCTTTCTTATGGTCCCAAGGTATACCTCCCTAATATAGTAGACATTATTCCTTTAGTGTTCCTTCATATCTTGTTCTTTTCTACTTTTTCGATTATGGAAATGGTTTATGGTTCCTCTATAATTAACCTATAGATTTAATGACTAAAGACCTGAATGCATGTTGATCATCAATCATAAGGTCATAAGGATACAGACTTGCCCTGGCATGATTAAATTTGACCCCTGCGTTAGGCAGGAGGGGTGGCAGTGTGAGAAATATGTACTCCATTCCTTATAAAATAAACCAAGTAGGACTGATTGTGCAGATCTGAACATGTATACTGTATCACCCAGGACTGGAGAGGAAACAAGACTCCAGGTTAGGGCTACAGGGAGATCAGCTATCGATCCTGTGGCCCAAAGTCATCAGTACGTCCTATTAACTTATTAAGCCCTACCCTAACAACCCCACTTCACTATCCAGCAGACTACTATCCAGTAATCGGTCTTGAGTAAGTGTCCTGCATTCTGGGTGCTGCTTACTCAATTACTATCAAAGAAACCTAAAAAGGGAAAAGAAAATAATATCCCACCAAAGCCACCATAGCAGGTAAGACAATTTAAAAAATATTGTTCTTATTCTAGCAGTTTGCTTCAGACTTAAGACAAATTTTGGTTCATATAATGTCTTTATGCCGTTTTATCTTTCTAGAAATCTGTTTACAGAAGCTGTGATTTTAGGATGTCAGAACAGGAGAGGTGAAGGCAACACGTCTGATGATTAGGATTAGGGAGCTGCAGAGCGAGGAGAGCTGCCCTTTTCTCACTGCCAACCCAAGCACTAGGGAGCCTGGGAAAACCACCAGGGGGTGCTGTTGTGAAGCAAGACAAGGACATGCTTTCTACTTCAACCACCAGTGCTATTGACTCAAGTCTAGGGGACACATTCTAATTCAAGTGCACCCACTGCCACTGTGGCCTCAGCACTCAGGGAACACAGCTCAGGAGTCCAAGTCATGCTTTTAAAAACTGAGCTTCACAGTGATATCGTTACTGAGCACCAGTAGGGTGAGAGTTGTTCTTCAGATTGTGCCCGCAGGTGTGTTTCTCTTCTAACTGTCTCTGTCAGTTTATGGTGCTGAAAGATGCATTTCCTCGTTCCCTGGATATTGAAGGCAATATTGCCCATTGCACACAGCCAAGTCTGTTGTAATGGGCATTCCAAGAATACAAGATTAAATATCAGAGAAAAGAGCTGATTTACAATATGATCTTGCAAAAAGCAGTTTGCTTCAACATTTCCTCTTGAAATCATTGGCTTCTGCCACAGGCGTCTGGACTCGGATATTTCAGCTCATGTGAATCTCGGATAGACAGTTTTCAGTCCCAAACATCCCCTGGGCTGTTCTTCTGAACTACCATTCCAAACACAGTATCTGATTAATTTAACACACCTTTTACAGTTTTTGTTATTTTTAAGGCAGGTCTCCCCTGTTGTGATCATGGCAACACCAGTGTCTATGTCAATTTGTGTTGTCCAAAACTTAGTTACTCCCTTAATTGTGTTAATCACTTAATACTTTTCCATCATTTTCACCTGCCACGAACAGCTGAATACAGTTTAAATGATGAGATGTTCGTTCAATTACATACAGTATCTTAGACTGCTCTGCTCAGCCTGCACTTTTGTTAAACCAAGCAGGGAGAGATTATACTGCTAAAAGCTGCTAATCTCTGGATTCAGTCATGTCATTGCTGTGTGAGCCCAGTCTGTGCTTCCATTGCTGCTGAGGCTTAAGATGGCATTTGCCTTGCAAATCACCTCATAGATGTCTCTGGAACTCAGAAAACAAGGTAGGTGGGTTGAGAGGAAGAACAAGGACATTGCACTTGTTATAAACCCTGATCTGATGCCAATACCCTCCAAATGCACTTCGTAGAATTTCCCATATGGCAAAATGTTTAAGGTAGCATAATTAATTTTCAGTTTTCTATCTTCACTCAATTGAAGTGTGCATAAATGATGAAGCACCATCCCAAAATTCTTGATAATTTACTTGCTGTTTTTTTAAGAATGTAGTTTCCAAATCCTGACCCCTTTGACTATGCCCATCATCTGATTTTGTCACTAACCAAACCTCTCAGCCACTCATGATTATTTCCATTGAACCCCATGCGGGTCCTTCCCTGGAATACCCAAAAGGGGAAAGCGCAGTGCAGGGGCAGAGATCTTGAGTGAGGCCAGGAAGTGAAAGCTGACATCACATAGGCTCCTGGGCCAGCTGCTCCCTGCAGCATCGTGCAGCAGATCCAGCCTGTTCTGGCTTATTTGACTTCTGCACATCCTGCTTGCAAATCACAGCTTTTGCATTTTGTCCCGGCAGTGAGCAGAGGGGGATCTGTATCCCCACTGGTGTCCGGCTGCTCCACAGGGACGTGGGAGGAAGACTGGGCTTAAGATTACCCCTTCTGTACCCTTCCAGTCCAGGAGTCCACGATCGGGAAACCAGTTACCAGGATTTGGCTTTTCTGGGAGGTCTGGGGGTAGCAGACATGGGAGAAATCATGCATCCCGGACGGTCTCGTCTCTGGCTGGCCGTCTCCATGGCTGTGGTCCTGCTCACACTTCCCGGCTCTGCAGGTATGCCTTCCCATCTTGTCTCTCAGACCCTCAGATCCTCTGGTCTTTAAATGCAGGGATCGGCAGCCAAGATCTCAGAGACTTATATGGGCTCAATGATATTAAATTGGGCATAGAGGAATTATGATGCTTGAGTTCTTTAAATAATTATATAGAAAAATGACCATACATGCCTTTAGAACATACTAATGTCTACCTGATGTGGCTCCTTCATTTTCTGTTTCTATAGTCCCCAGAACTACTTCCAGAACAGCAAACTAAAAGTACTGTATCTCCCTCCCAGATTACATCAGAGAGTCTTTGAAGCCAGCATTTCAGCTTTCATGCAGTGCTCTGAGGATCTAAATAAAGCAGTCCAATAGTGTACTGTCATTAATCTGAATTAATGGACCAGAGGCCTAAAGAGAGATTCAAAGTGTTCTCACACACAGCAAGAATATTCAACCTGCTACATCATTGTTTTCTAAAATAACTTTTCAGTTAAGTTCTTTTTCAAGCCGGTCATGATCAGTAAGCGAAACATGCAACATTCTAGACCTTTAATTTTCCTTTGCTTCAGCCATCTCCAGCATAAAAAAAAGCTATTATCATGATGCTTGATTTAATTTTGTTTGGGTTTCACTCTATTTGACTCTGACACTTTCAGGTAAAATCAATGTTCTTGTCTACCCAATAGCATGCACATGTACTGCTGGTCCAGACCATTCTTGGCTGACCCACAATTTTGTGTGCGGTCACGCCACTGGGTGGAGTACTAAACTATTTAAAAGAAGAACTGTTTACTGCAAGCCAAGGTTAACCAAATTTCATGGCCTTAAAATCCATGACGGTGCTTCTACAGCGACTGACTCAGCGTCAGTGCAATTACATATTGGAGAGACTGGTCGTATCTCCCATGAAAACTTTCACTATTTGACTATCTGGGGAGGTGAAAAGGAGTTACACAGGAGGAAGCCCCACGGAATAGTTGAACCCCCCTTCACACAAATAAAGCCATTTCCCTGACAAATGAAGGAGGAGAGAGAGGCTCCAGTCTGCCCTCTGAGGGCCTGCTTCTCAACACGGAAGCTAGAATTTTCTTGTAGAAGCTCAAAGCATTTCAGAAGCCTGTTCTCCTTAGTAGTTACTGAAATACAGATGAGGAACTTGAAAAATCATTAGTTCATAACAGCTGAAACACTGCATTTTCCCCCTCTAACTTATCTGCACTGGAAGTAGATTTTACTTCCATCCATCCCTTTTTCTAACCACTTTATCCAGTACAGGGGCGCGGGGGATCCACAGTCTATCTCTGCAAGGAGTGGGTACAAGGCAGGGTACACCCTGGAAGGATGCCAGTCTTAGACTTGACTTGCTCCTTGAAATATCTTGACTTGCATTCTTGGTAGATTAAAACATGGTTGTTTAATGTTTGCGTGCTCTTTTATATTTTGGATTTTGAAGTTGGATGAAAAGGTGTGGCTTCCTGATGTTTTGGTTGATTCGTTGTCTTGGCCCTTCTGCCTGCAGAGGAGTTCACCACCCCCCCAAAGAACGTGTCGGTGGCCAGCGGCAAGGCCGTGAACTTCGTGTGCGGGGTCAGCACGGTGCCCGCCGGGGTGCAGGAGCTGCAGCTCAACATCTACAGCTGGAGTGTGAACGCCAGCATCCGTTGCCCCGGCGACAATGTCTACCTGTCCGCTCAGGTCATCATGGGCTACTGTGAGAACAGGGGCAGAGAGCTGCGTGCCGTCTGGAGGATGGCCACCACGGTGAAGGCAGACAACGGGACCTACGTCACCTGCTTCTCCCCGGGGATACGACCAGCAGAGGGGTACCTCTCCATCACCGGTAGGTGTGTGACCTGCTTCGAGCCTCTGCAAGGAAACGAGCTCACTTGCCTCTGTACAGAACCCTTCTGACTGATGATTTATCACTATCCATCCACTTTCTAACCACTTGAACCAGGACAGGGTCGTGGGAGAGCTGGAGCCTATCCCAGCGTGCAACAGGCACAAGGAAGGGCACTCCCTGGACAGGACACCAGTCCATTGCAGGGCACACAGACACACGCACACACGTATATATCTTTCGACTGTGGGAGGAAACTGGAGCACCCACAGGAAACCCAAGCAAACGCGAAGAGAACATACAAACTCCACACAGACAGCAGCCCAGGGCCCCAGCGCTGCAAGGCTGTGCTGCCCTCAGTGCAAATCAGACCAACCTAAATGCAAACACAGGGCTGTAACAAAGGCAAAGAGCTTCGCGGCGTGTGTGGCTCACCCAGTCCTTTGTGAATTTACACTCCTCTCATTCACCCCCTTGTCAGTCTCACCCTGAAACAATGTAAAATAACTCTGTTATCTCCTAAAGCAGTGTTCTAATGAGATCATTGTGGGTGATATAGTTGTGCTCTTGGACAGGCATCGGCAAGCAAGCCTGTTTCACAGAGAGCCACAGTAAAGCAAGTCAAACCTTCTCTCCATCCCCAGAAAACAGCAACTACTTCACTACTCTCATCGCCTGCGTCTTCGGTGGCTTCTTCGGGATCCTCATCATTTTCTGCCTGGCCTTCTGCTTCCTCAAACGCTCCAAGAGGCTACAGAAATGTCTGAGTAAGTAATAGTTTTAAAAAACAGGAAATTGCGCTTAGAATCTGTCTGGCTGCAGACACCTTTTCCAAAGAGACGCCCAGAGAGCAGAGAGGGGCGAAACCACAGCTGAGGCTGTGCTCACTGACCCAGAGGACGACATTATCCGAAGACCAGAGAGCTTCAGTTTCAGTGTCAGACACGCAGGGGAAGGGTTTCTGAGTGATTTCACATGCTGTGCCACACTGATTACTGGTGCATTTTCTGTTTGTGTTTCAACAGAGGGGAAATCGTTACAAGAGGACATGGACACCTGTGTGGGGGAGTGAGTTGCTGTAAGTTTTCTGAAACTACTCACTGTACCTACACCTGAATTCCTAAAACACCTACAGAGAGATATGTGTTCTGTTTTGTCCACAGGTAGACAAGACGTGACAACATCTGTTACCAGTAGCCAACTGGGGAAACCTGTTACTGTTCAGTTTGGTCAACTTTGTTTTTTTCTTGCTTCAAAATCTTAATCTTCAAAATGTATCAGTAGGCAAACCATAGAATAAGATATCATCTCGCCTGGACATTTAGTGCGATCAGCCATCTTTTATGTCACAAACGTTCCTAACAGGAAATATGAGTTAATTTATTGTAAGAGTAATGAAGTCTTCATGACCTGGACAGGGGAGTGATTCACAACCATTCACCTTCTTTTTGGGTGAAGCTGAAGATTTGTGGTAGATTCTGAAAATGAAGACTTGTCTCATGGACTAGAGTACAATGCTAAAAATCGTCAATCAATAATGATATTGTCCCATTATTCAAGAAGATTTATTTAGCAGATGTGGAGGGTAAACTTTTCTAAGCAATGTCACTCACAGTGAACGACCTCCTTAATTAACATATATTTTAAGAGGGAGGCGGTTATTACATGACAGCAATTAACTTCTGAACGTTTGATAGAACCTGTACTATAGCAAAAACTGAAATTTTAAAGAATCGACTGCTTCCCGTTAGTCTTTCTGCCTACCATTATTATGCGGTAGCTCCTACACGGGAAGGCGCACCAAGCGTAGTTTACACAGCACGCAAGGCAGGACCGTGTCCTCAGCGCTCTGGGAATTGGGCATTTCCTTTCGAAACGGTTGTAATTTCATCACGTTATGAGGAAAACGGTTATGACCCACCTGTCACTGCAGCAAGTAACGAAACCTTCAGTTTTCCTATATAATTTATTACAGTTTAAAGTTAATACTGCGTGAAGCGCTTGTTAAATCATACGGGTTTCAGAACGCTGTCTCCTAGTTTATTCATTCGCCTACCGAGGGATATATATATTAAGCATTATCTGTCAATTCTTACTCCATAGAAGGGTCTTTCAGGTAATCTCCATGTACCTGTTCAGGGAAGTCAAAGTTAACACACAGATAACCGCAGCTTAGCGGTCCTCAGCACTCCGGGACAGACTCGGACAGTTTCGGTCTGGGAGGAACTCCGCGTACTGTTGTGGTTTTTGCTCCAGTTCTTAATCGATTATCGCTTATCGATTCCAGTTTTCTGTTTGGTCATATTTCTAATTCGTTCGACCCTGTTCCAGCTTTGGCGTTTCAGAACTATCATTACTCAGGTGTGGTGCATATAACCAAACGGGTGTCTGCGAGAGGAAAAAAAGCTTCCGACAGTTTCAGTCACATTGCGGGCGTATCTGCTACAGTGTCACTCCCCTCGTGTGTTTATTGTCTGCCGCTCATCTATAAGGACCTGTTTAATCAGAAATACCAGCAGACGGTTGAGGGGAGGCAGTGCAGTAGGGTCTCGACATTCCTAAGAGTTCGGTACAGAACACCGTCGCAAAATGCCAAATTTGGTCCACCCTATAAACTCGCATAATATACTATTGCTAATAAATATACTATTGCTAATAATATACTAGACTAGTATATAGTATGTGGTCAAAACACACAAGTCGTCTTTCCTTATATAATAACTAATGTACTGGGTAAGTTCACTTAAATGATAACGATCAACTAACATTGCTGTTAACACCCTTCAGCTCGGTTTCATCCCGCTCCGCTCTTCTTCCGCCCAAGACTGTCGGCCAGAGCGAAACCGCAAGTTCAATTCGCAGAGGTCGGGATGTTCTGTGTGCTGATGTTACTGGAAACTGTGCCTTGCGGTCGGGTATTTTTTACACTGAGTAATGTCCAAGAAAAAGTCTGAATAAAACCTCTGAATAAGCAAGCAGATCCAATACAAAATCAGTTTGGGGTTGAGAGTTTAGCTAATGGTAGCCACTGTTCCAGAGCACGTAGCACATTCTGTGAATCTTAAATCGATTCATGGTGTTTCCACTAGATGACGCTCGTTTTTTACCGTCGCTTTGGCTGATAGGAGGAAATGCATGCACATTTCAGTAAAAAGCAACGTCTGGATTTATTAGCAATTGTAACTTTACCTAGGTTTGTCGATATCGCACATTTAAGAGAATATTCTCTCGTTGCTTAGGAAGCTATTTAACATTTACCTGTTTCGTACGCTGTACAAAACGAGAGTTAATGAGTGTGGCAATGTGTCATATTCGTAATATAACGTTCTTGAGTGTAACAAGGTCAGACTATCGGCCTTGTTTTTTTTTAAAAGATTTTTTTTAAGAGGTATGTTATTCTCGTAATAGGTAGTGGAGAGAAACCTCATCTTTTAATGGAGATTTTCTGTCATGATTAGACCTAGGGTGTTTATAATGAGGCACACAACATGTTGAATATTGTAACACAACGAGGTTCAGGTGGGCGCCCTTGCCGCATTAGGTCTGCCCCGCTCCGCCGGGGGCTCGAACCCGGGACTCCCGCATCACTCAACATGGACCCAGCCCGGTGAGCTAAAAAGAGATCTCTCCAAACCCCAGGGGCTGTAGTCCTGCTATCACAGGGAAGGGCGGAGACGTCACCGCTCTGGTAAGCCGGCTCTTACACAGCACCTGTCGGCCGTAAGTGTTATAATATGATGATGATATATTGTTTCCTCTTTCTTTATATATAAACACACCGAGTACACCGAGAGCCCTTGTGACTATATTAAAAATATCTGATTGATAATCTGACAGTGTGAACATCCTTCTATAAGAAAAGCCCAGCTTCTTCTTGACCTTTATTCCAGTTGAATGCAGCTCCTGACACCCAGAGAGCCCCAGTGCAGAAGGCTTACTAAATCACCATGAGATCACCAGTTTCTTAAGAACTGAAGCAATTCCATTATGATCAATTAACAGGTGATTTGTTCAATTAAGTAATTTACCAATCACATAGGACTAAAATCAAAATACTCTTCAGTGAACTGATGACTTGCTGGGTTGGTCAATATCTTACAGGGCCTGTCAGACTAACTGTATAGTTTATGATGGCTCTTCAATGGGCCTTTAAAATAGAAGACTGGGGCAACTTCTTTCTTATTTTCTGTTGGTTTTTTCCCTAAAATCCCATCGTCCCCTGTGCCACAATGGCAGCACTCTGCATAACCCCAACTCCAAAAACAATCACAACGGCAGCCACCACGCCGTGCTTCTCCCAGAATGGACAATAGAAAATACACAACAGAAATCCAGCTGAAAACAGTTTGTCTGGAGTTCAAAGAGCTGGATGACACAGTTCTGTGTTTAAAAACTACTTGTTGTGAACAGGAGCACTTTGAACAGGAGCAGTTTATTTTAATTCATTTTAATTATTTGCTGAACTCGCGGCTGTGTTGTTTCCAGCTTTATAATGTTTATTTTTAAGTCTAGCAGCCAGAAGATGGTACTTTAGTTTCCTCATAGAGCTACCAGATATGGGTACTCTGTCAGTATAATAATTAGGACAGTTTGTAGCTTGTTAAGATAAGAGTCATGTTATTCCCAAGTCCTGTGTGTAGTTACAGATTGCAAATACAATAAAGTGTCGCAAAAAGGCACATTGCACTGATATTCTGTCTTAAAATGGGCGTTAAAACTGTGAAACATTAAACATATTTTGAAAAAAATGTAAAGTTTTAAAAATGAGGAGACTGTATATGTGCATTTAAAACTGAGAACAGTAGGCACTTCTTTACACAAAGGTTTGTGGGAGAGTGGGCCAGGCTCCTGTCATTGTGTTATGTTGGGAGTGTTTCCCAATGGAACAATAAAGTTGAATTGAATTGATGTCTTCCAAGAAAAGACTGGATGACATCCCTGAATCCGCAGACCACTCAGTACCACGCAGGCCAGAAGACCAAATGGTCTCCTCTCATTTTTTACCTTTCTTATCACTCATCAGCTCAGGTTCTCATCCTTTGTTCCATTCTGTCAGGGGTCAGTAAGGAGATGAAATGGAGGGACTGTGGAACAGGAGGGAAAAAGAGCTCTTAGTTAGCGTTTGCCTGGGCCAACACAGGACCTCAGACCAGGCCAGACTTCATTATTCCAGCGCCTCTTCTGTTCAAATGCCTTTTGAATTATTCACAGTGCTCCTTTTTCCAGCTGTATTTCTGTGCTGGGAGTGGCATGAATATGAACAAAACATTAATGTGGCCCCTTTCACAGCCCTGGGGGAGGAGCTATTTGCAGGAAGTTAAATTACACCTTTTTAGAAGAGTGGGGAGGGGTGATTGTTGGATTGAAACCCAGTTTTTCCAGACCCCCCATGCCAACCAGCTGTGAATGAAAAGGACGATGTTCCGCCCTGCCTGTATGGCCCGGCACAGAAAGATAGAGAACAGACCTGCTTTACATCTGTTGATTTCTACCTTGACTCTGCAAATCAAACCTGTCTGCAAACAGTATGGCAACCTTTGCAAAACTTAGGGCATAAGTTGCGACCATGCCAAAGTGCTTTTAAAGTTGAAATACGGGAGACACCAATTTACACAAAGGGTTGTGGGGGTCTGAAACAAGCTATCCAGCTGTGATGCTGAGGACGGTTCTCTAGATTTTTCAAGAAACGGATGAGATACTCAGATCAAGCAAACTGCCACCCTGACAAGAAGCGAAAACTGTTTCAGAGGAAGTGGGAGGCTCCTGTGAATTCAGATTCTCCTCCCAGCCAGAGCCTGGAGAGTCTCAGCCTCCCTCCTGTCATCTCTTCCCTCCTGAGGGCTAAGAGCCATGGACACAGCCACATGGTTCCTGGCCTTCATGCAGTTCAGAAACAACGAGGGAGGGATTGCTTTTTCTTTCTGCTCAGACTCTTCTCTTTAATAAAGGCTATAATTATCTGAGCTTCCTGGGAGATCCTATAATTAAAAAGCTAAATCTTTTCTCAAAGAAAGGGAAAGTGGGGCATGTTAACCTCTTGTTCATCTGGGTTTCTTCTGGCTGCTCTGGTTTCCTCCTACAGTCTACAGACATGCTGTAAAGTTATATCATTAATAAATTTCACTAGGAATAACAGCGCTCAGGGGTTAAGCATACTGACAGGTGTCTGGAGTGTTGGAGCTGCCCAGCTGAGGGCCGGTCCCCTGGCCACAGGACCGCAGGCTGTGCCCCTCCAACCAGCGGAGTGAGCAGTGACGAGGGGCAGGAGCAGGAGACGAACCAAGCGAACACTTCAAGCCCTATGTCTTTAAATTTCAATTCCCTTTTCTTAAATCCTATCAGAAAAACAAGTCTGATGAGCAATAGAAAATTAAGATCAGCAGGCTCAGAGCATCACATTGTCACTGGATCTCACTGGCCTCACTTCATTGCAGCAAATGCTGTTTCCTGAGCAACAGGGCTGGCTGCTCCAGGGAGAAAGCAGGGCTGTCTCTGAGGATCCCAGCTGTGAGCGAATGGAAGTTAGTACAGTGCCTCCTAGTAACCTGAGCCAAGAACAGCTCTAATACTGTGAAGGTGAAGAATAGGAGATAAGGATGGCATGGCACAGGCGGGAGGGTGTTGTTAAACTGTTGATGCTACAATCAGGCTTGTGAAATGACTAAATATAGCAGTCATGCACATGCTCAGAAATGTTGGCTTCTGCTGTGTTCTGTCCTTGACGTGACCCAATCCCATTAGCATTGTTGTCAGAGCAAAGGCAAAGACAGACACTAGGATACCTTTCTTTCTCCAATCTCTGTCTTCAGTGAGATCACACTGTCTTTTCCTTTTGTGAACCCTTTTACATAAAGGGTGGTGGTAGTGTGGAACAAGCTGCTCAGCCATGTTGTTGAAGCTGATGACCTGGATTTGTTAAGTAAACACCTGGATGAGGTTCTTGCATCAACTACCAAATGGGCTACATGGGCCTATGGCCTTTCTTATGTTATCAGACACTGCTGTTGTGCTCTTGAGCAAATACATTTCAGCTTTATTATTGTGTGCAAATGAAAACTGCTTTGGATTGCTATGTCAGACACATACATTAGCAGGTTAGTTAAATCAGATCAAACTAAATGCTCTCTACAAACGTAGGGATCTACAGAAGGCTAACAGCATTGACAGTAGTGTCACATCCCCTCCACCCCAGAGAACACACACAGAAAGTGATTGGGAAATTGTTTATTCATTCTGCACCCCATTGCTTTAAAATATTATTAAATTATGTAATGTTTCTGAAATTTTGCTTGTCCTGACCTCTGGATGATCGATGGTTGTTCTAATATGTCAGACTGTGCTGCAAAGTCGATTTCCTAATAATAATAATAATAAATCCCCTCCGTGTAGCCATCCCTTTACAAGCTGCCTGAAGGAATGACGGACAGTATGAGATCTATTGCTTCAGACAGGCTGAAGAATCTACTTAATTAGGTCAAACATCCCAGTCACACCTCCAAGCCTGGAAAAGTAATCATTCTCAATTGAAAGCTTGTGAGACAGTGTTCCAATCGGAAATGTATCAGTGATAAATCGCTGAAATATCTGTTTCTTAGCGCACAGTCTTATCGGACAGTGCTTTGACATGATGTAGGATCAATCTCACTATAAAGAAGACCTTTTTGCATGATTTGTTTAACAGGTCACCAGTCTCTTCAGCCCTCTGGGTCTTGAGCAAGGAATGGGCAAAACATGTTCCAGGAATCGGGCTTCTCCGTGGGCGGTTTTCCAACCTCCCTCCATCCTGCAGGACCCGGCCGGACTGCAGTTCTCTTGAGGACGTGATCAAAGTCACAGGTGACAGGGCGAGATCTCCGGCCCCGGGTCCCGGTCAACCTTCACCGCTTCTGCCTGCTCGAACTCAACTGAACAGGAATTCTGACCGCTTTCCCCTTAAGCTGCCTGTTTGCACTGTCAACAGCTCTGAGCAGGGGGTTGTTTGGGCTAGAAACAGTCATTTCAATGTGCTGTGTGAGTGGGGTGTTTAACCAAAGAGCACCTACTTGACTCAACCTGTTTTGTCTGCAAATAAAGGGGAGGAGGTTTATATCTGCTGAAAATAAGTCCTTGATCAAGTTCTTAACTCGTCTCCAAGTGCCTACCAGACCACCCCAGACTGCAAAGCTGTGAGCTCCCGCTGTTCAGGTGAGTTCCTTCTGAGAATCTTTCTTGGGCCACATAACTGCCGAGCTTCTCTGAGCTTCTGTCAGCACCGCCAAAAACAGAACTTTCTCCTTCAACTGGAGAAATCTGCCAGGAGCTCAGGTCACTCTGGGGTCTGCTCACTGGGGCTTCATCTCAAACGGGGGGTAAACTTCAGTTTGTGCAGTTTCATGGATTTAGGAAACGCATTTAAACACAAAGAGCTACTAAATACTAATTTATATGACTGATGCTTTAATCTAAATCGACTTTTATTTGTTTATTTTTTTAACTGGTGCAATTCAGGATACAACTGCAGTGTCTCAACTGGGATTTGAGCACACAACTTTGTATTAATTTAATTTGATGGTTTTTCAAGTTAATCTTCAGGCTTAGGCTAAATGCATGAACTAAACGATCTGAATGACCGCTTCCTGCTGTACAATGCGTTTCCATCTATAAATTAATAAATTGCTTTCGGTCTCACCTGTAAAGACAGCTGTTGCCCTTTTTAGGTTTTAGGTGAAATGCATCTTAACAAACCGTTATCATTTTTTTTATTTTAAAAACTCTTGAAGATTTCCTTTTTAAGATTTGGCCTGTACTATTAAGGATAAGGACGAATCTGCGAATTCCTTTCTTTCTCGGGATTTCGACTGTCCCGAGCTCCTCTCGGCCAGCCGACGTGAAGCGCGCCTCGCGGTTACCCTTATTGAATTGTCGAGCGCTTCCTTCACTTGACAGGAAACGGAGCACATAAACAAAGAACGAGATTCCACGGGAAAACAATAGTTCCTGTCGGGTGTAACTTTCTTGGTTTCGAACAGCTGTTCAAATCTACCGTTTACAGCGATTGTTGCTTAGGTGTGGGTGAGATAGAAAAAACAACGGTCCTTTCTCCTACGGCTCCGCGTCAGCGCGCCGTGAAGGGAACCACAGCACGATATCGATCGTTAATCTGCTTCAGCAGACCCCCGAGTCCGAGCGCCTCGGTCCTGCACGTCCGTCCGTCTTTGATGTCCGCTGCTGTGATCTCGCTGCGAATCTTCCTTTCTGTCACAAGAAGAAAGAAAGTCGGTCACAGCTGGAAAGAACGAGCGTTTTTTTTATTTATTTTCCGGTCCATGTGAAAATGAGGGAAAATGACGACGTCAACACAGCACCGCTTCACGTGTCTAGAGACTGAGATCCGGCACAATAGAGACTCGGGCTGACGGAACCATCCAGTCGTGTACTTTATCGCGACTGGCTGTATAATTAACTACTGATTTAAAAATAGTTATCTGTATACTGTCTGAAGGGCTATCGTGTGCACTGATCAAAGCCAATGCACACTACTTGATCAGGAAATGTATTGATTAATAGACCGATTGACTCTGAGCCTGTCGAATGGTTTCCAGTCAGCGAGTCTTTGCGCACCTGTTTGTAAATTCACCAGCAATTCTGTTTCTGCCTTTCGGAGCTGGCACTGCTGAAGCTACAGTAGCTTAAACAGAGCTGAATGAAGACAAAACCACATCTTTAAGCCTGACAGAAAATAACAGGTGTTTTTCAAACCTGTTGTGCTGAAGCAATACATTAGATTGTCCTGGAAATGGGGTGGGCATGCAGCTGAAACAGGCACACAACCCTCTGACCACTTCAGTTCCTGGACTCGCTGGGGAGTCTGTATGGCAATAATGCATGCTTTCTGCTCTACGTAAAAATAAAACACAGGTTTGCTATTTGTTTATCCATGCATCTGTTTTTGCATGTATGTTTTTTTATCTGGATTGCTATAGAATCTTCAATGTTTATACAAATGGGTGAAAGTGACATTACAGAAGAACAATTATCCCCTCACGGAGGGCAGCAGAGTTTGACATTTTGGCTTCCCGCATATCATATCAATTCTATCCGTAAATAAATACACCCAGCCTGGAGGACAGGCCTGTGTTTTCAAAACACCAGAGCCCGCTTCAAAGCGAGCTCACGGGAGGCGCAGGAGAACTCCCAAGGTCACGTGACACTGCGGAAGGTCAGGCCTCTTCTCCCCCTCCGCTCGCGCTGATGGAGTGTTTACTGACAACACCCCACTTCCCCCAAACTGGCTTGGTCAGCATCTGACGGGGCACCCCGGGAAAAATTTGAAGTGACTGGTAAAAAGGGGGATAGGTGGAGCACAGAAATCAAACATGAACCAAAAACACAAGTGGAAACTACTGGGATGTGCATTTAAAATCAACAACAGGAGGTGCTGCTTTACACTAAGGGTGGTGGTTGTGTGGAACAAGCTGCCCAGCCATGAGTTTAAAACTGGAACCTTGATATCTATCAAGAAATGACTGGCTAAGATCCCCAGATCAATTCACTATTAGCTAGTGTGCTGTATAATAGCTACCTCCCACTTGTAACCATTGTTATGTTCTCATAAAGAGTGTGCACACAGGACAGGGCACCTAGTCCTGGTTTAATGACCTCTCAGATAGTTGGGTAAGTCAGGTGTTTGCCAGATTACAGGACCAAGCTTGAGAAAATGGTCTATGAGACTCCAGTTCTGACTATAATGTTCTGAAAAATCTCCAGAGACCTTTGCTGCATCTGCTTGTACAGTCTATGCAGAGAGTTTTAGGTTAAGAGCCACAGTGACTGATTGACTGCATTGTGACAAATGCTCTAACCCAAAGAAAGCTCAGTCAATTTCAATTAGAACAGATTTAACAATTTGTCAATGAACTACTACTACAAAAGTTCCCTCATTCAGCTGTCAAATTTCCTAGAAACCCTTGGGTTCGGTGCTCTCAGGTAATGATCAGTGGTTTGTGTTGTCAGCATTCAGTCAGTTCCAATGAGAAAACAAAGAGCTGTGCAGTTTGCTGTTCTGCAGATGTTTATACTCATTGTTATATGTGAAAACTAAAAAGTGGCTAAGACATTTTTTTAATTTCTTTTCTTCACTGCATCTTTTCTAATATTTTCCCCTTTTTATCCTCCAGTCCAGCCCTGCTGAAGATGGCACCATCCAGCGCTCTGTTCCTTTTGACAGGTAACACCAGCTTCATCAGTCTTTCTCACTTCCTTATTGTCTCAGATGGGAGTTTGCATCGCAGGCAGGTTCAAGTCATAACATGATACCCAATCCATTCAACACAGCATGAACCTGTTGCACCTGCAGATTTTTACAGAAACATATGAGTGCCAAAAAGAAAAAAAACATTTTGTTTAATTGAGATAGTATTGCATTTATACTAAAACAGTATCGTGTTTAAACAATAAAATTATTGTTTAAATGCAATAGTTAATTTGTGAACAGTGTTGCCTACTATATTAATATCTTTCATTATATATTCAATAATATTGTCCCATACAAAATAGAATTGACTTCAACAACAGAATAATATTGTCACACTGCTCTTTTTGGAAAGAAAATAATCTAAAGGAGCACATGTTCTGTCTTTTGTATACATGAAGTAGAGCACAGTGTCAGTGAGCATTACTGGGTTAAACGTGTGTGTTTGTCACCGTCTCTGTGACAGGTACTTGAACTTGAACTTTATTGCCGTATGTAACCGGTACGTGTACTGGTACAATGGGATTCTTACTGACAGAAAGTCACTCGATTGTTAAAACAAGTGTAAAAACACAAAGTGCAGACAGTGCATCAAGATAATATACAAACAAACAGCAGACAATGTACAAGTGAACAGTTTGAATGTAAACAATGCAGACATGTAAACAATGACTGCAGATGTGTAATAAATAAAATTACAATGAGGTAGATGGCGTAGGTGTGGTCTGGCTTTCTAAACACGTTATTCTTGATGTGAAACTGCAGCAATATGTACTTTGCAGGGGTATTTGCCGACTCTTTGAACATTGAACAGAATACATTTACGATGACTTGACAGTCAGACAGTCACAGTTAGTGAGGTAGGGGCTTTCATTCTCTGCTGTACCCTAAATGACAAAACCACTGTCCAGCTCTCTGCTCATACAATATCTGCAGGTCCTGCATATCCTGCTGCTGCTCAGCCTCAAACAAGTCATCTCCCTGCCTTACAAGTTGTACAGGCCTGGATACCTGTGTCCTGTCTTCAGAGACTGACTTCAGATCTTTTGTTATGTCTTCCAGTTTTGGCAGCATTCTTCACAGAAACATCAGCAAGTAAGAGATACTGTGATTGTTTGTGTGCACCATGCTACACTCGTACCTATATTAAAAAATCAAAGGCTCTTTTGTTACTGCTCTTGCTTTCTCTAACTAGAGGAGTCCTCCTGGGCTGTAATTAACTTTGAATCTGTGGGGTACTCATGCCTATAGTCTGAGCCGAATGCAGGAATTCAGTGTATGATCATGTCTGTATGTGCATGTGACTCTCATTTAAAGTCTTATACGCATTTCAGAAGTCATGTGCTGTAGGGGTGTTGATGGTATTGTGTGGTCATGGTGAAGCATATTGAAGACAGTGCTGTGTTTCTTTATGCTAACTGTATACTCTATTTTTCCCTCTCTTTTCCAAACAGATACGTTCTATTATGGTAAGTAGAATACATAATTATACATAACAATACAAATGAGAATTACTCCCAAAATGCTCTGCACTGCACTTCGGGGCTGAAGCAGAGTTTTGAGAGGTGCTGCATTATCTTGCAGCACTTAGTTTTGTGAACTTTTTTAATCGTTCATTTTGTTTGTTGTGAACTTATCTGCCATTTTTTAAACATATTGTTTTCCAAGGGCTTTTGCTCTGGTGGCTGCAATGAGCTGTTTCTAGTTATCTAACTAACTAGTTAACTGAGATCAGAATAAGAGAATGCATTCCCACCCCAGGTCGCAATGAAGGGGAAAGGGGAAGTAGGGAGTGATGTTACCTTTCAGAACAGGTTTTGTGTCAGATAAGCCCTGTATTTTAATAATACCCTGTGATCTTTTTCTCTCGTTGTTACCATATTTCACAACCAAAAGACAATGGAACAACGTGATTATTGTTTTTGAGAATGAACACGTGTTCAGTGTGAAGTAAACGAATAAGATATTAGAGATTCAAAATAAACTGAAACTGAACCCTTTGCCAAAGGGTTTGAGAAGCGATGTTTCTGTCGTCAGATTCTGTGTTGGTACTGACCTGTTACATTGGCCGACAGAGTTGGACTAATCTTGACCTGGTGCTCACAGATTGTCTGAGTTTCAAATTGTAGAAAATGGCTGCTGCAGCCAACGTAAGGTTTGTTTCTTTTTCTGAAAAGAAATTGGAGATTTATCCTCTGATTGTGTCCTAAGAATGAGGATGGGAGTAGGGTCCATTCTCCGCGCCTAATTCGCTCCTCCTCTTCTCCCCCCAGACTGGGAAAAACTTCGGACAGGAGGTCTGGTCTTCTTCGGCTTGCTGGTGATCTGTGCAATGTTCGTCCTTTTCTGTAAGTGAGATTTTTAGTAGCTAAAAAGATCAGTTTGAATCAAGTAGCTACTGAGTTCAAGCCTGTTGCAGTTCTGTGAAGAGTAAGGTTTGGGGCCGTTTAGCCTGGGGTCTCTCGTGTCCCCACCACTTCCTGGGCTCACACTCATGTCAGCACTGTCCCTGCTGTGCATCCTGTGATAATTCACCCCAGGATCTCATCCAGCTTGTTCCACACTCCCACAACCCTTTGTCTAAAGGACTGCAGTCTGTTCTTAGTTTATAATGTGCTTTCATGTAGTGTCGATTTGTATCCTTGGGTTCATGTTTCACTGCTCATTCTAAAGAAACTAGCTGGATTGAAAAGCACTCCAGAAATTATGCTTCGTAGAATAAAAAAAAACAAACGTAACTACACCCTGCCAAAATACAGAAGAGAGAGAAGATCATGACCAAGCCTCTCCATTATAACCCAAGACTTTCCTTCTTTCAACAGGGGACTCATGCAAAAGGTTTAAAAGGTATGTATACATGAAGTGATTTCTTCATTTCACAGGGAGGTGGCTCTGTTTTGAGACAGATAACTTTGCTATTAGTACCAAGTAAGCCTTCTCTCTTTGTAATGTGTGTCTGAGGAGTTATTTAGATGCAATGTTTCAGAATCAGAACCATTCGTTATCCATGTGCTAGATCAAATATGTTACTTCTGTCTGCCCAGTATTTAGAGATGCATCATCTCATCTAAATGATGCATCATCAAGACATACATAGAGAAGAAATATTTATTTTATAGTTAGTGAGGAGGACACGGGTGTTTGTTGGCAATATTTATGTGTGAGAGAAGAACATACAGTACCTTATTGTTATTTACTAAGCAGTCAGGTATGTCGACTCAGTCACAGCAGGAATTTATTCTGCTTCTCTCTTTTTCTCCGCCCCCCATCTCAGCTCAATGGATCACAGAAGAGGAAACTGAACTCTGGGCAGAGCTTGAGAGCAGCTGGACACGCCTGTCTGAAGCCATTCGCTGTCTCTATGGTGACAACAAGGGAGGGTGGGCTTTAAGGTGTAGGGGTGCGGTGAGTGTGGAGGGGGTGGGATTAGATGTGTCACAGCTCATTGGAGGATGTTTATTTTTTTCCTTTGGGGGAGGGTCTCTGTTGGTCCCACTCCGCCCCTCTCCTAATCACACTGTACATTGAAAAAGAGTCATCCCAGTCTTAACACAGGGGGAATGCTGAACATTATTTATGTTCATACCAAACACTAATTGTCAAATAAAGATGGAGAAGATGCTGTGCCCACATTATGATTTTTTTTATTCTTTGATCCAATTGTTATACACAGCATATTAATGACGGAGATAATAAGGAAATAGACAAATGTTTATCTCATCTACCTCCTCTGGCTATCAGCTGCAGATTAAAAAAACTTTGCAAAGTTGTTAAAAATGAATTAGGTTCATCTTAATTTCTGTAAGCCTTCAGACATGTAGCCTAGTGACTGGGCTGAATCCCAGCACGCACAGCTGGCTGAGGCCGATGAATTACACAATCTAGATCAGGGGTCTCGGACTCCTGTTGTTTTGTTCCAGTACAAGCTTTACACATCTAATGGTAGCTGGTGATTTAGACACGTAGAAACCCTGCCAGATTTCTTCACTATCTGAACCATGATATTAGAATCAAAGCCGCAATTCTCCCTGGACAGGAGTCTCCAATCCTGGAGGGCCAGTCACTCTGTCTACAGGTTTTCTAGATCCTTTAAAGCAGCAGCACCTGAAGAGCAGGGAGCCAATTAAGCCAATAACCAGCTCATTCAGGTCAGAGTTGGAGTGAAAACCTGAGGATGCATCAACCCAAGTGGATCTGGATTGAGTGACCATGCTGAAACTAAACACAGATTAATAGCCATAGTCAAGCAGATAATTAAATCAATTTATTCATTTGAGAATCTAAGCAAATCCAGAAGAGATTGCAGATCACCAAGAACCTGATTTTCCCTTCTTGACAATAAATGCAATTCCTGATCTCTGCTCTGCTCCTATCCCATTAATCGGGACAAGCCAGGCATTGGGGTGAATTCTGTTGGCAGTGCTTGAGATCTGAGCTTGTGGGGGAAACTGTACTAAAGGTGTACAGCCAGCCAGGATCGGAATCCAAGACGAGGAAGCGAAAATTCATGTCACAACAGTTTTCAAGTGCAAAACGTTTCTTAAAGCTTCTTGCTTTTTTTTTTGCTGGCAGTGCTCTGTCGAATGCTTTTGATTTCGGCAGCCTGGCCGAGCTTGAATAACTCTCGCTTCCCTTTCTCTGTGGAGTCCGGCTCCCTCGGGCAGCAGACACCATTTTTAGCTGCGAAGTTTAAAGGCGGCGGATTTCCCGTGTCGGCGGGCCTAGCAAACCACAGATTTTTCGACCGCCAATTGATTACACTCAGCATGTATAGCCAGGGCCAGCCCCCTCAGAAACTGAGCTAACCTGTTGGACGTCTACTCGAGGAAGAAAGGGGTGTCGACATTTGCCTAAATCAATACGGTGCCTCCTTTTTGCTTCTGTGCCGAATCGTCCTGGTTTTACTCGTACTAAAACATTAATCTCCGCTTGGATTGGAGGTGAGTGCTTCAGACTTTGAAATCTTACTTTATTATTCCAGCTCCTGCTTCGTGCCCAGTAGTTTGATTTTTGTTTGGTCTGTTTCTGAACTGTCTCGGGCGCTGATGCGGTCCAGTACTGTTCGGCTCGGTTCCCTTTAGAAATCGTTCTAATACGCAGTCACTGTGATTTTGAATAACGCCCTTTCCTACAGGAAAGTATTAGATACAGTGTGTTTGAGCGGCCCTGCTTAATGTTTCGCAGCTGTTTCGTACGTTAATTTTAAGAAAATGTATAATTCCGACAAACCGCGGGGTTGTTGTGAGACGTAGCTCCCACATGTATTTCGACGTGTCTCCGAGGAAAGGGTATTCCTTTGTTTTGTAATGGAAGCAACATGTGGCATCCCGATTTATTTCCCTTCTCGTTTCATCCCTACAGTTATCTGGGGAATGTCATTTGAAGAGCGTCAGCGTCTGTATAATTGATTTGGGGATTGTGTTTAGACATGGATGGTGGAAAACGATAAGGCTTTATAACGTGTAGCCTTGGCGTCAAATGACTTCAACGGATCCCGTTTAGTTTAAATTTGAAAAATAAAAAATAAAAACAACAAATACAACGACGTGACGTAAAAGTTGTTTAGTTTCGAAATCTGGACATTTCAGTTGGAATCTTCATAGTTCACTTGATGATATGAGGATATTTACTGTGACGCAGCCATTGCGCCGGTCGCAAGCCCTTGAGTGCGAAGTGGAGATGAGCGGCCGCGGGTTCGGGTGAGTTTTGCAAGAGGGCGGTTTGGACTGACTAGCTCGTGAGGGAGACACGTGCCTGCTCGTTCAGGTCGTCTAAAAAAATCTGAAACGCACAAAGATCAATGGCGAGATCATGAGTAACGAGCACTGCTGTGTAAAATTCAAGAACGAGGCATAATTTTTCCACACCGTTTTATCTTCCTCGTCACGCAGATACATAATTCTGTATCGCAGCTGGCGGTAACACTCGATTAGGAACTCGTAGTGCAACAAGTACCTTTTTAGCATTTTGAGCGTCAGGAGCTGACCGAGCAGCGAGCATTAAGGTGGTGTTAGATTCATGCTGGGGGAAAGATGCGGCGTGATTACATTTTTGGCGCTGGTGCGAATGTGTGGCCTGCCCTAGACTGGCGTCCTGTCCAAGGAGTAGCCTGCCTTATGCGCGTTACACGGCTCTGGTTCGAGTAGTGCTGGATTCTATTACGGGCTCTGGGTCAGATGTTGATACCTTTGTTTTATTCTTGATTGTGTCCAAAACCTAAAACATTTCTACAATGTCTGGATTATTATGTGTGAGCTTGAGAGCTGGCAATGAATTAAAAAACTGAACAGTGCTGTTAAGCACCTATATGTGACGACCTTCCAGGGGCTCCTGCTTTGTCGGAGACGAATGCCGGCGCAGTGCCTAGCCTGTGTGGAGGTGTTTGTGCTCTGTGTGAGTGCTACCGCATTAACACTCATGGGCATGATGGAGCTTCAGAAAGGTGGCACTCACTGCCCAGCACAAACACTGTGAACTGCAATCCCTGCTTTCGCAGTGCTGAGCCGGGCATCAGGCGAGCATGCAACCGAGCTGGTGGAAATTTGGAACTGGCAAGTACTGATCTGGGCATCCTGGGAGTCCAGGGGTGTGACATCTAGAAGTCCTTGAAGATTAGCATAGGGTACTATAGTGCGATCCGCTCTGCAGCAGCTGTGTGTTCGTCCATCGCAGTGGTTTGTCAAATCAGTCATGTGGAGGAAATTTGATCAAGTGGGAAATCTAATCAGAAGCTCATGGGGGAGGGGAGGGGGGCCTCTGTATCCAGCCTGCTTGTCGCCCTGAAGCAAAGAGCCGATGCAAAGTGTCCCTGCCTGAAAACCACAGGCAGAGCAGGTGTCACACTGGAGAAGAGACCCCATCACACTTCCTTCCTGAATAATAATAAAGGAGATCTGGGGTTCCAGGTGTTTGTCATGCTTCTGCACATTTTGGGGATCATAGGTGGAATTTGCAGGTGAGAGTAAATGCTTTTAGATCAAAAGTATAAAACTGGAGGCAAACCTTTCCACCAAGAGTAATGGGGGTCTGGAACAAGCCGTCTGACTGCTGTTGAAGCAGATCCTCGTGGATGTGTGGAAATCCAGTGCATGAATAAAAGTCTTGGGACCAGTCAATTGCTACTGGAATCAGTCCAGTAAGATGACCACAGTTTCTGTTATTTAGTACACGTTGATTCCTTTAGTTTTGAGCCTGATAGTTTTCATACTGCGACTTAAAACAGGGGGATAGGTTTAGTTTATCACCCCAGTCCCTGGCTCTGCTGAAATGGAAACTATTGGGCATCCCAGATCCTCCTGGACCACAGGTGAACCCACAGCAGAGGAAGGGTTAATCCAGTTTGTGTCTTCACAGGAGTGCTGTGAATTTGAACTGGGTTAGATGTAGAGACACCCTCCCTCTGTCCATCGCTGGCTCAAGCAGAGCCGCTAACAGCAGGTAACCCTATCCCAGATGAGGCTGATTGCCCTCATTACGTGGCAGGACTTGTGACGGCGTTGCTATTTTGCTGAAATATTGATTATTCTCCCAGCGATGGTATTCTGTTGTGCTAAATATATTTCCGATAAAAGTTATTATTTTTAGTTATTTTTTTCCAGACTGGAAAAGCTCAATTTAGGCTGTAATGCGCACCAGACCACGATTCTAAGTCTTATTTAATCACCGAGACGATGACTGCGCCCAGAGTAGGCTGTTCCGGTTCTTCCGTAGCTTCCCAAAATGCGATTGAAAGTTCCTGGTTTCCAAGTCAGGGTAGGAGGACGCGTGAGTCACGGAAACGTGATGCCGCGCCATTTCCTTCGTTTGTCCAAGTCTGGTGAAGGAAACTGGAGATAAAAAAACTCGTTTTGCTCTGCCGGCGGCTGTCAGCACAGAGCAGGCGTACTTGTAAATAAGGTGTGATTCCAAAACGGTTTTTATGAATATGGCCTTGGAGTCGATTCTAGCTGGAATAGCTCAACTCGTTCTCAGAGGGTAGGAGCGGGGATGTGGACAGGCGGCTGGTCACGACCACCCTGCACGCCGACGTTCCCAGCGCGGAATGACTGAGGCGTGCGGCCCTGGTCACGTGTCTACTCCTGAAGGCAGGCCGCTCCCACCTCCAAAAATTTGCTACCAGTCCTTAGGACATCCCGATCGCTGATTTGGTTTTTGTATATCGGTCCCCTCTCGCAGTTCCCAGAAGTCGCTTTAGATAAAAGTATGTGCTACATAAATCGTTAGTTTGTAATAGGATATGGTAGTAACGAATATGTACTTAAGCAATAAGTTAAAATAAATATCTATTGATGTAATTCTAGGGCGTTTAATAAATACTGTATGCGGCACGAAAGTTTCAGTTAACGATATTGATCAAGTTCGTCTCCTGATTATTATTTTTATGTTTATTAATTATTATTATTTATTTTTTGCTCTCTCTCCTGTCAATTAAACTTTTCCTTAGCCGATAACCAACAGATTTACGACGCCTTTTCCTCTCCGGGTGGGACCACTTTTGTCTCCGGCGTTTTATTAATTTTTTGGGTGGGGGAGAGGAGGTAAGGGAAAAGTCCACTGAAATAAAAACAGTTGGACCCTTGCCTGCGAGACTCAGCGCCAACCGGTGTCAGACGCTTTGCACACAAAACCCAGTCAGGGGGTCAGGGTTTCAGTTCAGACCCGAATCGAGTGGCTTGCGATAAGAGAGGCGCTGGTCTTGTGATTAGCGACTCTCTTAAGAGCCCAGTGCGATATTGAACGTATTGCGTCGTCCCAGGCGCCCGGGGCTTATCTGGGAATTAACTTTCTCCTTACAAGGTCTGTGGAAAATTTCCTCTTGTCCGCTGGTGAGGAGAGACGGGATATTGAATGAACACCCTTGAATCATTTCTCACGCCCAATGCGCTAAAAAACACTGACATTTGTGAGGTTTACTATTGTTTAAATGAGTGCTTTAAAACTATTTTGTACATTGTAATACTAGTGTTACTAAAAGAAAGTGGTTTTGTGTGCGGAGGCAGTCTGTTGCATTGTATTTCAAGAACATGCCGCTGTTTCTAAAAAAAAACATTTTCATTTTCACGCCCCAGAGCGTAGAGGTTGTAATGCCGCCTCATGCCTGTTATTGACGGGCTGACTGGAAAAGCTGGATATGCCCGGACTCTGTTCCGGTCGGGTTGTTTTGATCGTGCGGAACAGAAACCCACCAAGAGTCGGGAGCCGGACACGTCTTTGCGCTTCACCGTGCCTCTCGCTGGAGAGGAGCTCGGACCCTTCGCCATCGCACTATCTCGCCTCGCCTGCGACTTGCGCATCCGCCCTCAATTTAGCAACAGGCTCAGAGATTCCTGTGCCGGGGGGGGCTGCATTCTCTTTTGTAAAAGCCCAACATCGCGTGCAGGGGTGGGGGTTGGTTTTGCAGCAGGGCTTAGACCTTCTAACAGGGCTTAATTTTTGCAGCACACAGTGCCTCGCCTGCGATTTATAGAAGCGCTTTAAAACATTCCTGTTCACTGTGCTGACCTTCATGAAGTACAGACTTCAAGATCAGTACTCCACTGTAAAAAAACAAAACAAAGGCCGTGCAGTAACTCAGTGAGCCGCCTGGAAACCGCAGTGAAGCTTTCAGAGGCAGGTATGACCAAGTCTGATGCAATGTGTAGGAAGCTGTCGGAAATCGAGGATACGAATGGAGAAAATACAAAAGTATTCCACGTGGATGTGCAGTGCATGTGGTGAGGTGGAGATGACTCCACAGTTTTAAACGAAGGAAACAACACATCTTATCCGATACAGCTTACACTGTGCTGGTGGCTGATGGCTGGAGTCCAACATCCTGCTCAGGTTGCTGCAGTGACGGTGAGTTCAGTGGAGGTGTACATCACAGGCCTGTGTGCAGCGGCTGTGAGGAAGAAGCAGCAGGCTGATTGTCCTGGGTGTGAGGGGCTCCAGGCCTGAGAGCCTGTGGGGCTGGAGGTGTGAAGGGCTTGACTGGCGTTAAGGCAGTAGAAATGCTGATGGGGCTGTACTGGGGGACTGTGAAATGACAGGTTTTATACATCAGAAGAACCCCTCCCCCTCCAAGAGCATGAATTACAAAGTCATGCAAATTACATTTCCATTGAGCTCGGTTCCAGAAGCCACCTTTTACAGCTCTGTGGAAACCAAAAAATCTCAAATGGATTAACGTCTAATGCCACATATATCTTCCTGTTAACAGCTGCTGAATTAAAATGACTCTGAAGGCCAGGTGGCAGAATGACTGAGGGGATCTTGTAGTTCCTGCTGGTCTTGGCTACAGGGAAATGTATGACGCCTGTAGCTGGCATGAGCGGAGGCTCATGGGAAGGCATGCGGCAGTCTGGGGAGTGAGGGAATGGCAGTGCAAACAGACAAACATTTACTCTGTAACCTGACCTGGCCTCTGCTTGCAGCAGCAGAACTGCTGGCTATCTGCTTTCTCCTGTCAGACCTCGGGTCACAGGTGGATCTGAATTCTTGATTGCAAGTGATGTTAGGCATCAGTCTGTCATCATGCTTTTTTACAAATGACCCACTTACCTCTCCCGCCTCCCCAAGCAGACAGCTAACCAAGGAAGGAAAGTCATACCTCAGCCACACGTCTCCAGTCCTTTTCTATGGCATTCCAGGTTACCGGGTTTTCCAGTTAACCATTACATCAGTTTTATTTTATTAGAAGAATTGAATGTGATTGTAGTCAGTTGCATGCAATTGCTAATGAAGATCATTTGCAATGAAAAATGGCCATCATTAATTACACACTTAAATTGATCAACACCATGCAAGCTTTCCCGTTTTTTAGAAATAGTTTTAGGTTGACGTTCTATATTAGGACTCTATAGGAGACTTGTGCCCTGTGGCACAAATATTCTCTCCTGATCATGGAGGGGGTGCTGCATCTCCTGGTTTTCACTCCATCCTGGACTCTTAATGGTTTGATCTGAATTAATTTCTCATTCAACTGGTATATATTGCCACTTTTTCCAGTGGCTACTCTTTTAGGGTTTGTGGCCTGTAAAATCTGGAGAACTGTATCGCTCCTAGGCCAGGAGTGAATGTCTGAGTCTTATTGTTGTTATACCTGCTACACCTGAGAAGTTCATATAGGTTCAGCTAGTAGTTCCTCACCAAAAAATGACCAAGATCTACCTCTAATTGGACTTCTCAGATCAAATGTCTGTCTGGTTAAGGAGTTGTTTCTTACCTGGCGTTCTGCACTTCCTCATTGAGAATGGAGCATGCTCTTCCAAAGCCAAAGTCCTTAAGTCTCATTTTTCAAACTTCCAGGCTTTACCCAAGCTAATTGCTTTTGCAGATTTCCTTATTTTATCTAAAATCTGTTTCTGAAAAAAGTTGCCTTAATTTTTCTTACTCTGAAATAATAGTTTTAACTTAAGCATCAATAAATAAACATGGGGTGGAGGTGGGGTTGCTTTCAAAAGTTTAATGTCAAATATTCCCCAAGATATACACAAACTCAGTTTTGAAACTGCTCTGGCTTTGTGTGCAGCCAAGCCGGGACGGGGGTTAACAGGTGGTACCGGAATCTGCATTTTCCTGACTGAGCTCCAGACTGGAGCCCACAGATTTTTCCAAGTGTGTGAGACCAGGGGCATTGTGGGTATAATTAATCCCTGGTCTCGCACGAGGCAGACGTTAATCAGTCTGAACTTTCCATTCACAGTAATGATGCAAAGGTCTTTAGTTAAAAAAGAAAACCACCCAAATTGGGCGTATTAATGAACACGAGGAAGAAAAGGCATGCAGAATATTTCTGTTAATGAAAGCTTTTTGATGTGGATTCCCACTTTTTCCCTGAAAGATGATTATCGTATTTGCACAACTTGTCTTGCAGTGTTATTTTTTCCATTCATTAATTCGGGGAAATCTCCAGAGCTGCAGCTGTAGTTGCATTGTGGCTGTGCACACCATGTCACAACTTGTCCAAGCTCTTCCCTCCTCTCTCCAGGTGTAAGCAAGAGTTTATTTCTCCAGATTGGGTTGGTGGAATTCTTGTATAGACTGAATGTGCACCAGGAATTATACATTTTTATACTCTTCTTTAAAAGCAGGAATTGAAAATCAGTTAGGTCGTGAATAAAAAATAAATATATATATCCAATCAGAAGAAGTGCTGATCCAGGTCAGGGTCAAGGTGGCCCTGAGCCTATTCTGGAGCCACTGGGCCAGGAAGCAGGTAAGCTTCGGTCGAGGAGAAGTCTGCGCTGACAGCAGCTCGCTTTGTTTCAGGACCCCAGAGCTGTGAGGCAGCAATGCAGACACTGCCCCACCATGCCACCCCCATTGTCTACTTTTTTAAATAAAAAAAGGTTGGGTTTTCACACAACACCTTAGCAGTTAATTGTTAAAACTTTCCACGTTTCTTTGATGTGGCCAATCGGGTATTTCAATAGTATAGGATATTTTCAGAGTGCTGGGTAATTGGCACGTTTTGGGTGTCTTTGCAGGGTGACAATCCTCATTCTGTGTTGAAACATTTCCCAGAACACCCTCCCCGAGTGGCCATTCTGTGCAGCTGCACTGGTTTCACTAGGGATGTCATTCCACAGGAATGCAAACATTCTGCATCCAGAAGAACCTGGGCCGGATGCTGCATTGAGCTTGTTCGCATAAAAGGCTGCATTTCCTAGACATTGTAAAAGTATGAAGAGCAGGCTGTCTTCCCATAGTCGTTCCAGTCAAAGCTATAATGGACAGGAATGGATGAGTGGCCATGCATGTCTTCAAAGCCTGCGGCTTTGGTCAGAGATGGGGGGGGGGGCACCCGAGTCCCACTGCACAACAGTTCAGTCCATTCCAGGTTTTCCCAGCTGCAACATCTTGCTATCTTGCTTATATCTGAGTGTTGGATAATCTGATGCTTGTTGCCATGGTTTCAGTAGATTTGCACTGACAGACATGAAATAAAAACAAGTGGTCCGATTCGTTCTCCGAGTTATTTGCTCAGCTCAAAGTTAAAACTGAAAAGGAATTTTACTTCTGGTTCCTGTCAGACAAAGATTAATTCTTTCAAATTAGGGATACAATGAAGCCTTTTAGCATATTTGCTTAAGTTAGTGTTTAGTCAAAGGTCCTACTGGTGTAAAAGTTCCTTTCTGAAAATCAATGGATATTATAGGGTTAATTAGCTAGCTCTTAACTAATGCAGAGGATACATTCCTTCTAGAACTGGGATATTTGCAAGGACAGGTCTGCTGAATGAATTGTCTGTATGTTGGAGAAGTAACCTCTGGAACTTGAGTCTGTAGGTGGCAGTTCTAGTAGCAACCCCAAGGTAAGGGAGAGAGATCTGAGACTTTGTAGGCCTTTCACAGTCTGTGTAACATTAAAACATGTTCTCTTTTCTCCTAAATACGTTTCTCTGTTTTCACTGGGTAGTCAGCTGAGAAGCTGGGTGTGTTCTGAGGATAATAGGAGCCAGTGTGGCGTTCTCTTCAAGAACAGCCAGTCATTGTGCAGGCAGCCGGGGGTGTGCAGGAGGCAGGCTGGGATTGCTATATCCAGAGGTTTCCCTGTGGTGTTGACCTCTCTGTCATCAAAGCCGTTGGTAGTGTTTGTCTCATTGCTTCTCCTTGTTTTATGTGGATGTTGCAGCCTGTTGATGTGAGTAAAATCTTGTTTTGCTTTCAAGAAGTGGTTGATGGATTTAATGTTATTAGATTCACTGATTATTCTTGAGTAAGTATTGCTGGTGACATCAAGGTAGGGATCATTCTAATTAAGTACCATGTTAATAACTGTTTGAATATTAAATTGTTCAGGTTTTGTAAATCCCTGCAGTTCAGTGCTGATCAGTGCATTTATCTCTGATGGACCTTCGGCTTCCCCCAGAAACGCGGACTCTTTTGTTGTGATTAAACCAACAGTTCCCAGTCCTGATCCTGCAGTCCTGCATACCTGCCAAGTGCCCAGTTACACTATTGAACCTATAGTTGAAATAACTGGAATAATCTGAAATAGTGAAACAGTTCAGCTCTTAACCATGTTGCAGGTTTGCCTTTTGAGTTGAATTCAACCAAGTCTGGTCTTTTTTAAATCTCACTCATGGGGTACAGGAATTTCTTTTTTCCTCTGCTGAAATCCACTCTGTTCCCTTCCTCTTCAGGCGGACTCTGTGGAAGATGGAAAAGCTCTCAGCTCTGGTCCTGCTGACAGGTGAGTGTGAAGCAGCCTGATTTTTAACCAGGCCGTCTGTTCTTGAAGTGTTGGTGATACTTGTATGGTTTGTCATTCTGCTAATGTCTGTTCCTCTGTGTTTCCGCAGTGATCGCCGTTGCTGTGGCAGAGAATGAAAGTGGGTTGGAGTTTCCTGGAGATGTAGTGGCTGCTGTACTGTTAATGTCTCTAAAGTTTGTGTAGCAACAGTGAACAGGGTGTATAATCCATAATTAACCCCTCAGTTATGATAAGGGGGCTTTTAGTTGGCCTGATTGCGCCTGCTAGTTCTGGGACTTGTCTTAAACAGACCGGCCACCCAGAAGAAGTACCAGGGAAAAGAAAAGACAACGTTGCAGACAGAGGATCATGCTCTGGGATCACACGATCCCCGGAGTGTCCATGGCCTCTTCCGGAGGGCCGTTCCGAAGAGAAGATGCTCCCGCTGTTTAGACCGCACGCGTTCACCCTTGGTGTCTTTATGTCTCTGGGGTTTAATGATCCTCGGAGATCTCAGGAAGGCCAGCCAGGGCCATTCCAAACAAAACGTGCTGTGATTTTAAAAAACAGATCTCGGCTAACTTCCCTCTCTTTTGCTTTGTTTTTGAGGTCCTTCAAATGAAGACAATGAAGACAATCCCTTTAAATTTGGTGAGTAATGAAACTGCTTTCACTCAAGAGGCTCGACCTGTGGACTCGCTGACATTGAACAGGACTCGTCTATTCTCACGCCTTCACACTCTCTCTACACCCAACCATCTCGCCCCACCTGTCTTCCTGTCCGTCACCCCCGTCCCCGAGCTTCCCTCTCTAGCAGACGAGAACACGCCCTGAGCGCTGTGCAGGGCCTGATGTAGACTGACCGGTAACGTAGGGTCTTGTCATCTGCGATGCGAGCAATTGAACAATCGCTTATCCACGATTCACTCTGGCTGACAGGGTCTCCGCTGAAAGAAAAGCGGAGCGTAATGAAACCGAGCTGAAGGGTGTAAACAGTAATATTGAAATTGGCGCACAGCAGACTATATGAGACGAGTCCAGTGAGTGTTTGAGCCTCTCGGTGCCCAGCGTCTCGGCAAGGTCTCGTTTTGATACTATAATGAATGCCAGATCTCATCACTACTTTTAATTATCCTGTAGTGGAGGGTTACTTATGTCTTTTAACCAAACATACAATATGGTGTAGTGCATCATGCGACAGTAGAGGGGTGGAATTTAATGTGTGAATTTAACTATTCATGATGGGTTTTCTGCAACGAACCCTTGCGGATGTTGTGTGTATTTAGCGTGGGTGCAGAACTTAAAAGGACTCTCATTCTTCTGGGCAGCTCATCTTAATTCTGAAAGAGTGTATAAATGCCCCAGATGATTCCACAACTTAATCATTACTTTTCCTGGAAGTACCTCTGGTTTACATGTTGAGTCCTAAAACCGAAAGTCGACGATGGGCATCAGTTGGTAACTCGTGTGGTGGTTTATGTTGGCATCTTGCTCCGTGTCCCTCCAGATTATTACCGACTGCGAGTGGGCGGCCTGATCCTGTCGGCGGTGCTGTGTCTGATCGGCATCACCATCCTCCTCAGTGAGTACCTCCCCCCCTACAGGACACCCCAGGACGTGCTGCGTCACGAGGCCCTGTCACATGCAGTAGAATGTGTACTAGACACAACACTTAGCACAATGGGGAGCAGACTAGAACATACCTGAACATTGTGCTGGTAGTATGTATTCCGAACTGATGGGTACTTATTGTGTGCACAGAATTATAGAGGAACGCTTCCAATATTTGGCGTTAGTTCATCTAAATCTGGAAAGGGCATAAAAATACCCCAGATGATTCCACAATTTTTTTCACAATTTCCTGTCTCAGGTAGGAAACTTTGAGTTTAGTTCAGAAACTGAAGGTCAGTGATGAGTATTGGTCAGTCAAGCTAGTATTGCAGGGGTTTACCATGGCTTTCTAATCTCTCTACAGGCGGACACTGCCGATGCAAATTCAAGCAGGACAAGAGGCGCAGGACCGGACATGCAGGGGCTCCAGGTCAGCAGCTACTCAATGACCAAGGTGTGTGGTTGAGACAGAGCTAAGCTGCCAGTCTTGTTCAGTGTTAGAGAGTAGAACAGTGTGAAGAGACTCTTTGCTCTGGAGAGCTGCTACAGCTGCACTGTGACCACTGCTCTTATCAAGGATCTTCTGAAGCCAGGCAGGTGGATCTTAGATGTCTGCTTGATCTCAGAAACATGGTTATGAATTATGGGATGTGTGCTTGGAATAGGAGATGGGGTATTTTGTATGATAGTGCTTCCATTAAACAATGAAAAGATTTTTCAATATTTATATATAAATATTTAAAATAAACAATGTCCTAAAAATGGTATTTCAACCCGTTTACAGTTTTGGCTGGCTATGTACATTAATGTAACACTTTAACTGTGCAAGTACAGTGCTGGTTCAAGAAAATATTCCCAGAAGTTTGACAAAATTCTGGACCTGTTGACCAGATTCCTCTTTCGTTTTCTCTGATCCAGTGGTCATGGTGGCTGCTCAAGCACTTTCGTTACATTTGTTAACTTCTCACTACATCTAAGTTGAAAGGTCGTGAGCAGAAGGTTTGCAATCACTCTTTCTGGAGCGATTCAGATTAAATGTGTGACACTGAGGAGCTGTTTAAGCACAAGAGGACCTCGTTCAGCCCCTGGAGTGGCTAGCAGTCGCTCATTCTATAGAGGGACCTGTCTCTTCCACTGCGGAAGTACAGCTTCCTCCTCTGTGACTCTTGCAGCTTTAATTAGCCTGACGGCACTGTCTCCCACGATGCTCTGGTCTCCAGTTTGGAGAGTACTGCTGCCCCACACGCTCGCTCCTCGGGGCCACGAGTCACGCGGCTCGTAGGAACAAGAGTGTGGCTCTCCAAAGGGAATTCTCTCTGCTGTTTGTCTGTTCAAAAGCTAGGCAGATGTAATGCTGGCAGGGGTACGAGCACAAATTATAACCGCAGTCTGCAGATGCAGATGTGGAAGATGCACAGATCAGTTTAGTCTGGAAGATCTGTTAGAATTTTATTCACACTGCAGTGCTAAAGTAATACCAAGAGTGACTTTGAAACCCATTATAAAAGAGTCTTTTTGTCAGGTCTGTTTTATATAAGAAATTATATAGGTTAAAGACACTCTTTTGATGATGAAGAAAAACCTTCACAGTATTAAATCTATGTAAAATATGCCTTGGTTTAGATAGAATGTGGAGATGCAGCACTACTGTGAATTAAGATGGTCCTAGTCTGTATGAGACTGGTACCATAATGAATTATGTTATACCATGTGAACAGTGGAACTGTTCAAACATATACTGAACCTCATTATCAGAAGTCAAAATCCACATGCTGATCACTTCTTTCAAAAACAATCAGAATAAATTTCCCTCCTAATAAATTTGATTTTAAAACTAGTTTCCTTAAATCAGTGTGTCGGTAAAACCGAGCTGTCCTGCTGTTCCAATCTGAGTGTGTTGAAGAGAACATTAGTCTTTGTCATGTAGAATAGTATTAAGTTAGAAGATTTCACTGTGACTCTCTCTTTTCAGCCCGGGCCAGCGAGTGCTGAGAGGGAACTGGAGATCATGTGATGCACCATTTAGTCTGTTACCTTGGTGACTAAAAGGAAAGGGGTGGGTGTGGTGTGGAATGGGGGCGGTTTAAGGATTTTAGCTCATGTCATTGGTTGCTAATTTGAGGGGGTGGGGCATCTCTGCCAAAGGCACTGCTGCCTGCACGTCTCTCACTATAAGATGGTAACTAATGTAGCACAGTGTATGGCAAAGTGGTTTTTATTTTTTGTATGTATTTAAACACACCAATAAAGCTGACCATGTTGTGCCTAATTTTCTGCTTTTGTTAAATTTTGAATACATCACACTAAGTTCTACTAAGCAACTCATGGATTAATTCTGAATCCCTTATAATTGATTTTATATAAAAACTGTAGCTAATATTATAGGTTTGTCACTTTCACAGCACAGTGTCATGGTTGATATGACTGACATTTAAAAATAGTTTAAAAACCTTATGTTTGCCTTCATATTACAGTACCCCCACTCTCTGGAGAGCTGTAGAGTATTTTCAGGGCAAAGTAAAAAGGAGTAACGACATCTGCAAATAGAATTAATTTTCTAATGTTTTGTTGCCACAGGTGCTGGGTTACTTCGGAAGGGGAGGATTATGTACTGCATAGGATATATTTTTATCTCACTAACTTCAATTACCAGGAAAGATCAGCCTGCTTTTCCTTTAGAAATAGTGTGAAAGGGCAGCCAGATCTAATCATCACAGCAGACCTGGCTCTGGGGGAAATAGGTCTAACAAGATGCTACTCTGGAAATACTAATATCTCACATGTGTTGTGCATTGTTTCAAAACTTATTACTGGAAGCATTGTACAACTTAAGAAAGGTCCAAACAAGAAGCCATTAAACCCTTTAATCCTAATTAGCCTGTTTGGTAGTTAGTAGCTAATAATACAACCGTGACTTATTTCAAGAAATGGTATCTGATTCAACAGTCTGTTTAGTTTTTCCTTGGTCCCATAATGCTTTGTGTAAGTCTAGTCATTTTAGAATGAATCCCTGTAGTTTCCATTTGCATCCTCAAGGTTGGGCTTCTTCCAAGTCAGGCACAAGGCGGAGGTACACCCTTGAGGGGACCCCAGTCCACCGCAGGGGCCACACACCAGAGCCAGTTTAACCTAGTCGTATGGCTTTGGACTGCTTTGCATCCTCTACACGTTTTTGTAAACCCAAGAGAAAAGAATGTAGCTGTAGTTATATAATTTATTACAGAAATTTAGTTGCATCATTGTTACCCCAATAGCCTTAAGAGGAGTTGATTTTTTTTTTTAAACACCTCTGTTACAAAACATTCACCCATTCAGGAAAAAAAGCAGAACATCACCATCACTACATCAACCCCTGGATAATCAGAAAAATGTGTGATTTTTGTCATTTAGTCAGAATACATAATCAGTACAGCAAAATATTAAGACAGAAAAATGGAATTGACAGAGAATGTTCACTAATTGATTTTGCGCTTCACTTAGTCAGAAACTAATCTCTAGGTTAAGCACTATGAAATCGGTTTTCACTGAAAGTTTTTAAAATCAATTCAGCACAAGTTCTTGTGTAAGAAGCATTTTAAGAGGCCTAAGCTTTTGTGCAGCAGTTGAAGTGGGCCATGTATTTTCAAATTGGGAAATCAAGGTCAATGACTCCTATTCAACCCAAAAAACATAGAGAAGCCTTTATAGCAATGAGTGGGACAATATTAATAGGAAAAAATTTGAATTGACTCAAGAGAATTAGTTGATCCCTGTTTCACCCTTTAAGCAATTTGTTTTTACATTTAGCACACTAGAGATAAGGGCGTCATCATTGAAATTGTAATTCTGGAGTCATGCTTGTTAAATCAATCCAGTACATCATGCCCTTTCTAATGGCTTAAGCATTCTGGTTGTACTGGAACTGTCCTTCATTTTCAAATCAGACATTGAAGACCAATGATTTCCATCCAAAACAATGATATAGAAGCTGGAGAGACTTGACCGTAGTGCAGATCCACAAGATTGACTTGATGAAACGCAACTGAGTGAAGCTTTATGGATCTCCGACTGTATACAACCTCAGAGCGACAAGCAGGGTGCAGAGAAGGAGGAGTGTTTGGGGTCTGATGGTGGCCCCTCTGGAGGCTCTGGGTGCTTCTGAAGAAAGAGAAGAGGAGATGTACCATGAGGCCAGGTCTCAAATGAACGGTGGTGCAGTATGCTCATCCTGTGTCTCTGCACGATGGCTCACCTCCATCAATGGTCAGAGGCCCGACGGAGATATCGGTGCTGGTGTAGAAGTCGGCAGACCTGCCCACTCTGCGGTGGTATCCCGAGTAGCAGCGCTGAAACAAAAGAGCAGGGTCACTACAAGAGTATTCATACCACTGACGCAAACTCGCAACCCTCTGATTTCCATCCCCTCAAGCTATGTAAAACAACTAAACCTGATACAACACCAGAGCACAGTGGTACCAGAAGACAGGGACACTTCCTTGCATTAGCATCTACAATATGCTTGGACTAAGGTCATCCTGTTCTCTAGGGGTCTCGTGAACTTTGGCCTCAAGAGGAGACCCTCTTTCACAAGGAAGTGTTTCACCACTAATGGCTTCTGAGCACCTAATGCTGTTCTTGCCAAGCAGGTCAGTAGCCAGGGGAGCTCACCGTGGCGCAGGAGCTCTGCTGGGTCAGGCACAGGTGGACCTGGCAGTGGATGAACAGCATGGAGGACTCCCTGGTGAACTGGAACATCTGGAAGGAGAAGCGGCTGATGGTGGACTCTCCGTTCTGGATGATCTCCACGGTTTTGTCCTCAGGGTTGGGGCACCTAGGACAGCGGGGCACAGGTCAGTCAGCGGCCATTCAAGTTCGTACCTCGGCAAGCCTGTGTACAGCTGTCTCAAGTTAATGGGTTTGAGCTTCTGCAGTCATTGGAACACAAGGAAAATGCGCCACCTGCTGGCTGATGAACACCACAGCCAGCTGATCGCTGGTTTTCCTCATGGTTCCGGTCAGTCTACACCGACTACATCAGCTGACAATTCTGGACTGGAAATCTCCTAAAACAAATGTGCAAGAATCTGAAGGCCTAAACTTGACAACTGTTTTGCACGTTTTGTGATTCAGTTTCACAGTATGTGTCTAAGGAGCAAAGTAAAACAGACTCTTCCCACCAGTCAGTCCTTTGACTTAATTCCCATGTGAAGAAGAATTTGAAATTTCCTTGGAAGATTCTACTTCCTGTTATGGTGAAACAGTTACAGCTAGTTGATGTGAGCGGGACCTGTACTTTATTCCACTATTTCTGCTTCCTTTTAAACCCCCATGGCACTGAAAGCACTCCACTGTCTCCACCCATTTCCAAGGTCTCTACTAGCAGTGCCCAAGCAGGCACCAAGTCACCCCTCTCCCAGCCTGGTCCCCTGATGGGCGTCTGCTCACTCGTTCTTGATGAGGTCCCACCGGACACTGTAGCTGGCGTTGTTGACTGGAGTGGCCCAGCAGGTGTCCAGGACAGTGGCGAACTGCCGCTCGTCCACGCCGGTGACGATGACGCTGATGTAGACCCTCTCGCCCAGCCTCAGGTTGAGGGGGGACTGGGTGAAGGGCTGCAGGAACTGCCTGTCGCGATAGGGCACCAGGCGGACACGAAAGCTGCCCAGGCCGACTGGCAGCTTTTTGTTCACAATGCTGTGAAGACAGATGGACAGGGTCTAGGAGGACAGACTCAAGACACCCATTCTTTGTGCAAAATGTTAGATCAGGTAATGTCTTGTAATTTATTTGGTGACATGGGTATATAGGAAATTTCATTCTAGTTCAATGCAATTGACAGATCTCTGTAAATCTTCAGTTTGTCAAGGAAACAAGGTTAAAATAATCAGTTTTAGCAAACAAAGACTCCTTAAGGTAATTAAGAAAATCGAGGGAAATTCAAAGCAAAGGGCCTGCGAGGCCTAGAGTAGACAGGTTCCTGTGCCAAAGTGTATGCAGGCACCATGACCTGTGCCCCATGCCCTCTGACCTTTCCAGTGGGTTGATGCCGATGGCCATGGACTCGCTGATGGAGAGTGGATACTCGCAGCTGAACTGCAGGCTGAGCCGCTTCTCACGGGTGATGAGCCCGTCGTGGGGGTCGATGGCCCCCTGGATGGAGTTCTCGTAGATGAAGTGAGTGAGGTTGGTCTGCAGTGGGAGGGACGGGAAACAGCAAACATAGAGAAGAGCAGAGATGCAGGGATCAGTTAACAAGGATCCACCCAGGGAAGGTTCTTGGCACAATCAAGGACAACAACCGAAGCTGGAAAACACAAACATCCCTTCTGTACAGCAGAGTTGTGCATTATAACCTGCCTTATAAGCAGCAGCCTTTTACACACCCTAGGTGAACTTTCTGCCTTAGTGTGAAGGGAATCTGCAAAGATGGATGTGAACAGCTTCACCAGCACGGTCACAAGTGCACAAGGAAGTCAAGTCCTGTGCAGCAGGAGTCTTACATGTCAACCCTAAATGCTGTCAAACTTAAATAAGTTTAAAATATGATCAAACAATTTCCTGCAGATGTTGAAGATCAGAGTCTTGCTTTTTAAAACATTTTCAAATTAAATACTTCATTCTTGACCTTTACTGAGGCTGCTGAACTGCTTTGTAGAACTATGTCAAGGAACACTGAGGGCCAAAGCCTGATGTTTTACACGGATTTGAACCCTTTGTTTTACAGTGAGGTGCTGGGCTCACTGCTATGGGTGGCAGTCAGCACACCTCTGCAGTTACTGTGTGCAGTAGGGCATAACATCAGTGCAAGAGGTCCCGTTCACAGGGGCGAGAGACGCAGCAGAAGGCCAGATGCCCACCCTGAGACTGGTGCCGCACAGGTGGTTGTCATTGTCGAAGTGGAACACCAGCCGCCCGTTGCGCACAGTGCCGGTGCAGTTCTCGTCGTTCAGGTGCAGGACGTGAGGCGGGAACCCGTCGTCGAACAGCTGGCAGCGGGACAGCGACATGGTGGCCGAGCTGCTCACACAAGTCTCCTGGTAGTCTGCAGCAGATCGGCAATAAGGTCAGAGTGCTCCCACCTAATGCCCTGTTCAGTAAACCCTAACCTAGTGCTACTGGGCTTGATGCATTCAAAATAAGTTTGACTGGCTCCAGTGAAGCCAATTTAGTAACTCTGGTGTCAGTCATAAAATAAAAACCACAGTTCTACTTCCACACCTTAAATCACCTTTGCTCCGAGGAGCCCGGGAAACAGAGCCCAGCCCAGCAGGGCAGTTGAGTGATGACGTCATTATGAGGTTTGGAGGATGAATCCTTTCCACCCACATTCCTACACTATTGCCGGTGTGTAAATCACTCCAATCACTTCCAATCACTCCCCCTCTTCACACAATTCAGCCCTACAGATAGCAGGCAAAACCTCTGCTACAGGCACAATTCAAATACCCTCATTTCCTCGCCGAAAATCATAAGCAAAAGCATCTCTTATAATCCTAAATGCAAAATACAAGGCTTCAGGTTGAGAGGATTGGGACCTGTTGCTTATGGTACCATATAACCTAAATTTCAAAGGCATCCTGTGGATTTCCCAGATCTGTGACACAAAACATACCTCCTGTTCATTCTAAGTACCATAATACATAATATACTGATTGTTAGCACTTACTGCCAGACAAACATGTAAGCACTTCCTATAGAAGAACTAACAAGGGAAACTAAGTTCAAAGTCTCAGCTTTTGAACCAAGAAGTTAACTGACCAACAGCTGTCCTCGTCGACTTGCATTCCTACTGTGGCATGGAGCTCAACCGTCTGCACCTTCTTAAGGCCTGGAAGTCAAACGGAATCTCTCCCACATGGGATGCCTCAGACTGCGGAAAACCCTGGCCCGGGGAGTTGTCAGAGGAGTCATACCGTAGTTGTTTTCCGAGAAGCTTCCCTGCTCGTAGCAGTGGCAACCGTAGATCCCATTGCTCTCTCCGCACCACTCCCTGTCCGTGCACTCCAGGGACCGGCAGGGGTCGCTCTCCGCTGGAAGACAGACACAGGGTGAGAGGTCAGCAGGTGCACTTTGTCGACATGAGAAACGCCGAACAACCCCCTTCGGCCATTGCCGTAACCCACATCCCAGAGCTGGGATCACAACATTTCACTGTTGTATGTATGTATGTGATTCCTGAGAAAGGAAATGCCAGAATGTTTCTCCTGTTCAGTTTTCTGTGCTTTGTCTTGCGCAGGGTCAAAGGGCATGCCAGAGCCACTCATCTTGCCTACTGTACTTGAAACAGAGATGCATGAACAAGAACAAGGCTGACTGTATGTTTACAGTGATAAGAAATGCCAAGCAGTTTCCTAAAGCCACGCAGTTGCAGAAAAAGATGTTACCTGGTTTGCACATGCAAATATATGTATTTAACCCACATGCTCACACTGTCCCTGATCTCTCCAGTGAACATATAACCTTTATATGCCTCCCTACACACCACCTCCATGCAAACTCTCCTCAGAGTAACACTTGCTCTGTTACAGCACTCTGATGACACTTTTGCCTTGCATCTGCCTTTAAAACCGAGCAAACTGACGAGGTGCCTCTGAAACGGCAGACGGGGTCTGACTCACGACAGAGCACGCTGGGCCGCCATTCAGGGACGTGCACTGCCAGCAGACTGCAGGCAGCCTCGTAGGCGCCCACGGCGGCACAAAGGGTCCCACCGGCGGGACTGTACTGGCACAGGTCGAACAGGCAGGCGGTGAAGAAGGGCTCGGGGTCCACGTGGAGGTGGCACTGGGCGAAGGGGCCCGTGGAGTTGGTGATGATGCTGCAGAGCTCGTACTCCTGCGTGAACCTGCAGGCCTGCTGTGCATCCCGATCTCCTGCCACGTTGGCATCACAGCTGTGGGAGAAGGAGGGAAAGGAGTGACGGAGTTGTCAGCGTTCCAGCAGGACAAATCTGGATGAGCCTGCATGGGGTTTTGCCCAGTGGGGCGGCAGGAATAGATTATTATAGCATCAGGCAGCCAGAAATCGGGAGCATCATGCAGTCATCCACTGCTGGATTAACGGTAGTGTCGACGTTCCAGTATGATACATCAGGACGATGGATGGACAGGGAATCCCCAATCACCCCTATCCTGTGTGGTGCACTTACCCTTCAGTGGTGACTCTGTACTGCCAGCCAGTCCCAAACGCAGCATCGCTTCCTGCAGGGCTCCCATTGGGCAGCACTTTGTCGTCTTCTGGGTTTCCGTTGAAATTCCCGCACATGCCACACACGGAGTCCCGGTGCTCCTGGCTGAGCCGCACGAACAGGGTGCCCCTACCATCGAAGCGCACCTGCAGGCCATTGCTGGCGTTCACCACCACGAAGCTGTGCTCCTGCGTTACTGTGGCTACAGAATGGACGCTGGCAGGGAGGGAGACGGCCATGCTGTTAACCTTTCGGGAGGAAAGACAGAAAACCATGAATCGTACTGGTTTGCAAGACTGGGGTGTTTTAGTGCTTTAGTCCACAGAGGCCTGCCACCAACTTACCTGCACAGAGCCACTCTGCCCGATAGAGATGTGGGTCATTTGGCCATAGTGCGACAGCCTGATGTCCACAGCAGACACGAACGACACATCATTGTTGCCGCGGTTGCGGTTCTCTGCCGCCACCAGGAAAGACACACCCCCTACGTCGCTGTGGCAGGACTTGGCAATCTCATAGGAGCAGGTGCCCTGGAAGTGCGCCACAGCCCCATCGAAGGTGAGGTAGTGTGGATCGCCCGTGACCGTGCAGGTGGTCATGGGGTCAAAGCAGCCCTGGCGCCCATCCCGGATGCCACACTGCTGGGTGGGGGTACAGTCGCCGGGCACACAGAACACGTTGTTGGAGGTTCTGCACGAACAGCGCTGGGTACAGTTGGAGTTCCAGAAGACCTCTCCAGTCTGGGAAACATGAGAGAGAGCAATGTCTATGATCTCTCATGGCAATAAAACTTCTCACTCTCTCCGTGTTGCGTTAATGGTCCTTGCACATCGTTGTGAATGGTTGCATGTATGATTTGCTTACTCTGTAATAAAACCCATTATATAGGCAGCCACACTTCTCCCGCGGGACACACCGATCGCCATCCCTGAAGTACCCTTCATCACAGAAGCAACCCTCAGAGCAGGTCCGGTCACAGGATGGGTCGATGGCGCCGGCACAGGTCTTTCCACACTCGTTGCCACAGATCTCGTAGTGACTGTGGGCAGGACAGTGCATCTCTGCGGAGGGAACAGGAAGGCAACACTGCAGCTTTGTTGACACATCCGTTTTGGGCACAAGGGAAAGACGTGGCAAACTCCATGGGCACGGGCCGGAATCTTACCGCATGGCATTAGATCTCTCCAGGGGTACACTCTGGAGTTGGCGGCATGGCAGGCGGCCATGTAGGCCTGGATGGCTTGGCACAGGACGGAGTCCCCCCCCCTGGGCAGGACGCAGACGTCGTAGACACAGCTGTTGAAGTAGGGATCCGGGTCGACCCGGGAGTGGCAGAAGCTGAAGGGACCCTCAGGGGAGCGCAGGATGCCACATTGGCTGCGGGCGATGAAGTCTTGGTGGCAAGTCGGGCAGGAGTCGCCGCAGCCATAAGAGCAGTTGCCGTTGGCATCGGAGGTCCAGGACCGGGCGAACTCTGTGACCGTTGGCATCAGGTGTCCCGAGCGGGCAGAGAAGTCGTCGCTGGGCAGCCCGTTGAAGTTCCCACACAGCCCGCAGGTCTGGCCCCGGTAACTCGGTGGCAGGGAGATGGCGAGAACGCTGCTCCCATCATAGGTGACGGTCAGTCCGAAACGGGTGGTGAGGACTGTGTGAATCCCACTCTGGTAGATGGACAAGGGACCCTCATGCAGGAGCACTGGGAGACTGTGGGTCTGGCCATCCACCTGTGCAGACAGATCCAGCGAGAAGTGGCAACAAAGTTTTGGAGACTTGTTTGCAAGATACTGCTTAATCAGGGCACTGCAACCATAAACTACCTTGTTAGGAAACTGCCTCCTAGAACAGAGCTCAACCCTTACGACAATCCGAACAGGACATTTACGAGAACCGTTGCTGATCCTAGAGACAGGTTCTGCTGAGTCTGCCACAGCCTCCTATCAAATTCTTTGAAGGGCTTGTTAAGCAAACGGAAGCATTTTCTTACCTCTACTATTCCATGTCTGTCCCGGGAGATGTGCACGTGGTGCCCGTACACATGCACAAAGACCTCAGCTGTGAAGGACACTGGCGAACCCTCATTCCGTGCCTCGATGCTGAAGTCCTCCAGGTCATTGGTGGCGCTGCAGAGCTGTGCAAGCACATAATCGCACGTCCCCTGGTAATCGAAGCGGCGGCCATCGAAGGTGAGGTAGTGGGGGTCTCCTGCAGCGATGCACATGCCGTGAGGGTTGGGGTGACACCCGTAGATGCCCTCCGATACCCGGCAGGACTCCAGGAGACCACAGGAGGCAGGTGCACAGGAGACGCGTCCCGTCGTGCCGTTGCAAGTGCAGTAGGAATGGCAGCCGTTGCCCTCCCAGAAACTCTGCCCCCCCTGATAGTACCGTCCCTGGTACTCGCACCCACATTCAACCGGCAGCACACATTTCCCATCACTCATCACGTGCCCGAAATCGCATTGGCACCCCTCCTGGCAGGGAGAGCGGCACTGAAACTGGAAGGTGAGCCCAGGGCAGGTGGCTGGGCAGGCGGTTCCGCACAGCTGGTAGCTGCTGTGATCAGGACAGTCCAGTTCTGTCCAACAGAGAGAAGAGGAATCGCTGTTAGTGATCGCTGTTAGACAGACATCACCAATAGGCACTCAGCTGTATTGCCAACAAAAGTGCACTATAAAACAAGATAAGAAACCCGGAGCCCTTTTGAATGAATTCACAACCCCAGACATTGTGCAACTGGCCAGTTTCCTTATAATGTTTTATGTGATAATCAGTGTTAAGACGTACATTACTTAGAAGGCTAGGTTACTCAAACAGACGATTGTGTTGATTAGGTACACGCTCTAAACCCATGTTAAAACCAAATTGCTAGACTATGGACAATTGTGTAGAAGAGATCTGTTTGTCGCTTTGCAGCGCTTCAATATAAAATACCAAAGCACCACGTTCTCTCTCCTGGCTTGTTTTCACTCTGCTGACAGAGAGGGGCACTGACCACAGCCGGTGAGGTTCCTCCAGGAGAAGATGGGGAGGCGGCTCTGCTGGCAGAGCAGGGCATAGTTCCGCAGCGCCTCACAGAGAGCCGCGGGCTGGCCTCCGCGCAGCGCCATCTCCTCCGCGCACTCGCGCACTCGCTCCATGGGGTCCAGCTCGGCCTGGCACAGGTGGAAGGGCCCGCTGGGGTCCGCCATGATCCCGCAGTGCCGGGGCGAGCGGTACGGGCCGAGGTCGAGGTCACGGGGCGCGGGGCCGGCGCTGTCGTGGCAGTGGGCCGACAGGCTCCCGTCCCGCCAGCTGTCGCCGAACTCCTGGGAGCTGTTCACGCGCCGCCCCTGGGGCGTCTGGAGCTCATCCCACATGTCTCCGTTCAGGTTCCCGCAGAGGCCGCCCAGCTCTCCGCTGTAGGTGGACGGCACAGTCACCCGCACCAGGTGAGGCCAGTCGACCTCCACGGCAACGCCAAAATCGGTCTGCACCACCACCCGGTACATCCCCGTGTAGTACGCCTCCACACCCCCACCCTCGGCGCGGAACGGGAGGTTGACCGTCTCTCCGTTCACCTGGAATTCCAGCAAAGCACACGATTCCGATTGGCAAACATCACGGGCACATCAGAAAGGATGTCAACACAATGACAATTTTATATCAGAAACATGTGCTTCTTTAATTTGGAGCAGCCGATGTCTTTGATTTTTATAACCCCTCTATTTTGGCACAAGCTATTCCTGGCATATTTGCTCCTTAAATATAAAGTGCCACTTGGTGGGGCCTTGACCTCTGACTCCACCAGGTGGCGCTAACTCACATTGAAGTAGCACGATGCTCCTAATGTACAATATAGAATGGTGAGGAGCATTGTGCTACCTCAATGTGAGTTTGCCACCTAGTGGAGTCAGTGGTCCACCCCTAACTGGAAGGAAGTTCTCAGGTGTCCAAGGTGTCCCCTGGAGAGAGACAGAGGCTGAGGGCACCCTGTTTGAGTCTAGCCTACCCAAACCACGTGGGAATTTCCACGTGAGGAATCGCTGTTAGTGATCGCAACACACAAAGATCAGGGTCAAGCAGGTAATATCTGGGCTGTAGGGCTCACCCAGCACAAAGAGGGCCTTTATAGATACAACCACTCAGGTCCCTTTAAAAAGGAATTGGTTACATTTGTGCAAGTCTTCTGGTGTTTCCCAGTGATTCTACAAAACATGAGTTCAAATATTCAACTTGTATTGCAAACCATAATTCAGTGGCCCGTCATCAGAGAGAATAAAAAAGTCAGATCACCTGCAGTAACACATCTCAATAACACAGGCAGGAGAGGGCAGTACACACAAAGTAAAAAACTGATCTCAACTTTTCATTATAATTTATATTTTTACTCCCAGTTTGCTGTCCCAGGGGTGGACACCTGCACTTCCGATACGTCACAGGGGTTTTTCCCACATGATCACAACATCGAGGGGATCGGGGACCTAATGAAGGCCAGTCTACTAACTAAGGTGGATCAAGCACAGGTGTGACTGGTGTCTACAGTGTGGAATGGAAGCACCAGGGTGTCCTTTGCCAGCCTCTGCGGTTGAGCAGGTAAAGAAACGCGTCTCACCTGGATTCTCATGTTCTCCCCAGAGGCGACCGCGACCCTGAGGCCATAGACGTCCAGCTTCAGCACGTTGGCGAACCCGACTCCGCCCGCGCTGCTGGGGACCTTCTGGATGGTGACGGCGAAGAGGGGCAGGGCGGGCTGCCCCAGCGTCTTGGACAGTGTCAGCTGGCAGGCTGCGGGGTACTGGAACGCCAGCCCGTCGAAGGTGCGGTACAGCATGGACCCCTCCACCCAGCACGTCCCGTAGCTCTGGGGGAAGCAGCCCCGCACCCCGTCCTGCTTGCTGCAGATCTCCTGCTCGCCACAGACGTGCCTCTGGCAGCGCATGACGGCGCCGCGGCAGCTGCAGAGCCGGCCGCAGTCCTCGTCCAGCAGCACCGTCTGGCCCTCGGCGTAGTACAGGCCCTCGAAGGAGCAGCCACAGCCACTGGCATTCACACAGGCGCCAGCACTCAGCAGCAGCCCCTCGTCGCACACGCACCTCTCCTGCGAGGGCAGGGGGCAGCCGGCGGCGGCCAGGGGCTCGGTGCAGGTGGCAACGCAGCCGCTGGCGCGGGGCTCGTAGTGGGTGTTGGCGGGGCAGTGGATTCCTGGGAAAGGGATTGGAAGATCATTATTAGATTTCAGTCCAGCCACAACCTTTCTGATCGCTTTCCACATGAGTCATCTCGCTCAGACATTTAACTGATAAGATAATACATCTGATTTACATCCTATACAAAGAGGCAAATGATACCTGCACCCATGGAGACCTTAATATGTTAAAAGTTTAATCACAATGCAGTTAGTATAATGAATTCTTTTAAATCTTATGCAGCCAACTGTTCTCGTCTGTCAGTCAGTGTTTTCTAACATCCTCAGCAGGAAGTGAAGGAGAAAAGTGTCGTCTATTGACCTACTGTATGTAGAAAAAGAAATTCTCAGCTCTGTCTGCAAGATCTTCATTTACAGCTTTACAGTTGCTCTTATCTGGTTTTCATAGAGCCAGGATATATTGAATGAGCTCTAACTTCTCATTTGAACTTGAAAGTTATGACCATGAAATGACATGAAAGTAGCAAGTCTTGTGAATTTCAGACAGGATGCATTATGTTTATGTCTCCTAGACATGTGCAATATGCCTAGTTTCTAGGTGTTGACAAATGATTGGGGATTTTCATAGAGATAAACAGACATTTCTCTTAAAGCAGATCTTACCACAGAAGCCCTTTCTCCTCCACGGCCCAGGCTGAACACCTGCATTCTGACACGCTGTGGCGTAGACCTCCAGAGCCTGGCACAAGATGGGCTGGTACCCTCCCCCCACGCACAGGTCAAACATGCAGTTGTGTGTAAAGTTGCCGGGTGGCACCACAGAGTGGCAGACACTGAACGGGCCCTGGGGGTCTTCAATCATGCCACAGTGGGCCAAGTCTGAGTAGATAGCAGTTTCGTTCTCTGGACACACTCCACAATCCTGCCCGGAACACAGATCGTGGCAGCCTGGGTCACTGTCTCCATGAGTTTTCCAGCTGTCTGCAAAGGCAGAAGGAGAATATTCCAGCGTTCCTGTTGAGGAGGTGAAATCGTCGTACCAATCGCCATTGAAGTTGCCACATAAGCCACAGGTGGCACCACGGTAGCTGTATGGAAGTTGAACCTGAGCGTAACTGTAACCATTGTAATAGACGGACAGGCCGAAGTTGGTGCTGACTTCCAAAGCCCAGCCATGGTTGTAAATCCTGATCTTTCCATTTTGCAGCGTGAGCGGGGCATTCATCTGGATACCATTTACCTTCACCTAAAACACAACAACAGCCTGGTGAACACTTGAGCCCAGTCCTGGAAAAGAGGAGAAGGTCTACATGCTCTGTGTTTAACAGGCTTGTCTGTTAACTCCATCACGTGGGGCATGAGAGTCTGTTGAGTTACCATCTTGGAACAACTTAGGCTTGAAAATAAGCCCTGCATATAAAGTAAGTATATTATTGTTCTGCCAGCCCCTTTTCCAGCTTCATTTTTGCCATGGCTCGTTAAATGATACCTATGTGTGCTGTTTGTGCTTTTTATAGGAGCGACTGCATCATGACACTAGGGTACTGTGAAGAAAAGAAATTTTGACTTTGACCACAACCAAACAGGACCATAGAAAACATGTTGCTGTGGACAGCTGTGTTCAAGTCCCACATGTCCACCAAAGTAGCAATCACTAGGCTAAATCGTAGTTGCTTGTGATATGGATCACCAGATCACATCCCATCCTGATGTATGACAATATGAATTCTATATGTCTCCTATTGTTGTCTATGAGAACAAGAGCTATATAGGTGTTCTTGTACGTGAACCAAATCTCTTTGCTCCACACTGTGTCCACTTATAAAGAGCACTGTTTTTACTGTACTATGTATTCACATTTGTGAAAAAGACAGTCTTTTACTAACCTCAGAATAGTAATAATAATAGTAATAAGGAGATCTCTGAAGTTCGATGTCTTCTCCGTAGACCTTGACCCGCACTGACCTCGGCCAGGTCATCCCCCAGTTGCCTCGGTCTTCATTCTTGCCCTCGATGCGGAAGTATACAAGCTCGGGGTCGTTGCTGCAGAGCTGGGACAGGACGTACGTACAGGAGCCCTGGAACTCGTACCATCTACCATCGAAGGTGTAGTAGTGGGGGTCAGTGTAATAGTAGCAGTAGCCTTTGGAGACCCATTCACACTGGTACTGGAAGGTGGAAAGCTGGCAGACTTGCGAGTAAGCGCAGGACTGGTAGGAACACTGCAGGTTTCCGTCTGTTGCACAGGTGCAGTACGTCCCACAGCTGCTGTCTGTCCAGAAGGACTCTCCAAACTGGACAGGCTGACCTGGGCAAGAAACATCACAAGGGAATTTGTAGAATTTCTAGCCCCATTTGGAATTAGATAGATAACACTCTATTGATCTTAGTTCATGAGGACTGGACTCCTCTGGCCTATTCAAAAAATTCTAGACTGATTTAGACTATTGGGATGTCTAAAATTTAAAAATGCTCAATATTGACTGACGTTACAATTGTATTTAACTAGTAATTACACAGACAAGTTTAAAAGCTTTACTGAAAAGTCAGCGAGCTGAGGCACAATCCTGCACAGAGCAGAACCCAAATCATCATACCGTTGTAAAAGCAGCTTCTGGCACGGTTATCGGTCCGGAAGACCCATCTCCCCGGGTGATTGACGTTGCTGGTCTCTCTCAGCCTGGTGATGGCGCTGTCGAAGGACCCAGGAATGAGGAAGTAATATGTCGAGTTGGTGGTATCATACCCGGCCTGGAACAGAGAACAAAACTGTCTCAGTTCGAGGCTACGAGGCTTCAGCAACATTAAAAACACTCACAGTATCTGTGTGTTTGATTTTCATAATGATTTTGTACAAGAAACGACTCAGCAGATTATCACAGAACTGCTCCTATTGTATTACAGAATGTATTACATTTATAATGTATAGATATATGATATATCCTACAGGATATTTATTATATACCCTACTATAATATATTACTGCTATGCAAATTAACTCCAAGAAGAAGTTTAATACAATAAAGCATCTGAAACAGATTCATATGCCTTCCAAATCATTCAAATGATTTTGTTGTGATTTTTTTTTACAATTAAATCTATATATGCTGCCAAATCTTAAGTGACTTCATCAGCTTGCCATGAGCTTCACTGAACTGATTAGCTTCTCCCAGCCCTTCAGGTCCTTTAATCCTTTAGAGACCCAGACAACCTACAGACATGCCAGCCCTCCACGTTTCGGAATGGAAACCCTGAGTGTTAGGAGACAAGTGAGAGTGCAATGGCAAAGGGCAAAGGTGTGTCAGTGGAACAGCTGGCTGTGTGGGTCTCTCTGCATATTTAAATCTCCAACACATCTCCCCAGCAAGAAAACAAACTGATAACTCCATCTGAACCCCGTGGGCAGGTGACCTTACCTCTACACTTCCTCGGAGAGGGGCGATGTTGTCGTAGTTGAAGAGAATGAAGCCGAGATTCCCATTTGACACAAGGACAATCTGGAATGTGGATTCCTGAAAAACACACAGTATATGGGAGAGGAGCAGTAACCCCAGGGCAAGCTTGCTCCCAGTATTTTCTACAATGTTCTGACATGAAGTGGCTTCCACCTATAAAGCAGGCAGTTCTGTAAGCAGATACGTCATGTGGGGAATTCCTGGGAATTTGCTGTTAATGCAGAAAGGGACAGTCCACCCCCGCGGATCTTGAGGAGGCTGGAGGCCATGACTCATGATCTGGCCCTGCACAGGAGAGAGCTGTGGGCTCTTTACCGCTGAGCTGACCGGGAAGTGGCCCACTCTGTCCCAGGTGGCAACAAAAGCCCAGCTGGCATTGAAGCTGGGGAGAGAGAAGTAGTAGCTCAGGTCCTGCGAGATCTGGAGAAGAACGTCCCCTTCGGTGACCTCGCGGTACGAGATCGTCCCCTGGTTTCTGTTGTCGATGTCCGTCCACAGGCCAGCGATGATGTCCTCGCCGGAGCGGGCGGGGAAACGCAGAGGGACGTAGTAGGACCAGTCCTTCTTGAAGGTGAGGAAACCGTTGTTGTTCACCTGGGATAAAGACATGGAGGGAAGGCTGTTGGAGAGCTTTTCATTCAGCAGTGCTTTAACACAGTGAAAACCCAAACAAATAACCCCTGATGAGCTCCAGGCTCAGCTTCAGCAAAGGTCTTGAACGGAGCGGTGTGCGCAGAAGTTAACGCCATTGCTGGGCTGCCCTGGTTCAATGGCAGACAGCTCTAGAGGGATCTTATCTGACTGCACACTGCTGTCCCCATGTACCTGTAGACTGCATTCAAAATATAGACCTTTGCCATTGCAGTCCAGAACTATTGATGAAACATTATTTGAAACCAGACAATTATCCAATTAAAAATTGAGGACAGGGCAAAACTTTCTAATTTGAGAAGAATATAAGATCCACAGGTGAGGTTTCTGGCTCAGATAATTTTTTATGTGTACAAAAATGCATTTACAGTAAAAGTCTATACTGTCTGTATAGCACTGTAAACATGCAGAATTACTCTGAAGTTCCTTATGGACGAACTACACATTCTCCCAACACCAGCACTTCACCCCTCAGTTCAAACTCAAATAGCAGAACTGCTCATAAATCAAGATACTATAATAAAGAATAGGTTCCCATACATACAGTATATGGTGTTTAAGGTGAAATGTCATATCAATTAAATGAAACTTGAATGAAAATCTCTTACGAATAATCGCCTGTGAGTGGTTCCGAAAAACGGGAACCCCGCGGAGAGGAGCATCTCCCGGGAGCTCCCGTCGTCCGAGCGGGGGTTCAGCGCGTCTCCCTCGGAGGAGCCGAACGGGTACATCCGCGGGACTGCGGGACGGGCGAGACAGGAGGCGCTGAGACTCGGAGGAAACCACTGCTGACCGCATTGCTGCAGCTACGTGTTCACTACTTCACAGATATTTCCCCACTCTTATCATTGAATGTATTTTTTGCCCGACTCCCGTCTAGCCCCCTCGCCTGTGTAGATCTTGTGAATTTTAGTTACTCAGGGAATAAATGACGTTTAAAGCAGGGCACTGGCACTCACCATACTGTGTTGTAGTGTTTTCTGGTGGTGTAGTCGCTAAAGAAATAATAAAGAACATTACACACTCCTACAACAGGTCATGTTTATCGAGAGGATGAGAATTGATTGTCTCGTGTTTTCCCTTTGTACAACTCAACGAATGGAGAAAATAAATGAACGAGCAGCCGTAAAGCAGGAGGCACCCAGAGAAGGGTCCACAAAGTCGAGCAGCTGGGAAGGGACACGAGGGGCTTGTGGGAAATTAGAAGCACAGGAGCTCAGACACGCTCGCGCCCGGGGCCGACTGGACTCCGCGAGCTCGAGGGTCAGCGGCTCGCGGGCGGCGCGGGTCTCCCACGAGCCGTTGGGCAGTGATCAAAGGCGCGCGCCGTGTCCAGAGTGGTTCCTGCTCCTGCTGGGATTCCTACCCCGTGGAGGCGGACAACTTCCACAGACCTGAGCCCCGAACCCCGAAATGAGGTGTGTTGATTATAAAGCAGAATATATCAACTAGTTGCGCTTTTTTAAACAGCGTTCACGTGTTTATCACTTGGAATTTAAATATATTTCTTATTCTGTGACTACGGACAATCAAGATTGCATTCGGTTTCACGGAGGGTGGAAAAGTGTTGCTCTGTATGAGATTTAAGACAAGGCAACGACTCTGCTTGACGGCTCAGTACTTACTGGGCATCAGGGTGGCGGTGTCTAAAGAAATCAAAAGAGAAAACAGTTGAGATGTGATTGGTGCATCAGAAATTTCACTTCTTTTGTCTGCTGATTGTACTACTGAAAAAGAAGCTAGTGCAGTCGTGCTCATTGACCAGAAAGAGCCGTGTGAGTGTGATGAACAAGAGGGTGCGAGCTGAAACTACATGGAAGTGCATTTAAAACTGCGAGCAGGAGGCACTTCTTTACACATAGGGTGGTGGGAGTGTGAAACAAGCCGTTAGTTTGGCTTCTTTCGAGAAAGAGCTGGTATTCCAGGTATCAAACAACTACTTACTACTGAACAAGCTGGACCGGTCAAATGGCTCCTCTTGTTTCTAACCCTTCTGAAGGTCTTATGAGACATCCTTAGATTTTGACCCTATGCTGGTTAACTCACCTGCCTCTGAGGGGAAGCCGTCTGTAGAAAACTCCTCTGCAATTTAAAAACAAGAGACGTCATTGAGCCCAGAGCTGAGCTGCAGCCTCTGGCCGCGCTGGAGCCGTGCTGTGAGCCGAGCCTGCGGCTTGTGGCGGCCCGGGTCCCAGGGAGGCAGGACCGCGCTCCTGGCTGTGTGAGGAGGTCCAGCGCTTACCGTCCTCTTCAGTGGTGAAGACGGCTGCTGCTGCAGTGGTGTCTAGAGAAACAGTAACACGAATTAACGTCTTACTGACACCAACCGCAGCTATCTGTCCAGAATGTTATGAATGTTTCGCAAAATCAGTGTAGCAATCGCATAATTGTGACAGTTGAGGACACACTGAGAATCAACTGCTTTTAAAGGTCAGAACACCTTGAGGGTAGCCCCCCTTCAGAATACAGACCGGAAGAAATATTTCAGCGCAGACGTTTTTGCACTTACTAGTGGGTGCTGCAGTAGTCACTGTCTCTGGGGGCGAGGTGGCTTTAAAAAAGAAGAACATAAAGCGTTTCATTCACTGCAAAAAAAAATTGATGTCTATCCACTATTCTTAATTTATCCTTCCGAAAATTCTCCCTGACAGAAAATCAATATTTTGGGCGCTGAATAGTTTTGTACTTTGTACTAGTGGTCGCTGCGGTGTCTGGAAGTGCCGTGGCTTGGAGAAATAATAAAAATAAATAAATGAGCATTAACAGTGAATAAAGTTTGAGGTCTCCAGTTTTGAAGAGTATGGTTTCTATTCAGAATTCTTCCAGACGTAAAGGGTGTTGAAAATCAAGACGGGAAGTGCGCTCAGTCGCTCCAAAGGCACGGCGCGCTACAGTACGTCGTGCCTGGTCGCGCTGTACCTGCTGCTGCCGCGGTCGTGTCAGCGAAAAGACAAGCCGAAAGAAGCACCATCGGCCGTAAAGCACAAGAGAAGCCCTTGGTGCTCCCAGTGAGCCCCGACAGCGCACAGCGGGGTCCGAGCGAGCGCCGGTGGGAAAGCGAGGCGGCACTGGAGTAGAAATGCGGTCGTGTCTTGTTGAGTGAATCGAGAGACCTCCGACCGAGCAGTTCTCCCGGACCATGACGGGAAACTGAAGAAATGTTGTATTATCGCTGAACTCTTTGCACTTACTAGTGGGCGCTGCAGTAGTCGTCGTCTCCGGTGGGGCCGTGGCTTAAAAAAGAAGAAACTAAAGTTATACTCACTGCAGATGAAGTTAGATGTATTTTTTAAATAATTTGGATTTTTTTACTGTAAGCTTTCTGTTCAGAATTCTGCATGTGCATGTTTTGAAAGCTCTGTACGTACTGATGGGTTCCGCAGTGGTTTCCAGTGTTCCAGTGGCTTAAAAGCAGAAAAAGAAAATTCAACTCAGCTGTATTCCCTGAGAATTTGCACAATGATCATTAAAAACGCCCAAATGAATCATTTCTTTCACACAACACATTTTAGAAATGTTGCTGAACAGACAGGTAATTTAACTGGGATTAACAGGTTTCAGGACGAAGCTGCTGTTTATGTACATGCTGTATTAAAACTCAAATTACGTTGAAGCAGACTGACAAGAGTCAAACCATATATTGAAAATAAATTTAGAATTGCTTATAATTTAATATATATCCACAAAGTTTGGAATTGTCATTTTGAAAGACCAGACTGTCTCCTCCAACTCTTTCAGCTCCTCCTTTGACTGGTCTTTTCACACACTGAGCTGTTTACAGAGCAGGATATCGGACACACTACAACAGGGCTGTCCAGTCCTGGTCCTGGAGTGTCAGTGTGTCTGCATGCTGTCCAGTCCTGGTCCAGGAGAGCTAGGTTAACTGTCACAGTTAAGACAAACACAAGGTAATCCAGGTCACTAAGTATCCAGCTGGACAGCATTTGCAGGCACACTGTGCAGTGATGCCCAGCAGGTTCAGTGCCAACTGGGGCAGAAGCCATCACCTTCCAGAAACCAGGCGAAACTGAGAGCCAGTCAGGCATGTCTGACCCTTTTCTCCCACGTGTCGTGTGAGCGGCGCGAAGAGCGCTGTTCGTCTCTCACAGTGTTTCCTCAGGCTTCTGTTCCTGATGGCCGAGGCTGTGGAGGACTACAATTCACCAGGACAAAGACCACGATCGGGTTTCACACTGAACAACGAACCTTCATTCTTCTCCAAAGCCGAAACAATTGAGAAAATCCCAGTGCTAATCGGTGTAAGACAGTCCTATAATTACCTGGACGGGAAAGACCACACCTTGAGCAGTTGTTCTAGAGTATTCTGGTAACCTGAAGAACTGCTGTCAATACAAGTGCTTTGGAAGCCCTGTGCTTTGCTGGTGAGTGATTGTTTCTGGTGGCTTAAAATACAGTGAGGTCATTTATACTGTGTTCACCGACGGACTCTTTGTGGCTGTGGGATTTCAGCCTGTGGCCAGACTTTGACATTTAATGTCAACTACAAACACAAAGTGAAACCTTGAATAGATTAAGATCTGTGGAGTAACCTGGTGAAGACCGGCAGTGTCCTTCTTCGTTTTTAAAGCGATTAAAAAAACGTAATTTGCTGTCACAGGGCAGGGCTCAGGGGGAGCTGCAGGTGTCGTCGAATCGATATCTCCGGGGGAGGGAGAGGGAGGGTTAGACGAGCTTCTGGGATGAACGAAGAGAGGTCCGCGCGGGCACCAAACTCTGTGTCCATTAGACCCGCATCCCCCCGCGACCGCAATTCCTGGTCCTCTGCGGCCCTCTAGCGGTGAACAGCGGGACGTCGGCTCGCTGTGTTACAATACTGTTAAGTCAAGATCCTCAAAGGTTCTGGTTTTTAGTGCGACATCGCGGTTGTCTACTTGGGTGTCTTACCCAAGTCAGGAAAGGGTGAGAACAAACCTGTCTTGCCATTTAGCAATGTTCAATTCGTGCTGGTGACAAAAACTGGCAACCCACTGAAGCTAAGCAGGTGTGAGCCTGGTCAGTATCTGGATGGGAGACCTCCTGGGAAAACTAAGGTTGCTGCTGGAAGAGGCGTTAGTGGGGCCAGCAGGGGGCACTCACCCTGCAGTCCATGTGGGTCCTAATGCCCCAGTATAGTGATGGGGACACTATACTGTAAACAGGCGCCGTCCTTCGGATGAGACGTAAAACCGAGGTCCTGACTCTCTGTGGTCATTAAAAATCCCAGGGCGCTTCTCGAAAAGAGTAGGGGTGTAACCCCGGTGTCCTGGCCAAATTTCCAATTGGCCCTTACCAATCATGGCCTCCTAATAATCCCCTTCTATGAATTGGCTACATTACTCTGCTCTCCTCCCCACTGATAGCTGATGTGTGGTGAGCGTTCTGGCGCACTATGGCTGCCGTCGCATCATCCAGGTGGATGCTGCACATTGGTGGTGGTGGAGGGGAGTCCCCATTACCTGTAAAGCGCTTTGAGTGGAGTGTCCAGAAAAGCGCTATATAAGTGTAAGCAATTATTATTATTATTATTATTAAAAAGCCTGATCTTGACAGCTTAGGGAGACTATACTTGAGCAGTTCATCACCAACAGCAGATCAAACTGGCTCATTGCCAGGTGATCCCCCTTCATTAACACCCTTTATATGTCTACAGTGTTAAAAGGTGACATGTTATACAAAAAACACAAATCCATCCATCAGCAATGAGGCTACAATTTCCCTGGAATACCACCACAGAGTCGCTTCGGCATAAATAAGGCAGAGTTAGCTGATAAGAGTAAAACAGTGTAAAATGTCTATGGTATTTGCACAGCAGTGCATACAAGTATTTCTATAAATACATATTTACAGCATCTTCTGTGAGAATTTGACAAAATGAAGTTGCCTGTTGAGCAAAACTGATTCTAAAGCAGAGTGTCATTTTCTCCTACTTACTTGTTTGAGCAGGTGCTAAATGACCTGAAATGTGGGAAGAAAGAAAAACAATTTGTTAATGTTAAAAATAATCAGTTAATCGGAATGTGAACTCTGAGAGCAGTGTGTAGAGCTGCTATGCACATATTCAGTCCTGCTGGAAACTGTACAGATGACAGAGAGACTGTGAGAGTATTGCTCTATCTTTTCTAGTCTCAAACACCAGACACACTGACTAGCACTCCAGGACTAGGATTAGAACAGGTCACCCCTGATCTAATTCACCTTTTGGGATTTGAAGAGCAGAGCTTATAAAGTTTTTCATCCTTTATATTTTCATTCTGACATACTGTGTCAGAATGCAGTGTCTGTAATTTGTGACAGAAGAGAAGAAAGAAAATGCAATGTTTCGGCCATGGAGCCTTCTTCAGCCTTCACACCTGGCCCTGTACTCACCTAACAGTAGCATGTGAAGCACAGACAGAATGAGCAGGAATCTCTCCATTGTAGCTCAGGTCCTTTCTGGATGAAAAGATGCACAGAGTTCAATAACTTTCCCATACCACCCACCCACACACACAGATGTATAAGCAGGGATATTAGTCAACAGTTATCTTACAACAAGCAGCTGATCAGTTTTGTATTTCAATGCATCTTAATGACTACCGCAGAAAGGAGACAGGTTTTGAAATAGCCCTCTAGAGCTGTGCACCAATACTCAATACTCATTAATACAAACAAGTGTGCTCATGTAGAGTTAACAGTATAACAGTTAACAACTTTCATCTTGGAGTCCGATTAGATATGCAAATCTAGAAATCGATTCTTCGCCAGGCTGCTTCCTGAAACATCCTGCTTGGCTGCTGCCCGCGGAGAGGCTCTGGCAGGTGGACTGTACCTGCGCCTGCAGGCTGTGGTGTCTGTGCCGCAGGTGTGCTCTGGCATTGGCGCTTTTATAAAGGATGGCTCAGGAATGTCACTGTCACATGCCATTGCTGCACTCACGAACAAAAGGGGCACCTGGCTTTGTTCTATTCTTTGTGGAGGTGGAAAGACAGCAACTATTTATCAAAGACTTCATTTCCTAGAAACGCTCTGCTATACCTGTTTCAGGCTTTCCCGGTAGGAGAGGAGGGGCAGCAGGTCCAGCTGGTGTGCTGTGTGTCTTTCGCCAACAGTGGTTGATTCATGGTAGTTGCTATCATTGCTCTTTTAAAACGAACCCCCTGCATCCCAGTTCCATCCAGCCACTTTCCAACTGTTGCATCAGTTCAGGGTCATGGGGGAGCTGGAGCCTATCCCAGCAAGCAATGGGCACAAGGCAGGATGCACCCTGGACAGGATGCCAGTCCATCGCTGGACACACAGACACCACCGACAATTTTCCCACCAGCATGTCTTTGGACTGTGGAGGAATAATAATTGGACCCTTGTAGTCGCTGAGGTTTCACGGCAGAGCAGTCAAGGCTGCAGGGTCTCTGCTGACCCTGCTGGGATATTACCTCCATGCTCCTGCTGCTCACATCCCTGAGTCGCAGCTGCCTGAAGCGAAAGGATGCGCAGAGTCACGCGCTGCTCACAGAACCAGTATGGTGACACTGATTGCACGATGGTTTCGCTCCTTTGTGGAGAGACAATCAGATGATAGATGTGCACGGTTTGCAAGCATGCATACAACTGCCATGACTTCGCAACTTTCATTTTCCGAAGCACGGCAATCCTTTCATTGTTTTCTGGAGATCTCAACTCTGATTTTTTTAATCTCATTTTCACACTGTACTGTAAACAGGCGCCGTCCTTCTGAGACGTAAAACTGAGGTCCTGACTCTCTGTGATCATTAAAAATCCCAGGGTGTTTCTCGAAAAGAGTAGGGGTGTAACCCCAGTGTCCTGGCCAAATTTCCCATTGGCCCTTACTAATCATGGCCTCCTAATAATCCTCATCTATGAATTGGCTTCATCACTCTGCTCTCCTCCCTACTGATAGCTGGTGTGTGGTGAGCGTTCTGGCGCACTATGGCTGTTGTCGCATCATCCAGGTGGGGCTGCACACTGGTGGTGGCAGAGGGGATTCCCCATTACCTCTAAAACACTTTGAGGGGGGTGTCCAGAAAAGCGCTATATAAGTGTAAGCAATTATTATTATTTTTATTATTATTAAAATGAAAGTCTTTGAATTTTCGTTGCAAGCTGCTCAAGAACAAGGACAGACCTTCAGCTCATCCGATTAAGCAATTAAGGGCTCGATAGGAAGGAGAATATACAGAGCAGCCAGCACGTCTTGACATCTTTGGGTACTGGATGGGAAACCAAAACACTGTGCACACACAGAAGGCACCCAGGTCTGGAGTTGGAGCCAGGGCCACAGCACTGCTGACCCCTGCACCACTGTGCTGCCTCTGCGCCCCAGCCCTGGCCCTGAAATGGGCCTCACTGAATGTCTGCTCATCCCCACTCAACCAGAGAGGAGAGGATTGTAGCTCCTCAGGCAGCAGTAAGCATCCCAGTCCAGAATAGAGCCAAAGGAACCCAAGAGCTGTTCTCAAAATGAATAAAGACACAAACTTTTTGAAAGGGAATGAAATAGCCCTCAGCCATAAATAATAATAACCTAGTAAAAAGTGAAACTATTCAATTACAGTGGAACCAGATTGAAACTGACAGATGACTCAGAGGAGAAGAGTCCATCATTCCACAGCCTGCAAGCTGGAACAGTGAGCTCCGAGCCTGAGCTTTGCTTCTTCAGGAGGATGAGCAGAGTGGCATCTTAGGAAGTGAAATGAGCCCACATTGGCCTCAGGCTTCACCCCTCTAAAGGAGAACAAGGTGAGAGGGACGAGAAGAGTGCAGGCACTCTCTTACAGAGAGAGGAAAGAGATCACCAAGATACATTAATGCCCCAGAGTCTGACCCAATTCACGCACCCCTTGGTAGTTCATGAACAGTCAAGGAGTGATAGAAAATACTTATCGATAACATTGATAATCACTTAACCTTGATCTTCACACAAGCACTGAAGAGCTTATATACACCTATTAATACACTATTAAATACAACACCCTGAATGCCTATTCAGTGATCAAGCACACATTAATGAAAGAAACCAAAAGCTCTGTATTACAGTCTGTCTACTGGAGGTATGTGTACTGGCCAGTACATCTGCACTGGCCAGACATCACTTCCTAAACCAAGTACTTTGATTGGCTCCATCAGAACCAGAGCTCCCATTTGCTTGTTTCAGGTTAAAGAGTGGGTTGCCTACAGCCTCTGAACCAATAAGAGAAAGCACACATTTCTAAATCATTTAATAATTAACCTCCAGACACAGGCAAACCAACCTATCAAATAATATTGAGACTGTGACCAAGTAAACAAAGAGATCGCATTTACACAGAGGGCAGTGGGAGTGTGGAACAAGCCTATACCCTGAAGTCTTTCAAAAACTGACTGGATGAGATCCTGGGATGAATAAATTACTCTTAAACTGGCCTAATAGGCCATCTGGCCCCTCTCATTAGTAACTGCTCTTATGTTTTTCTGAAATACTCATGTTGTGAAAGAGCAGCACAGTGACTCAGTGGTCAATATTGCTGCATCTCAGCGCAGGGGCCCTGGGTTCCAGACTTGGGGTGCTGTCAGGGAGAACACACAAGCTCCACACAGTGTTCGGGGGTATCCTGTGGGTTAATTAGCTTCTGAGAAAACTGGCCCAGGTGTGAGCGTTTGAGAGTCCTGCCAAGGGTGTTTCCCACCTTGTACCTGGTGCTTGCTGGGATTGGCTCCGGCTCCCCCTCACCCTGAATTGGATGAAGTGGTTAGAAAATGGATGGATAGTTTTGTCCATATTCCACTTTTAAGCGTCTATTCTTTAGACCAATACACAAGTACCTGTTTGAAAGGAGAGTATATCAGGATCTGGCCTCTATGTTAATGTCATTATTCTCTTTCACATTCGCCAGCATTTGGAAGACAAACCCACAAATGTTTACATGCCAGTATCTTATTGTGATGCTGTGAAAATCCCCTAATGACCAGGTAGAGCTCAATAGGAGTGGAGTAACAGTCATGAACGGCAATTTACTTGTTACCTAGGAATCCCCCTGCAGAACACAAGAGCACAGAATGGGCTGTTTACGGGTTTAGTTATGAGGAAGCTGCTACAATTGTTTTCTTTTCATAAACTAGGTGTAACCTGATTGCTCATGAAAACAAAACAACACCACTTTCATTTGCACGCTACGATATGGAGCATTTGGGTTTCGTGGTGGTTGGGATACTTAGGGCTTTACCAGTAACGGGTCCAGATTCTGAAAGGTGATGACCCAGCCAATCCAGCAGGAGGTGTTTTCCAACACGGTCCAGGATACAGAAGGAGATGGAGACAAGTGAAAATTGCTCTTGGTACCGACCTGATCCGCTCCGACCCCACTCCTCTCTCCAGTACTGACCTGATCTGGGCCGACGCCGCTCTCCTCAGCACCGGCCCAGCACCACTCAGCTGCAGAGGTTTCTTAGGCCCTCAGACTCGTGCCAGAAGCAGAGGGAAACGGGAGGCGGAGCAGCGGAGAGGAGGGTGATGAAGACGAGCTCTCCTTGCGCCAGGGCAATCGCCTCTAGAGGGCACTACTCCACTCCCATAAGCCTGCGGGAGGAGTCCCAGCGCTGCCGTTGTCGTGTAGAATCAACTGACACCACAACTAAAACTGAACAGCTGACCAGCAGGGAAAGCTAGCCTGATCATTATATCCACACACACACACACACACAGCACACCCACCCACACACACACACGCACCCACACACACACGCACCCCAGAGACACCCTCCTGAACACCGTCAACTGAGAAATAAGGGCTCCCAGTGTTGGGACATGGGAATCGACGTTTAATCTGAGTGAAAAATACAGAACTGATAGAAAAGGCCGGTTTTGCAGGCCAGGCAGCCGCTGGCCAAGAGTCACCGAGACTGGAGTCTGAAACACCGGGACCCGGGCCCACCGCACAGAACTCGGGCCGGCTGAGACACGAGGAGGAGGGGCAGCAGCCTTGTCCAGGAAGAGCAGCACGTGCAGGTGGCAGACGCGGACCCGGACCTGGTCCCGGTCCCAGGCCGGTTCAGTTGCTGTGGACCAGGGTGATGAAGAGGAAGAGAGAGCACAGAGAGATGGCCCCGGTTAGCACGGCCTTCACCAGCAGAGCCGTCCAGCTGCCCAGAGCAAACAGGTGGACAAACAGCCTGTGGGAGAGAGGGAGGGAGAGACCCTCAGCGGTGCTGCGCAGTAACACTTCTGGACAATGTTCGAACTTGGACATTTACCTGCACACCCAGCGGACTAGATAGCCAGCGGCAGTAACGTCCAACCTGCTGCCTGGAGGTTCACAGCATCAGAACTCATCGCAGTGTTTAGGGGACAAAGAGTCCAGACACCCCACTGTATGGGACGCCAGTACGTGCTGGTCCCCACTCCACAGCTGGGTGGACAGAGCAACTGGGCTAAAGGGAATCTGACCCCCCAGCGACTCCCAGTCACTGCTCTGCCTGGCCCATGCACCGTGACAGCAACCTGAGCACTAAAACCCTGCCTGAGCCTGAGGAGAGGAGAGAGTGACAGGTGGAGGAGGGAGAGAGGGAATGTGGGAACAGAGAGGGGTTCAGGAGGAGAACAGAACTGTACAGGAAGAGGCGGTAGAGGAGGTTTGTGTCCTTAAGGCACATAACAGGACTTCAAGTGTAGCACAGGCCCTGCTGAGTCCAGCTCTGCCCTTGGTGACCTACACCTACATGCAAACGAGGTATTCAAGCAGCCCACAGCTCTGCCCACCCATCTCGAAAAACATCCACTGCATTTACGTGAAGAAACGCATCGAGCAAAAGACTTCGTCTGAGGCTGTCTGCGATAACGGACCATAACAGACAGCCAACCTGCACCGAGAAGGGGAGACATGGCGCTTGGAAAAGAGGCTGTGAGGGTCAGCGCGTCAGGCGTCAGGACTCACTCCATCAGGAAGGCCTTGTAGACGGACAGGCCCAGCAACACAGCCACGGGGAGCCTGAAGCTCTTGGGCAGGTCATAGCGAGTGAACATCCACACCACTGCGGCCATGGCAATGTAGTGCACCTGCAACACACACACCCCCCCCCCGTCAGACAGGCCACCGCCTACCCCCGCCCACCAACGATCTGGGGCATGCCAACCGGATCAGAGGGCGAGGGCTGACGTACCAGGCTGATGTTGGAGTCGAAGCTCATCTGAATGTACTTCCAGTCGAACTCGATCCCGCGAGCGCCAACCCAGAGGGGAATACACCTGCCAGAGGAGGAGGAGCGGAGAGTGAGGAAGGTCTGCACAGCGTGTGGAGGAACAGTGACGCATCAGGACGAAGCCCAGTCAGTTTCTATCCAGATGTGTGCAGTGGGCAGAGAGGACACACAACCTGATGATCATACAGCTTGATACGAACAGCACTGCTACTCTGGATCTATACAACAAAAACAGGGAATCAGCAAGGAGCACCGAGCTCTGTCCACTTACCTGGACATGACCAGCTCCACAGGGAGCACCGAGCTCTGTCCACTTACCTGGACATGACCAGCTCCACAGGGAGCACCGAGCTCTGTCCACTTACCTGGACATGACCAGTTCGGCAGTGGCCCAGCCCATGGCCGCCACCATGATTTTGTACTCCCCCTTCCCAGCATTCCTGGACATCACGAGGTGGAGTCCCAGCAGGTCGGCCAGGTCCACTGTGGCCTTCATGAACTCCTGGACACAGAGGAAACCCAGACAGATAAAACCCTTTGTTTTGCTGCACCACACCATCAACACAGAGAACATGGTTTCTCTAACACAAGAAAGGGCTGGGTGAGTTCCTGGGATCAATAAGTTACTAACTGTACCAAACAGGCCAGATAGCTCCTCTTGTTTCTAACTCTTACAGTCCAATGTGAACAAATCTGAATTTTATACAGTTTTGCACTCATATCCTGTGGGAATGAACCAAACACTGACAAACGAATTAATTTGACTTTTAGACTGAGGTTTTGACATTTGCAACACTGTAAAATAAAAGTTCAGATGAGATGCAGGCCAGCATCATTATTTCAAATCTACTTGAAACTGTTTTTTTTAAATAACCAGAGTAACTCTTTACTCACCCCGACGAAGTCATACACACCAGTGCCCCCTTCCCAAGTGGGGAAGAACGTGGCCAGGAACAGCATCTGGAACAGGGAGGTAAGGTTTGAGAGTTAGCAGATCAATACAGGACACCAGTATGGCCAGCGGGGCCTGTGCTACACTTGGCTCCCACTAGGGGGAGACATAGGCTCACACAGGCCCTGCAGAGTAGATGAGTCCTGTTATGTCCCTTAAGGACACAAACCTCCTCTACCACCTCTTCTTGTACAGTTCTGTTCTCCTCCTGAACCCGTCTCTATTCCCACACTTCCACAGGATGAGAGGAAAATGGACTTGAACTCAAAGCAATCAAGGAGGGAAAGATTGCAGGCGATCTGCGGTCTTACCTTACAGAGCTGTACAAACAGGTAAGTGGCCCCTGCCTGCACACATCTCCAGAAAGCATTATACTCTGACCTGAGAGAGGGACAATGGAGAGGTTAGGAGGTTATTGAGGTTTCAGCTCTGCACGCTGCCCTGAAAGGCTTATTACCCTACATGCCACTGTGTGCAATGCAACACAGGGCACCTCGGCGGCACGATGACTCTTTTTGTCACCACTGCCTCACAGCGGTGGGTCCCCCAGGAGCTATCTGTCTGGAGTTTGCATGTTCTCCCTGTGTTCCAGGTGCTCCGGTTTCTCTCTCCATCCACAGCACAAAGTCATGCTGGTGGGTTAACTAGCATCTGGGTAAACTGACCCTGGTGTGGGTGTTTGCGTGTTTGTGTCTGTGTACCCTGACTTGTGCCTGTTGCTTGCTGGGATAGGCTCCAACTCCTCCATGACGCTAAACTGGATGAAGCAGATAGAGAGACGGATACACCATCTTCAAACTGACATATTTCTAGAATCGCTTGATCACGTTAAGGGATCTGCTCTGTCAATCAGAGGGCTGCCAGCAGGCTCTGCAGAGCACAGAACAGGGTACAAACAGAGAGCTGCCGGCCTGTCAGAGGTAAGAAGATTACAGCTCTCATCCCGGACGAGCTGCAGGCCGGAGCACAGCCGGATTCTCCTGCCCCCTGGAAATCCTCACAGGGACAGAGCTACTCACTGCAAGGGTGCCAGGTCCCCAAACCACACAACAAGAGCTCTGAATAAATGTATATTAATACACACTATTATACTATATGTATAATATGATGAAGCAATACAGCTGCTGTAATGCGCTCAAGGAGGTTATTTGTGCTGTAAGCAGACAGGGGTCACTACAGGCAGAGATACTGTTGGGCCTCATAAGAGGAATCATGTTAAAAATCTGCCGTCCAGTATGAACGATGCACAGCTGTAGCTTGAAACACTTTAAATGATACATTAGATGACACCTTAAATGATATCTGATTAGGAAAATCGACATATAAACTGACGAATTATAGATAGACAGGACAAGACAGGTAAGAAATGAATTTATTATGCTAAGTATTTAATCCAAAACGATTTACAATTTACAGGGTGGTAGTGCAGGATTAGGCCTCTCAACCTAGTCTTACGAGCTCAAAGTCTCTGACCAGTAATCCACACCGCAGTTACACTGAGCAGACATACGGACACAGCAATGTAATGACGAGCCGTGCGGGCAAGCGGACACCACCAACAGCTCGCAAACTGCTCGGTTAATCGTAGTAACGCGACAGACAGCTCTCTTAATGAGACCACATTCATTTGCACGACGTTAATGCAGCTGGAAATTTGATACAAATAGTTCTCGAAAAGAAAATATCACAATGACCGACACCCCTGCAGAGCCTGGAGCTCAGACGAACCGTTACAGTGCAGAAGTGTCCACAACTAACCGTTTCACAACGTGCTGAGAAACATTACTAATTAAAAGGGAAACGATTTTGCGATGTAATCTTATTAAAAGTCACCACCACCATTACCGACATATAATGAGAATAAAAATATACTTACAGTCCGCTGCACTTGTAGGTGATGAAGTAGGGAAAATACGCCAGAGCGAAGCAATTTCCAAAATGGAACAACGTCATTGTCGATAAATACACCACCCGCGTTAATTAACTCGTTTAGACTCAATTGACAATTAAGAAGACGAACCGTATAAAGATATGGTTGCCCTTCTGGGTAAACACTAAATTCCAAACAAACAGACTAATTTTAAATAAAATGAAAATTATGGCAAACTGCACGACGTCAAGCCTTAATCAGTTAAACACGAACCCAACAGAGCATCAGACTGCGTGAATGTACGATATTTGTCCGGGTAGCAGACGCTAGTGAAGGTTACAGCTGTACGGAAAAGTGCTGTCAAGGCGTCGATTGCAAGATACTGTGCATTACGATATACTTCCAAATCAAAATAGTTTTCGCTATAGCTCAACACTGTAATCACACCCCCTTTCCTAATTAGCGATTTCGTTGTCTTTTATAACCTGCCCACACCGATAAAACCGGCAGCACCAAACATTTTTCTTCAGCTATTCATTTATATCCAACACCTCATGACAAATAGAGACTGCGGAAGCAGATCCCTCAATCTAAATGCTCCGGACTGAATCTAGGGAAACACTGTTCCGAAACTATTGAGTTCCGCCCGTCCATCGATTTCTGTCTGTTGCACAATGAACACTTGGGTTCCTTTAATTTTAACTACTTCATAACATCTCGTTATGAGAAATGTTTTTTTTTCTGTAGTTAACGATTCTTTTACTCTTCATTACATATTGTTACAACAGCTAAATTACACAATGTCATCTTGATAAAAAGGTCCATTATGTGTATTTGTATAGCGATCTTGCAGCTCCTCACATATGAACGGGCCCACCAACACATAGGTGACACACAGCAGCCAGTTTGCACCAGGAACCCCACCACACAGTGAGAAATTACTCCAGTTGATAGGAGGTGATTTCAGGGAGGCCAGTTTAGTCAGAACACAACGGAGAACACCCCTGCTCCTAAGAACAGGCCATGTGATCTTCAATAACCATGTAGTCGTGTCTCTTTCAGATGATAGAAACTCCCTACTCCTTCTCTTTGTCGTCTTCCTTTCCATAGTGACCAGGCCCGGCCCAGCCCTGCTTAACTTCCGAGATCTGATTAGATCAATTTATGGTCATGGTGCAATAATTTGGGGTAAGTCTCTTCCTGTGTTTTTTTCCCACTTCCTGAAGACAGGATGTATGGTAAGCACCATAAAGTGAGATTAAAAAAAATCATAAGCATTCCTCAGCAAAGCATGCTTAAAGCAATTTTTTTTTCACTCGAGTCATTGATGACCGATTTGGTATGAATGAGCTACTTACAACAAGGCCTGTCTACACCATAGGAAAAAAGTTTATTCTTTTAATAACAAGAAAACAATGACTAACATTTTTAAGGGAATCTTCAAAGGACAGTTATGTTCCCCTTTCTTCCCTAAATACTGATCAAATCCCTTCAGCCTTCTGCCACAAGGCCCCATTCTGCCCTGCTTTTAAGGGTGTAAATAAATTTGCTCTAAAGCTTACTGAACAATACCAGTGCATCCTGAAACTTTATTAACATAAACCACTCCATTTCCTTATAGGTCTGTAGGTCCTCTGCTGTTGATTTTGTAATGTCCTGCTCTCTGGAGAGGGTGGATTTGAGCTGTCTGGGCCAAGCACTGCGAGCCCCATCCTCCAGAGACACGCTGGCATTTCTAAATTGCCTAGTTTGGTGCATCTTAATTACTAAACGAGTGCTGGTGCTGGGTGAGAGCATTAAGCGAAGTAGGTGATCTTGATGGGCCAAATGGCCTCATCTTGTCTTCACATGTCCCCCCCATTCATGGAAGCACTTGATCGCCATTCAGTGACAGCCTTGAAACTTTGAGCACCATTACAATGAATTCTGAAGCCCCCAGCCCCCTCGCTGTGCAGTTCTTCAAAGTCACCCAAGAACTTCACTGGGATATTGTCATACAAAAGGGATAAAGGTTTCGAAGACAACCAAGGACAAAAGAAAGCAGTCAGACACCACCGCATGGGTTTAGAAGTCAGATTTATTGACATTACCAGATGTTATTTTATGCTTTTCAACACCAAATAATACAGCAACACCCAAATGGAAAGACAACTAGAGCCGGAGCCAAGACGAGAGCTGGCCCAGGCGGGCCGGCAGGACTGGACACTCAGACACACAGACGAACTCAGAGGCACAGCACCTCGAGCAGGGTGGGGGCGTGGGGCCTCATGGCTGCACTACAGGGGAGTCAGACAGCCAGGACGGGCCGCAGAGGGGGTGCAGCGGGTTGGTCCTGCGCCTCTGTCTTTCGGTGAAGTCCAACAGGGGGATTTACTCCTTGGAATGCATGTAGGTCAGCAGATCGGCCACACGGGTGCTGTAGCCAAACTCATTGTCATACCTGAAGAAAGAGGAGGGGGGACAAAGATTAGCAAAGCAGCTGGAAGACAACGCCGAGCAGCAGGTCCCGGAGGGGCGGGACACAGGGGCCGGGCCTCACCAGGAAATGAGCTTGACGAAGTTGTCGTTCAGGGAGATGCCGGCGCCGGCGTCGAAGATGGAGGAGTGCGTGTCTCCAACGAAGTCTGAGGAGACGACCTGCAGAAAGAGTTACACAACAGACGGTCAGAGACAAGAACACAGCGAGGGGGCAGCCTGTCTGTGCAATGCTCTGAAAAGCCCTCCTATAATATCCACACGATCTGCAGTCACCCACAGTGCCCTAACCCAGGCTCCACCAACACACCCTTAATCCTGCTAGTCAAATACCGACAATGGAGTGCTCCCCCTGGTGGACAGGACATGCAACAGGTGGCAGATTTGCCAAGCCTTCCATCGTCTGTTTTAGCAGGCAGACAAGCCCCCACATAAATAAGTAGGTCCTGGTTGGAAAACTAGTTGTGTGAGAATGTTAATCAGACTACAGCCATTGTTTGAAGTTCCTTATCTGTGTTTTCTGTAGAATCACTGCTGGCCAGGTTTAAATCCGGCTCCTTCTGGAAAGACAACCAAGTGAAAACCAGCCTGACGCCGCCAGACGGCAGCCCATCTCACCGAGTCCTCGGTGTATCCCAGGATGCCCTTCAGGGGGCCCTCGGACGCCTTCTTCACGGCCTCCTTGATCTCAGCATAGCTGGCGGAACGGGACAGGCGGCAGGTCAGGTCGACCACGGACACATCGGCCACGGGGACGCGGAACGCCATACCGGTCAGCTTCCTGCGGGAGGGCGGGGGAGACAAGGGGGTTCCGTCAAGCACCTGTTTGCCTCGAGGGGATCACACTTGAGCCGCAGCAAAGACCCAGGCCACTTGTCCACCTTGAGCCCCAAAAACTTCAAGATGTTCAGGCAAACCGATATCCCCCCCAGCCCGGAATCTCCAGCGGGAGACCAGGACAGCTGCTGCGGCTCTCATCCCGAGAAAGTCAGGACACGGCGCTTCCAAACTCCCCGAGAGGCACACAGCTTGCCCCCTCCTCGCCTGCAGCTCCCACGCCAGGATGCAGGACGGACACAGCTCGCCAGCGGATCCTGTGCACTCCCGGGTACCCCAGGAAGCCAGCGGGGTCTCTCCAGGAACACCCCGTCCGGTCTTGAGCTCATCAGCGCTCTGGGCCGGTCGGAAGCTGCCCCTTCGGGAGGCTCCGGTCTCGGCTCTCGGGCACCAGTGCACTAGGATCCTCACGATCGTGACACCCGGCTCCCGGCTCTTCCCTCCTCCCAACACTCACCCGTTGAGCTCAGGGATGACCTTGCCCACAGCCTTGGCAGCCCCAGTGGATGCTGGGATGATGTTCTGGTGGGCACCTCTGCCGTCACGCCAGGCTTTGGCCGAGGGGCCGTCCACAGTCTTCTGGGTCGCGGTGTAGGCATGCACCGTGGTCTGGCGAGAGAGACACCAGGGTTGTGTCCAGCGGGACTTCTATAACCACACATCACCACCTCCCTCCTGAAGAGTACAGCCCTCCCTCCCCCTCCCTCCCGCAGGAAGCTGAGGTCCTGGGAACATCCAATTAGCACACCAGCTTCCTGCACCACAGCCCGATCCCAAGTATCGCACCAGGCCAGCCTCCATGAACGGCTGGTGTTGGGCCCACTGCGTGCTGTGCTTGGCGCTTGGAGAGCTCGGGCCTCAGAGCTGGAAGAGATCTGATCGGTCAGATCGGACTGCTGTCCTCACCATGAGCGCCTCATCGATGCCGAAGTTGTCGTGGATGACCTTGGCCAGGGGCGCCAGGCAGTTCGTGGTGCAGGAGGCGTTGCTGTGGAGGAGAGGAGACCGTCGGCATGCAGGACGAGACTCGAGACACTACAGGAAGGCGACTGTTTCGGCACCAAGGCAACAGTTCCAGCTCTGCTCACCTGACGATGGTCATGCTGGAAGGGTCATATTTGTCCTCGTTGACGCCCATCACGAACATGGGGGCGTCAGGGGAGGGAGCAGACACCACCACGCGCTTGGCGCCGCCCTGCAGGTGAGCCTGGGAGGTGGCGAGAGCAACACATTAGCACTTGCACTAATTATATCCTCAGTATTTTCAAATCAGGGCATTCCTGAACACAGCTGCATGACTAACTGTGGTCCTGTGGTCAAGAGTCTCGAAGCGACCAGTTTTAAGCCGCTATATAAACTCAGATCTTTGTATTACTCATCTTTGCAAATCCAGAATAGCAGCTCCTTTGCCACCTTAACAACTTTATACTGCACTGAAACCCCCAGTAAGTTACCACCCCCCCACACCACCCGAGCCTGCGCCAACACTCACAGAAGCCTTCTCGATGCTGAGGAAGACTCCGGTCGACTCCACCACGTACAGGGCTCCGCAGTTGCCCCAGGGGATCTCTGCAGGCTTCATACTGAGGGAACAGACAGGCGAGACGGTCAGACAGTCGCTCATCGACAGCGGAGCAGACAGCCAGTGCTGACCACGCAGTCCAGGGGGGAGGGGTCACCCAGTGCTGACCACGCAGTCTGGGGGGGAGGGGTCACCCCATCCGCCCCAGGGCCCCACTTTGTTATTCTTGGAGCTTTATGCCAGGCGGCACCGTGGCGCCAGCTCTGAAAACAGAACAGTACTGCACACCCTCCCCCTCCCCCTCCAGCCGAGCGGAAGAGGACACGCAGCCCGACCCCCGACCCCCAGCCGGCCACGCACCACTGGAAGACAGAGATGACGTGGTCGTCCACCACCAGCTTCCCGCCCTCAGCACGCACGTCCCCAGAGTAGCGGCCGTGAGTGGAGTCGTACTTGAACATGTAGACCTGCAGGGGGCGGCAGAGCGCGAGAGGAGAGAAACAGGTTTAAACACGGATCGCGGAATATCCCACAGGAGTGCAGCGGTCCCTGGATCTGTTCCCGATTCTGCCTGGGCAATAACCCGGCTCCCCCCCTCCGTACAGAGCCAGCCAGATGTGCACAGCAAGCACCCCCCAAGTCCCAATCCCAGCAGTCCCGGCTCGTACCATGTACTGGAGGTCGATGAAGGGGTCGTTGATGGCCGTCACCTTGATGCCCTTCTGCAGGCACGCCCTGAGGACCAGGCGGCCGATACGGCCGAACCTGCAGTGAGAGAAGGAAGGGTGAGGAACAGCTGCAGAAACACCGATTCACAGCTCAACACAATGTGACCGTTCTGCAGATGTGCTTGTCTAGGGTCACTTGAAAAAGGAAGGAAAAAAAATACATGTACAGGTCATTGCAACGACACTTCACAATCAGAAGTTACACACTGGATCAAGAGGGGCAGGCAGCCCAGAATGAGAGCTGGAACAAGACAGTGAGGAGGATGAGTCTTTAATCCCCATCCTTAGCATCTGTGTCAGAGGCAGTTTAGTGTCTGTGTTCGGGGGGGAGGGGACTTCCAGCAGACTCTCTGAGCCACACGTCTGTCACTGCCTCTCCAGCAGTAAAGCCCTGGGAACTGTTAACCTCTGGGCGGGATCTGATCCCAGCGAACCAGGCAGCACTCAGATCACCCCCCTCGCTCTCCACGAGCCTGTTCACGGATGCTGTGCCAGCCCTGGTGGGCGGAGGGATTGGGCACAGGAACCAGCACAACCCCCCGTAGAGGAGGGAGCCAAGTCCCAGAAACTCAGCCAGGACAAGTGGGAGGCAGATCGGGAAGCTCGCCAATTTCATTCTTTAGGAAAAGAAAACTGCAGTTTTCTGGAAGAATTGCTTAGAAAATAAAGATGGAAGGGCTTACCCATTGATTCCAACACACAAGTCTGACATGGTTGTTGTTTAGTAGGATGTGGTGCTGAGCCTGCAGAGAGAGAAAGAAAACCTTGAGAACAATCAGCATCATGGCTTCAACCACCCACCGAATTTGCCCTAGTTTTTACATCTTTATTCACAGTTTGTGCCATCCTGTGTCAGAGGTACTTTAAAGTTCATACACTTATTTTCAGGGTGGAAGGCAAAAAAAAAACTGCAGCAGCACAGTGGCTTCAGCACAGCCATTTACACAACAGGCTCATCGTGAAGCCAAAGCCGCAGCACAAGGCCCGCTTCGACATCCAGCCCCAGCAAAGGGGCCCAGTAGGAAGCATGCGAGTCCACACAGGAAGTCCCTGGCTCAGATGTTCCCCCCGCGATGGAGGAGAGTTCCAGTACCGCCCAGCCTGGCCCAGCGCTCTGAAATCACGAGGAACCCACAGGAGCTGCCCTCGTAAACCCAGCACAGTTTTCGTTGGCGAAACCTGTCGCCTTACAGCTTGGAAAGCAGCCGGAAGCCAGCGAACGGTTGCTGCTGAAGAAACAGGTGGGAAGGAGAAAAACAAGTAGTGCAGAAGAAGAAAGATATTTTGGAATCCTACCAACTGAACTGCTCAGCCCTCACTCTCCTTATAAGGTCAGCCTCTGAGCGAAAAAGGAGGAGGAGAGACATCAAGTAAGATTTAAGAACTTTGCAGGCAGCTCTGAGCAGGAAGTTGAGGCTACAAGATAGAGCACTTCCTCCAAGCCGACTGCTGCAGAGAAGAAAAAAAAGCCAAGCACTTCCCAGTTAACAGGCCATCTCAGGCAGAGGTTATGTGGGTCGAGCCCAGGGCACTCAGGCACAGCCCCCCATCCTTAAAACCTTTTTCTACCCCCTTCAAAAAATATCAGACCAAGTACAACTCGATCAGATCTCCCTACCTGCTGAGCGGTATAAAAGATTAAATCAATAGCTCGTTTGCAAGATCAAGTGTTTTTTTGTGCACTTGTTATCTCTCCTGGTTTCCCTTTCGTGTCCATGATGTGGTGTCACTACTGCGTGCTCCAGGTGGGATCTGATTTCACCAGTTACCCTTTACTGTGTTTTACTGTGGTACACTCCTGTAAAGGGGAGGAGTGTGGGTTTCAGCAATGAAATGAGAAGTTGAGCAAATTCCTCAACTGTAACAAGAATATGGTTCAAATACCGACAAGGAGACTCCTTTCACACACTCGAGGGTTGAGCAAGACGCAGTTGCACAAGCGCCAAGCCTGGCTTCTGCCCCAGCCCAAGACCTGCAGGACACTGGCCTTCGGGAGTCAGGCACCAGGAGCACTGAAAGGAGAAACATCACCTTTAAAACCTCCCGAATCTTGAATCTCCTGGCCACTCTCCGGGCTGCGACGCCCGACAGTTTTGAGAAAGAGAGCAGCTCTGCTAGTGCTGCTCGAGGAGCTGCAGTTTAAAAAAAAAAGTTTCCTGAAAGCTCCCGGGGGCAGCCAGTCCAGAGTCAGCAGGGATAAGAGACAAAAACCTCTTTACACAGCAAGGCTAAACGTAAGGAGGGGGCCTGGCCTGGGACAGCTGTAGACAAGGCACACTTGCCAATGGCAGCCTGTCCTTGCCTAGTCACTGAAAAGGCTAATGAGCACGAAACACCCAGACCCTCCTGTCCAGAGCAGCAGGATTTTCACTGCACAGGCTCGCAGACCCCCGCGCCCACGGGGCACGACACCAATGGCCACCAAACCAACCAAAAATGAGAACGGAATCGCTCTCCGCTTGCCCTGCCTGAGCCAGTCTGTCCTCACTGTCCTCATGGGGGTTTCAGACAAGGGCAAACGATCTCCGAGGCTCACGAGCTGCCAGTCAGCGACAGTCTGGGCCCTGCAGGCACTACAGTGTAAAACAGACTTTACGGTCACCAACCATCATCTGGAATTCATTCACAGTTGCAGACACTTTCACACCCAGCAGCTCTAGAGCAGGAGTGGAGTCTCCTCTCTCGGTCCCGCACCAAAGGGGGTCCAGTCCTGGAGGCCCACACACCTGTCTGGTTTCTGTTGCAGACAGGCTCTCTGCTACACTGAACCCGTAACAGACTTACCCGGATTAACTTCAACTGGCTGACTGTTTTCAGCTCTTAAACTAGCTAATGGATGCCTTCTAACTGCTACAATTACAGTTCTCTACTCACAGTGTTCCAATTAAGAAGCTAAAGTTCAATTAAGACTTTAATTAAGTAATTAAGCAGAGCTGGATTGAACATCAGCAAGTGTGTGCTGCTCTGCAGTAGGGTATTCCTAAAGTCTAGAGACACGTGCTCGATAATTGAATAATACATTCGAGACCTGCAGAGCTTGAAGCCTGAAGAACACCTGGACTGGTTCCAAACAATCATTAAATTTAACATGTAATCTTCTTAGTTGTTTGCAGTTATCCCGTGTCTTCAGAGCTCTGACTTAATGGTGCCCTAGAAAATTCACTGACTGGACTGCATGTCTGTGGTCACAGCTCTGGACTCCCAATTCAAAGGTCAGGGATCCAAATACACGTAATCACCCAATTAGTACCTTCTAATGACCCTTCTACTAAATTGCCAACTGATCAGTCACACGCTTAATTAGGAGACGATTAATGTACTCGCCAGATCGTGATTTTTTTACCAATTAAGGCTACAGAAAACAAATCTGCAGGACTTAGGGAGTCAGAAGTAAGAAAAACAAGGAATCCAGACAGTTATCCTGGAAAAAACAGGTGAGGACTCAAATCACAGCAAGATGGATTGAAGGTACCCTTAAAACCTAAAGCTTAAAATTCCGGGGAACCTTCATTCCTGTCTGCTGAGCGGATAATCTGGGTGAACAGTCATACAGACATCCCCTCTTGCCAGGAGCCGCTTCCTCAACTTGCCCCCAGGGGTCCTGTCTGGAGCTCAAAGTCATTTCAAGACCCTTCCAGAACCACCAGCTCCCTCCAGTCCGACCTGCCTTCCGGCACCACCCGCCTGGCCCAGTCCCCCCCATTCCTGCTGTTGACTGGGTCAGGCCCTGCACAGCTCAGGATGGGCTGGGTTCTGCTGTCAGTGCCTAGGCCAGCACACACACACGCACACACGTGCTCTGGCTGCACAATTCAACTCTCCGCATCAGCAGGAATTCAAGGGCTTGTCCTTGCAGCAGGACTCTGCACAAATCCTCTTATTCTCCATGTCACTGCCTCTGTGCACAAGCAGAGGGGATTAGAGCTGGCAGGAGACATGGACCAGCAACCTCATCTCATCCCCCCACAACATCCCACCTTCCTGCATCATCGCTGACAGATGAGCCAATGACAGCGCAGGGGCAGCCCAGGCATCCTGCTCGCATCACCCGGAAAAAACACACCGAGCTGCAGCTGCTTTCCAGGGAAAAGGCCGGGTCCCCCACTGCCGTCGGAGAATGGGGTTCCCTCTCCGGCCCCAAAACATTCTCAGCCGCCTCTTGCCGTTCTCGCCGGCGCGACTGGCTAAAGGCAACATGCGGAATGGGGACACAGGGCAGATCCGGGGCTTTGCAGGGGCAGTTCCGGTGAACGTACCCCACTGTGAAGCCCCGAGTGAGCGAGTCCGCGGGGCGGCGACAAACAGGCTCAAGGACAAGAGCAGCGGCCTGTTTCGGCGAAGCCAGGCAGCCGCAGACACGGGTGCTCTCCTGGCCACGGTGCTCAGCTCTCCCCCCGATGCCCTTGTCCAGCTGCTCGTTACCCTTCGGAAGAAACTGCAGCCTGGCCTTCAAGAACTCGCCTGCAGACAGAGTCGGAGAGGGATGTAAACATCCGTCTCTCTGGGGTTCACCCCACCAGCATCGCAAGGCTCTGCTAACACACCTGTTCCCACATAACCCATATCGATGGGGCCCCCTGGTGGCCGAGGTATATTACACCCTCCAGTGTTCCTCCAGTGGGGCAGTAGCAGTGGGTGGGATGTTTCCTTTCATCCATTCAAGAAATCTAAGGGGCCTGCTTTCCAGCCCCCCCGACTGCCTACAGAAGCACGAATCGCCCCAGCAAGCCTTCCGCCCGACTTCCTCACTACAGAGCCCAACTAATTATTCGCTCGACGGAACCGATTGAGCTCTACCCCTCCCCCCGGGAGTTCCTGGCAATTTCAAGAGCTCGCAACACCTGCAGGGCTGTTGGCTGACAGACGGGCCCGTTCTCACTGGGCTGCTGCCCGAGGCATAGACCTGCCCAGAGCCTGCAGGATACAGCACCACCCGCTGCGCGGTCAGTCCAGGAGGCGCGAGGCTCGGATCGGGAGCGATTCCTCCGGGCCTGTCATTTTCGGTTCAGGAACAGTTAACAACTACTCCCTCTACACAACGTCCTCCAAGCAGGAAAGGTCTCGTTACTGCAAGCCTTCGTTCAAATAAGCAACAGGGCCAGGCTGGACTGAAAACCAGGAGCCCGATCCTCGGGAAACGCACACCTCCGGCACCCTCTGTTCTGAGCTGCTGACACCAACAAACTCCAGGTTATACTCCCTGTGTATCCATCACGTTCCCATTGCCCATCAAAATCAAATCCACAGCTCCCCAAAGACTCACCAAAACTGTCTCAGAGAAACTCATTTACGCCTGAACTACTGAATCAAGCGTGCAGGTATCCAGATTGCATCCATACTGCGCTACAGGGCTCACAGCACTACAATATCCTTTTTGAAAGTCTGTTACTAACCCCCCCCCCACAGCCTGTGGATTCTGAGGAGAGCAGTAACCGCCAGTTCAAGACTGGACAGGTTCCTGGAGTGCGGGGGGCGGGGAGGAGCTGGAGAACAAGCAGCAGGAAGGAAAGAGCAGAGGGAGAAGCCATTTTGTGCCAGAGCTAGCTGCTGCATCATCCAGCCATTTTCCTCTCCAGGACCTGCTCTTCCTCAGATCAAAGCTCCAATAAAACGTCAAAAACACCCGCAGCTACACATGGGAGCACTTAGGGAAGCTCAGAGGGATGTGAGACCAGCCCGATTTCACAGCCCTGAGTCTAACTGCACAGATCCTCAGCGCTCCCTCTCTTCTCCACTCCGGGGGGTACAGATCCCCGAGATCCTCACCCCTCATCGCTCCCCAAGTCCACATCCCTGCGGGACACACCACCACAACCCATGGGTGCCGAGAGACTGGCTCCCCACTATGGAAGTGTCACCTTGGGGCTACCTGGGAACAAGGTCAGTCAGACATCATAAGCATCAAGAGGTTTTTAGTTCAAAACGTATTTCCTACATGGTTCTCAGAATAACACACTATAAGGGTGAACCCCTGTCTGAGATACCTGGAAAAGCCAACTGTCTGTTCTCTCTTTCAGCATTTTATTGGATTTGGGAGATGAAGCCAAGCTTTTCACTTTTTGCACAGGAGATCCTGCAGCAGGTAAATCATCCATAAATCACCCAAATGCCCAGCTTTAAACAGAGACACAAACACGATTTAAAGTGCAGCTACAAGACTCGTTAACACTGTGGCTGCCTTTGGCAAAGAGTGCCCTTGAAAAGAGCTCACACACACCCCCCCCCACGAGACACTGCGTCTGCCTGGCTCAGGCCCAGGCTCTGCACCAGCACTGCGGCAGGATGCACTGACCCGCACACACACCCCCAGGGCGGGTGTCCCGGCGTGATCCCCCCTCCTGATCCCAGACCCCTTGAAGGACTTCTGACAGCAAGAGCCTGCAGACAGTCAGAGCCCTCATGATCAGTGCGCAGTTAGGAAAACTCCCCAGATCGGGAAGCCAGAAGCCTTAGACAACATCTCCAAATCCCCAGAACTCAGGCGGGAAGAACCCGGGAAGCAGGAGGAAGCCCGTGCAAGTCAGTCAGGTGAGAGGACAGCACAGGCCGCTGGCTCAGGAAGGGTTAAAAACGGACGGTGCTCTGAATTATGGGATCCAAAGGGCAAAACATCTCCGCGATGCCTTTTCCGTAGGGAGGAATAAAGTGGAAGAGGATCTAATCAGGCCTTTGCACCTGCCGTGTGCATGAGTCCAACAATAAGAATAAGAGCTACACCTCAGAGACATTTCACTCCCTTACTGTTTTTACAGTGTGAGACAGCACAGCTCAACACGAACTGTAGTGATCAAACCCTGGACTGCAGCACGAACCCATCACACGACAGCTCACAGAGAGCCATTACTGGTGCTTATTCCTCCAGTCAGAGTCCGCCAGGGACCACGGTCCTTCGGTACCTCGACAGTAAGACACAGCCCTAGTGCGCGACGTGCATGTTGGCCCGCGAGGCTGTCGTGGCCCGTTACGGGAAACCACGAACGTTATTAACGCGCATCGCGCCCCCACTGCCACTCGCGACAGCGACGTGAAGCCAGCAGCGGGAGGCCCCGCCCTGCCCCGGGAGGGGGGGGGCGGACACGGTAGTCATACGAGCACATTCACCGGCGGCAGGAATGAGTAAGGACACGGCCCACGGGGCTGTCCCGCGTCTCCGCATGAGTCACCCCCCCCGCCCCCCCGGGAGATCCGCTACCAGCCGGCCGGCACGTCCGCCCGGCGCCCCACACACGGGCCCGCTCAGGGTGCAAACGCTCACCCCGCTTGATTCAATTATTAAATCAAGAAAAATAAGTTCCGTTTCTTTTCCCCCTATTCACATTTAGACGATCCGAGTCCGGGGTTCATTCATTCCGAAACAGGCGGTACTTTTGTGGTTTCAAGCCAATAATAATTGGCCACGACTCATTCACGCTTCTGAAAATGACAAGGAAGAGGAGGAAGAGGAAGAAGGCGGGGGGGGGTTCACCAGCGACACGCGCACCCCGGGCCCTCACTCAGCGCGAGGCTCATTAGGCCTCGTGAAAGCGGACCGGACCGGATCGGGGCAGGCGGCGAGTCCGGCCGGACCGAGCGACCCCTCCGCTCACAGGGGTCAGAGATGACCGTTTCCTGAGCGGTACTGGCGGCAGGCAGCAGGAGCACTGCGGAGAGTCATTGTAAAGATAGAGTAGTACTTGCACGGAAAATTACCACACGCACACGCTCATACACGCTCACACACACCACCCCGGTGCTGAATTAGCCGGGATGCTTCGCTCGCCGCCATTGAGGCCAGTGTCGGCTGAGACGCACAGGCGTCCCTCGATGTCGTCCCGGGCTGCCGCGTGCTCTTGTGGAAGAGGGGTGTTGTGCCCGGGGGTTCATCCCCCCAGAGATCCCCTCACTGACCACACTGCCCACCCGGGCTCGCTCGGCCGCACGCCGTGACGCAGGAGCTCCGAGCCGCTCCAGCAGCCTCCCTCGCCGGCCAGAGCGCCGGACAGGCTCGCCTGGGGGCACGGCCGGCCGCCTGTCCACGCCGGGGAGCCGCTGAGGTGTCACCCCGACTCCCCGCGAGCAGGATGGAGGGGAGCGCTCGCCTGCCGCCCGGGCGGCCGCGACCGACGAGCCGCGCTAATTTCATGCTGAATTAAATTTCATCAGTTTTATATGCAAATTCAATATTTGATTCATTAAATAAAAAAAAACAAAGCATCGGAGGGCGTACTTCTGCGTGCTTTCAAGGTTATATCACTTCCTTTTTAAACGGGAGCATCTCTTCCCCATTAAGCCCAAGTGCGACAGGCGCCCTCACGTCTCCCCACCCCGCAGTCCACACCTATGCAGAACAGGTGCTCTAATTCCGCGACACCGCCTTTAGGCATCCTTTTCTTGCGCCTTTCGGGAGATTAAGGAGAAAACCGAAACCCCTCCCCCCTCTCTTACCTTCCTCCTCCGATGCTGCAGTGTGTCTGCGGGTCTCCGCCTCCGCCATCCAGCATTTATACCGGGCACGCGCCACTTCAGCCAGGCCGGGCCCGGGTTGCCATGGAAACGCCGCAACGTCACTGTTACAGAGGGAAGGAGGGAGGAGAAGGACGGGGCTGAGAGGCAGCACCAGAGGACTGTCACGGCTGCTATGGAAACCCCGGCCCGGGACTCGAGGGGAATGAGTGACACGTGCAGGCCAACGCATCGCACCGGTACCGCACCGGCGCCGGAGAGCACAGCGGGCTGCGGGCCCGCAGAACAAGGGGGCTGTCGAACCGGCAAGTCAAGCCTGCTGCAGCACTGATTGCCTACAGATTCGCAATTTCCCGTTGCTCAACGTCATTACGTAAGACTGACAATGTCTCATCCCGGAAGCTTCGGGGTCACGTTATCACGTTAAGCAATAGCTGTGGACAAGTACATCACCCCCAGTTACCGGACAAAAACTGCAGAAGGAAGTCTCACTTTTCTGTTATACTCTATTGTGTTTGATTTCAGTTTGAACCTTGTGAAATAAACCGTTAAGTCATGCAGAACAGACAGCGAGCTGTTCTCTGTGATTCCGCATCTCCGCAGGACGATTGACCTTGACAGCGGCTCCTTAGGCCGACCTGTCGAGAGACCTTTTTCAGTCCAATCCTCCTGTAGCGTGTTATGCTCAAGATTAAAAAGACTAAGCTATTTTAACCTTCTCGCAGCTGGACAGCCGCTATTTTAAAAGATAACATCAATGATTTACTACGAGCTGCGATGTCCCCCGTCTCTCCCTTCCTGACCTGTGTGATACTTCTCCCTCCTGGGTGACCCATAAACTTATCAACATTTCTGACCACAATTCAGGTGCCGTTGAGTCTGTTGAACTGTGTGACTTGGCTGGCTATCGTTATAATTTCCGCGTCTTGTCTGTAAAGGCGTGTGGTGATCAGAGGTAATCTAGGCGCGCTCTTGGTGTGATCTCGCGTGCTCAATTAGCTGGCCGACCTACGCGAGGAGAGAAGACGGTTCTGTAAAAATACATGTATTTCTTCAGCCACTTATTATAAACAATACAAACACAATACTGACCTGTATATTAATCAGATTTCTTTTAAAGTCGACTTAAAAAAAATGTGTTTTATTTTGGTTATTATATCATTGTGTTTTTCACAACACTTTCAATGATATATTTTCCTGATAATTTACACTTCATTGTTTGTAAGTTGCTTTCGTTAGAGGTGTCATTTAAATATATTTATGACAACACCATCGACAACTACATAGAATTTGCTGTACCAATAGCTTTTTTGCTGCTGACCACGATATCAGAACTAAATGCTGCACACTGGTGGTGGTGGAGGGGAGTCCCCATTACCTGTAAAGCGCTTTGAGTGGAGTGTCCAGAAAAGCGCTATATAAGTGTAAGCAATTATTATTATTATTATTATTATTATTATTATTAATCAAGTGAAGATTGTTCAGGAGAAAAATAACCAGGTGATCAGAAATATTCTTTTAATATTCCAATCAGTAATATAACCGAATATAAGAGACACAGAACAAACTTATAAACCTAACCTTAAAACACAAACTACCACCCTATTTAAGCGATCGCGAGTAGGACAGTTTGCACATGCGCCCTGTCAAGGCCACTGCGGAACGGAAATAAGGCTGACAGGCTGCGGAAGCGGGGAAGGGCAGGATGGGAAATGTAGTTTATCTATGCTTTTATATAGAATACATAAATCGATCAATCAACCATACGGGAACTCGTCACCTCTAAACATATTGGCACAGACGCCGTTTTTGTCAGCATCTGCATGTGTTTTGCGTCGAGTTCCCTTAGATCTAGGTCTAACAAAAGGCTTGATACGGCGTTGGTATCTAATAATAATGCAATCAGTGCGTGTTAGTTTCATGAGTTGGTACAATTGCAAAGTACAAATACATGAAAAAAAGTGCTTTTAAGACTTACTCAAAGTTTAATTATTTTAAAAATAATTTGTTTCAGAACATTTCCAACAAAAGGCAGAAAAGCTTTAATTGCTGTGCAGTGGTAGTTCTTTCTATACATACTTAGCATCCAGGTGGGGCTGCACACTGGTGCATGACCTGTAAAGCGCTTTGAGTGGAGTGTCCAGAAAAGCGCTATATAAGTGTAAGCAATTATCATTATACTTGGACAATGATTTTGTGTGTCTTATTGTCGTGGACAATGTGCTGTTGTCAATATTTCTGTCCTTGCTGTGTTAGACAGGATAAGCAGCTATATGCTCCAAGTGGCTCCGCCGTCCTTTTCCGTGAAACGCTACACGTCTTTCTGCAAGGATCGCTAGAGAAGGTTACATTCCCACTCGACCCCAGAGTTGACAATGGGCGGGCTGGCTGGCCTCTTGAATAGGGGTTCCTGCATAATTCATGCCAGGTCCCTTCAGTGTCCCATTTCTCTATTGATCTATTGATCACCTGTCAGGAGGTGACCTCGGATGACTGACTTACACCCCTCCCCCCCTCTTCCTCATGCACGGTCAGGACTGGACTCAGCCTTCAGCCCCTCTCAACCTCTCTTTTATAAAGGGTGTCATATATTTTTACTGGCTCGTAATAACAAGGCTTTTGTTTTGATAGGACTGTAAAACTGAGAGGCCTAGTCGAGGCAGATCCCCAGCCTCGCTTTGTCTGGTAACCCGGCGCACCAAGCTCCTTGACTCCCACACCGTCCCAGCCTATAGTGAGGTGTCATTTCTGCACAGGCCCCCACTCACATTACATTACTAAGGAATTTTATTTTTGAACAAGCGCGTAGGTGATTTGTTTCGTATTGAAAAACAGCTGTGAACTCTGCTGCAAGTGCAATATAGCAAATAAATCATTTTTTTGTAAATCAGATTAATCTAACTGTGCTCTACAAGCAGAAGGTTCTAGATAAGGCCATCATATGTGAGACAACCCCTCCTGTGTGAATTTATACTACTCTCATGGGAGAGGCCTCTCTTAAAAATTGCTAAATTATTCTCTTATTTCCTGCAATATTGTTTGTCCTATCCTCTTTGTTCATGATGCTTGATGTTTTTTTTTGTGTTGTTGTACTGTAGTGTTCAACTCTACGCAAAACAATTTTCCCATAGGGGATAATACAGTTTAAATTGAATCTCATGAAAATGGCTACTGAGAGTGGAAAGTGACTTAATGCCCTAATGCTCACGGCCCTGTCCTAAATGTAACATTGTTTATTTTATTTTGTCTACTACCCTGTGCTGGCTCTGTGGAATGTTTTACAGTATATAGATCTAAACAGAAATCAAGAAAAATTCGTATGAATTTGGGAGTCTAGGTAGGTTTCCATATGCAAAGACGTGTGGTCTGAAAAACTATTACATTTTAATAATTCTTGAGTAAATATCATATAAATATAGTTTAGTTGATGAAAGTTCAGCCTGTTTTATACAAATAATTGTAACAATTATATTATTAATTCTATTAACAACTATCTCTTACAGGGTAAGAAACAGCAAAACATAAAAAAGTAAAAATATTCCCAAAGGACACCCATTTTATTTTAATGAATTATTACAAACCAGTTACTGTAGTTAATGAGGTAGTAAAAAAGTTAGTTATCAATTTTTTTATATTAATAAACATATCACCAAAGGGGAAATCATTAAAGGAGAACTAATAGAAAATAATAATAAACTTTATTTTATATAGCGCCTTTAAAGGTGGCTTCTCAATGTGCTTGAGTAAGACTTTTTTAAAGATCTTTATCTGAATACATCAAATCAAGATTATCATCTAAACTTTTCAGAGCGTAATGATCATGGAAAACTTTTATTTATCCACTCAAAGGCATATAGCACTCTCAGCTAATAAAATAATGTAAACATGATTGAAACAGAACAATATGTATTCCTCTTGTAGTAGGTATATCCAGAGTTTACTATTATTTAAATTGTTTGGAAATTTCTGCAAAGTCTAATCAACACGGCCCCCTAAATCAGCAGCCGAATACATTCTCTATGCACAGAGTCTGGAAATCCACGCGCCTTGTTAATCTGAGGGATCTGTGCGTTTCGCAGGAGTTTGCCCATTCCGGACTGCTTAATGCCTACTGCACAGCCTTCAGCTCAAGTCTCCAGGTTACTCCTTCCTTCTCTGGGATCAGGTTGGAGCTGAATGATTCCCAGCGCCGCTTGGCTGGGCTTCTTCCTCATTGCCACCCTGTGGAAACCCTTCCTGTTCAGTCTCCTCCTGATGGTCGAGGCGTGGACTCGGATGTCCGCCGCAGCCAGTAAGGCCTGCAGATCCCTGGATGTCACTCTGGGGTTCTTTGTGACCTCCTGCATGATCTTCCGGGTTGTTCTCGGGGAGATCTTGGTGGGACGGCCGGTCCTGGGCAGAGTCTCTGTAGTCTTGAATATTTTCCATTTCTTGAGGATTTGCCTGACAGTGGATCTATGGAGCTGCAGCTCTTTGGAGATGGTTTTGTATCCCTTTCCAGCCCGATGAGCATCAACTACTCTTTTTCTGAGGTCCTCTGAAGTCTCTTTTGATCGTGGCATGATGGCATACCAGCCTGTATGGTGAAGAACAAACTCACAAAGTTTCTGACCGTTATACAGGACAAGGCTGCCCCAACTCTGTCCTCATTTACTTGTCACCTAATTATTTAACTGCCTGATTCTAATTAGCACCTTAATTGTGCTAAGTAAGCTAACTTACTACTTATTATTTCACATACACCAATTCCTAATTGTTCATTTTATGTTTCTACTTCTTACACCACTGTGTCTTCAAAAAATTGAATCAGTAAATATAAACCCCTTTTGGTAACATGAGAAGAGACTGGTCTCGATTAAACAGGGGTATCATGGGAACTCCCATAATTATAGCAGGGCTCACAAACTTCTTCTCTGCAACGTATAGGCTTACAGCTGGCACAGCGGTTCAGAGGTCAGCATTGCTGCTTTGTAGCACTGTGGCCCTGGGTTCAATTCCAGACCTGGGGAGCTGTCTGTGTGGAGTCTGCATGTTCTCCTGTGTTTGTGTGGGTTTCCTCTGGGTGCCCTGGTTTCCTCCAGCAGTGCAAAGACATACTGGTGGGTTAAATGGTGTCTGGTCCAATCGCAAGTGTGTGTCTGACAGGGTGAAACAGTGGGGATTCTTGGGGACACGCTCTGATGGCCATCGGGCTGCTGGGATTCGCGAGCTACGTCACTGCAAACCTGCTCACTTCTGAGCTTTCTGTCACTTTCCCTGTGTCTCGGCCAAAGTTAGACATTGCATGTCTGTAAAAAACTGGTTAAGTTCAAAAACACTTTTTATACGCGAAAAACGGGTGTTTTTTCTTCATCGTGATCAGCTTAGAATCTTTGTCTACGCTGTAAGTTCTTTACTCTTTAATTAAACGTTTAAAGTAGGATTTCATAGACGCCACACGCGTTCCGTACAGGAAGAGATCCCATGGGACCCCCTCCCCGTGGTGAGAAGCAGATCCGCAGGACTCCCCCCCAATCAGGGGCTGAGAAAATAGCGCCCCGCCCACTGCGCTCCTGCGAGAGTCGACGCGCGACAGGCGCTTATCGCCCCTTTTCCCTGCCGACTGCTGGCCCCTGCAGACCACACCTATACAGAACAGGAGATCCATCTGTTTTTGTCTAGATTCCGCATCCCGACGCCCGCCCTCTCCTTACCTTCCTCGCCCGCCGCTGCGGTGTGTCTGCGGGTCTCCGCGCCGCGCAGCCAGCATTTATACCGGCCCGCGTTGCCGTGGAAACGCCGCACGTCACTGCTCGCCTGCTGAACTGGGGGAGTTGGCGACCGGGGGCTGCAACACCTATCATATTATTTGCCTCTAAAATAGCATGTCTTATTAATAGGTGTGCGGCTGTTCCCCTGTGCAGGAGCCACACCGGCGACCCGTCCGACACCGGACACGACCCTGAAGCGCCTTCTGCGCCAGGAAAGACGTTTACTTACCATTGTTTGTCAAATTCTGAGAACGTCTTAAGCAGTTTGTTTTAATAAAGTTCAATACAAACTCGTAATTCTCAATATAGCATAAGGTCTTGGTAACATTTTCTTTTTAGTTGATCTATAATGATTTGCTGCATATTTGCCGACACCGACGATTCACGAAGCTGGCTACGTGTGCAGAAGACGACTGTCCTCGGCTGTTCCCCGTGAGTGAGCTGCACACATGCAGAAAGGACTGTCGCAACTGTCAAGTCAGACTTCCGCAAGTAGATTGATGAAGATTGCTTAGAGATTCACAATTTCCCACTGCTCAACAACAAGCAATATCTGTGGCTCAGTGATTACTACCAGAGAAATACTGCAGAAGAAAGAACCTCAATTTGTATCACACTTTATTGTGGTTTATTTCAGTCTAAGAGTGATGGAAGTCATATTTGGCTTTGTGAATGAAAGAGTTAAACTGTGCAAAAGATCCATACATCCATTTTCCAGCCACTTCATCCAAATTCAGGGCTGTGGGGGAGCTGGAGTCTATCCCAAAACTAAGTCTGCTGCTGGAAGAGGTGTTAGTGGGGCCAGCAGGGGGCGCTCTCCCTGTAGTCTATGTGGGGCCTAATGCCCCAGTATAGCGACAGGGACACTGACTGTAAAAAGGCGCCGTCCTTTGAAAGAGACATAAAACTGAGGTCCTGACTCTCTGTGGTCATTAAAAAAAAATCCCAGGGCACTTCTCAAAAAGAGTAGGGGTGTAACTCTGGCGTCCTGGCTAAATTTCTCATTGGCCCTTACCAGTCATGGCCTCCTAATAACCCCCCTCTCTGAACTGGCTTCATCACTCTGCTCTCCTCCCCACTGAGAGCTGGTGTGTGGGGAGAGTACTGGTCCATCATCCAGGTGGGGCTGCACACTGGTGGTGGTGGAGGGGATCCCCATTACCTGTAAAGTGCTTTGAGTGGAGTGTCCAGAAAAGAGCTATATAAGTGTAAGCAATTATTATTATTATTATTCATTATTATTATTAAATAAAGAGGGCAGCAAAGTCACGGAGATTAAATTCATGACTCCAGGGGGAGGGAGAAATAGTTTTCCTAAGGCTAGATAAATAATTTTCTAAGAACTCATTTCATCTAAAGGCAAAATAATCTAATCCAGTCACACGAAAGTGTAAGAAAACAGATGGGAATTAAGAGACCATCTGTTGCCTTACAAGTTAACATTTCCTTTAAGTAAAAATACAATACAGAGGTCAGGGCAACATTATTGATTAATAAGGATAGTTAATACAACATTAAGAGAGGCAAACATTTTTTCTAGGAAATATACTAATAACATAACTGAATAAATAATGAACAACATAAAAAGAGACATTGGAAAAAAACTTGAATAATTTATTTCTAAACAACTAGCACTAATCTACGGATTGTTATTCAAAAATCTATTTAATAAATGGCACACTGAAAAGGGTCATCGGTTAAATTGCTCTCTGCCTGACCTCTTACATCCCCATGAATTAAACACCCCATAAAACTTTTTATTGACAGCGGTCGCCTTCCGCACACACTCTGCCTCCATATCAAAGTCTCAAGTGTTGCACTTTGGTGAACGCAGAGCAGCAGCATAGAAAGGCAGAGTAAAATCAAGGCACAGCAGAGAGAGCAGTGATGAAGCAAATCCCGGTGACAAATTAAAACCCAATGTCCCAGAAGCTGCCCAGCACATTTACTGGTAAACTCTGCCAGGACGGTGTGCCCTCTTGTCCTGTTGCTAAGAGACTGTGTGAGCTGTGGGTGCTTGGGTCTACACTACTCATCAGGAGCACTGAGAATGAAGGCCTGCCACATTTCTGATTTAGTGGGAACGTTTATAATGAGCTCAGCGTTGGGAATGTCCTTGGAGCGTGATCTGAGGGTGAAGAGCTGTGTGTGTAAGCCTGTGGCCAGTCACAGAGGTGCGTCTCGCTGCCGAGGGGAGGTGGAACAGCAGGGGGCGGTGTGGGGCAGCGCTGTGGTGGGAGGAGGCCTGAGCCCGCTGAGTCTTTCTTTAGTAGTACAGCTCCTGGTCCCACCAGCCTGAAGGAGAAGAGATGGAGTTCATTATTTTCTTCATCTGCTTGCAGTTCAGTGTACTTTTATAGTATTCCTATAACTAAATTATCCGTATGATATTTGCTCTCATATTACATTTTTATCTAAATGTACTTTTGCAGCTATAATCTTTCAAACCATTAAGCCCTCCACATGGACTTTGGTACCAGAGGAAGAGAGCTGTAGATTGTGTCAGTACTTGTGCATAGTCTGAAATACACACTTTAATGAAGGATGTCTGGATAGGCACTTAATCAAATAAAAGTTGATGAGATTCATCTGGTTTTTGTTCTGAGCTACCCACTGTGCTCACAGCAGAGCCAGTGTCAATGAGAGGAATGATGCAGCTCTTGCTGGACACTCGTAGGCACCTTGTTGGCCACAAGGGGGCAGCTCTGTTGCTTGCAAAGGTTCTTGGGAAGTCCCAGTCATGTTCGAGTAATGGTGTAGCCTAAACCCCTGGACTACATGACGCAACGTGCAAGTCTGCCAGCCGACAGGCCAAGGAACTCGCCGGCCTGCCACCTGTAAGAACCACAGCAGTCCTGCAGCGCCAGAAGGGCCCGAAGGCGGAGGGCGTGTACTTACTCCCAGGATGCCTCCGCACTCCCAGCTTCCTGATCTCATCGTACACAAAGATGAGGATTCCATAGGGCAGTGGGACAAACCACCACTGCACTCTGCGCGGGGGGGGGATGCAAGGAAGAAACCATGGTTAGAGAGCATGGGAGGGACCCTCTCGGATACTGAGTGAGGCTGGTATGTGCCGCCGTGAGCGCCGGTCACGCCAAGCGGACAGGGACTCACCGGATGGGCATGAAGTTGAAGATGTTGGGCATCCCCGGGCAGTAGCATAGCAGGTTGCCCAGACATAGCTGGAAGACGATGGCAGACACCAGCACCTTGTTCCTGAGAGAAGAATCAACACGCACATCATCAGTGACAGGGGCCCCATCCACGGCTTCCCAGACCCCTCTCCCCACCCATGGCCCATTTCCAGTCCTCAATCCTTTGCTGTTCATTTTCTGTTCATCGTATGTATATGATCAAAATACAAACGTACATGAATAGTCATGCACTTCTGCCTCACAGCACTTGGGTCCTGGGTTCAGTTTCTGGGGTGCTGTCTGTGTGGAGTCTGTATGTTCTCCCTGTGTTCACATGGGTATCCTCCAGGTGCCCCGGTTTCCTCCCACAGTCCAAAGACATGCTGGTGGGTTAACCGGTTTCTGGAAACACTGGCCCTGGTGTGAGTTTGTGTCTGTTTGCCCTGTGAGGGACTGGTGTCCTGTCCAGGGCGTATCCTGCCTTATGCCTGTTGCTTGCTAGGATAGGCTGTGCTGGAAGAAGTGGTCAGAAAGTGGGTGGATGAAGAGTCATTTCAGGATGTAACCTTACTATCCAGAGGCATTTACACAGAGACTGTGGGAGTCTCACTGCCAAGAGGAGATTCAATTTGTTGTCTTGTGTGAAACAAGGGGGCACACAGAGGTTCCCTCACTTACTAAAGGGGTTCACACAGGGAGTAAGCAGGGGGTTTGAACTCCTGACGAGTCTGCTATTGCACTGGTTTAAAGCAGCATCTGGGGGTCCGCGTGTCTCAAAGATGTAAGACAAGTGGACAGAGTGAGCTGCAGACTCAGTGGATCGAGACTTTAGTAGCTGGAGACACAATTCCTGGTGGCTTCGTCAGCTTTCTCTTCCCGGATGTTACAGGGCCGAAAGTGTCCCAGGGGTGAGAGAAGGAGGGGCGCCCCCCCCCAGCGACCAGGGCAAAAACATTCCAGCTCATCCCTGCTGGCCCAGAGCACCAGGCCTGACCTGCACCAGTGTGTGGTGCCTGTGGCGTTCCGGGGACCCCACCTGAAGAAGCCCTGCTGGAATACAGACAGGCGGCGGGTCTTCCGGATGAGCACATCGGAGATCTGGCAGATCTCGATGCTGACGAAGAAGACGGTGTAGCAGGTGTACTCCTGATAGAGACGCTGGCTGAAGGTCTGGGTCAGGGAGAGGGGAGACAGAGGTTAACACACTCCCAGCTGGCTCGGTACACTCCCGTCTTTATCGTCCGCCTCACCTCCATGTCCAGCACAGTGTTCACAAAATAGCACTGATGGTGTTCCTGCAGGCTCCGCTTTGTGCTCGGTATTGTGCCGGTGCACATTTGCTAGTTTTAACACTGGACACTAGCAAGTCAGCAATACCCCCATCCATCCTAACACCCAGCCAACACGGCTCAGACTGAAAGAAGCACGAATACATGTTCCCCTGGTTTCTGAACAGGGGCTTTCACTTGCTAAATACTTCTGTGAAGATACTGACCCTCTGTGAGAGGTGATGGATGACTTCACAATGTAGCCCCCAACCTGTTTACTCCCCTTTTCATTTTTTTTGGAGCCCAACCCGCTTCAGAAATTGTTCCACGGAGCATTGCGAGATGCCCTTGTCTCCCCTGAGCCCCAGTGTGAGAGAAGCAGTATTCCCAGCCCTGCTGTCAGTGTCCCGGACAGTCACGGGACGTCCAGACTGTCCATCTCACCCATTCCTGTCCGTAGCTGTCCTGGAGATCCTGCAGGTGGGTGTTCTCCCAGTAGGAACGCAGCCCCACACACAGCAGGGGGTACCAGCCCTCCTGGGCCATGGCTGTGAAGTAATCTGTGAACCCAGCAAAGGACTGGATCGCACCTGGGAACGAGACAGGACAGCTCTCAACTTAGCAGACATATAGACATGGGACAGCACACAACACACACGGGTCTAGACAGACACACCCCTGCCCAGGACTTCAAATAGTGGGCAGCTCATACCGATCTAAAAACTGGGGGTGGTCACCCAGTTAAACAGACATTCAATGTGCTGATGAATAACAATGGACTAAACCATCTGGAAACAGGGAGAAGAGACAAGGACCCTGGGCCGTACCAATCTGGAAGTAGGAGTAAGCGGCCAGTGCTTCATTCACCAGCCGGTCTCGGCGGGGGTTTCGTGGCTTCAGGTGCATGATGTCACTCTCTGCCTTCTCATAGGCCAAGGATACAGAGGGGAACTGTGGGAAACAGGAGGACCGAAGTGAGACACCCAAATGAGACAGAAGGGAGGGTTTGTGTGGGACAGGCAGAGATGATGGGGGTGAGGAGAAAGAGGACAGTCTTGTCCTGAACGAGGTGTCCTACACAATCCTCGGAGAGGGTTTCGGACAAGAGAGGTGACGGATAGATCCGTACAGATTTACAACACTGATGACCAGCTGAAAGCACAGATAAGGGCAGAGAGACTCACAATGTCGGTGGCCAACTCAATGAAGAGGATGGTGATGCAGCCCAGAGGAAGGGGCACGCTGACAGTGATGTAGATCAGGTAAGGTGTCAGCTCAGGGATGTTCTTCGTCAAGGTATAGGCGATGGACTTCTTCAGATTGTCAAAGATCAGCCGGCCTGACACAGCAAGGTGGAGGGAGGATAGAGACAGGTAAGTCCAGGTGCCCCGAGGGGCTGAGGGGATGCTACAGTGGATTAAGTTTGCGGTGAGAGACAAGCAGCGTGAGAGGATGGCAGGTTCCAAGATAGGAGGTCTTGTCAGAACTACATTTCCCAGAACTCTTAAGGGGAATGACCTACATCCCACATTGCCTGACTTGGAGGAGATCATGTGATTGGATGACAGCAGGAGTGAGGTCATTCTGTCACAGCTTTCTGGGTAATGTAGTTCAGACGAGCATCAGCCATCTTATCTGAACCTGCCATCATCTCACAATAGAAAGTTAGTAGACTTTGGGCTTTGTTTTGTTTATAGCTGAATCCATATTCATATTTCACTGTTTATTTCTTGCTGGGCTTTTCTCCCATTCCTTTACTTCCCCCCTCCCCCTGTATCCTACCCTGCTCCACTCCAGTGACGATGGAGGCAAAGTTGTCGTCCAGTAGGATCATATCAGCTGCGTTCTTGGCCGCGTCCGACCCAGCGATCCCCATGGCAATCCCGATGTCGGCCTTCTTCAGAGCTGGGGAGTCGTTCACCCCATCCCCTGTCACAGCCACGATGGAGCCCTGTGTGCAGAGGAGACCGACAGAAACAGTGAAGTTTCATTTCAACAAGATCTGTATCTGCCTGGGTCCTGGAGGCTGGGAATCGCTAAGAGGTCCTGTAACCTCTATTTACTGCTCTGGAGATCCGAACAGCCCTTAACGAGCCGCGAGCTCCTCACCAGCCTCTGGCAGCTCTCCACGATGATGAGCTTCTGCTGGGGCGAGGTGCGGGCGAACACCATCTCCGGGTGCCAGCGCAGGGCGTCGTCCAGCTCCTCGCTGCTCATGTCCTTCAGCTGCCCGCCATTAATCACACAGGCGCGGGCGTCCCTGCGAGAGGGAGGAGACAGAGACGTGAACACAGACGCCATGGCTCAGAAGAGCCAGCCCCGGCGGTGCGGTGGCGCGTGGACGGACCTCCTGTTCACCTGCTCCACCGGGATGCGCAGCCGCTGGGCGATGTCCTCCACCGTCTCGCTGCCCTCCGAGATGATGCCCACGTTCGCCGCTATGGCCTTGGCCGTGATGGGGTGATCCCCCGTCACCATGACAACCTGCCCCCGCGGAGGGGAGAGAAGCAAAGGGTCAAGCGTCAAGGGTCACCCTGTTGTGAGTGACCTTTGACCCCAGATGGGCACAGTCCATCACATTAGAGTTGACCCTTGACCCCCAATAGGGTTTACGGTCGCGGTCCATCCTGCTGTCGGGAGGAGCTCAGTTACCCTGATCCCAGCTGTGCGGCACTTCATGACGGCGTCCGGCACCGTGGCGCGGGGAGGGTCGATCATGGAGATGAGTCCGGCGAAGCACAGCCCGCTGGTGGGGAAGTTCATCTCGTCCGTGTCGAAGCTGTAGCCCCGCGGGCACTCCTTCTCATTCAGGTACAGGTGGCAGAACCCTGGAGAGAGGGCAGTCAGAAAGTGTCCTCCAGAAATCTCCCTGGTGACCCCAACTCCTCTCCTTCTGTGACCCCAGCTCCTCCTCTCTCCCTGTGTGACCCCAAATCCTCTCTGTGCGTGAACCCAGCACCTCCTCCCCCAGTCTCTCACTCCCCCAGTGTCTCACACCCCCAGTGCCTGTCTCACCCAGTTTCTTATTCCTCCAGTGTCTCTCACCCCAGAGCCTCACTCCCCCATTGTTTCACTCTCTCACTCAGTGTCTGTCTCACTTCAGTGTCTCACTCTATCACTCCCTAGTGTCTGTCTCACCCCAGTGTCTCACTCCCCAGTGTCTGTCTCACCCAGCACCCTCTCGCCCAGTCCCCCCAGGTCCATGTAGGCGGTCTGAAAGGCCTCCCTCCACTGCTCGTCCAGCGGCAGCTCCTGGCCCTTGATGAGGATGGTGGCGCAGCGCTCCAGGATCCTCTCGGGGGCGCCCTTCATCACCAGCAGGTACCGCAGGTCCAGGGGGTCCTCCAGCTCGTGTATGGACAGCTGTGGGGAGGCACAGAGTCATCAGACTTGCCCACTAACGAAGCCCTTAATCACACATCTGTCACGATTGTTATCCTGTGAAAATATGAAACCTTGAGGAGCCTGATAAACTAAACCCCTGTAACAGTTTTAATGAACTCAATTGCTACTTCCATTAAGGGCTGAATTAAGAAATAAAGCTGGAATTAAACCAATAGATTTGAATGGGCTGGACCAGGACTGGGGTGTCCTGGGATACCCTCTCAAGCGGCTAGTAAACGGGATGAGATGAGTATGTAGGGTCTGGCCACTAGAGGGAGGCAGCTTGCAGGCACCTCAAAATTATCATAAAACACTCGGTCTGCCCTTGTGCAATACCATCCGTGTCCACAACTCGCAGACAGCCCTCTCCCCGTACCTGGAACTTGTTCGTGGAGTTGAACGGGATCTCGCAGATTTTCTTGAAGCGGTTTCTGTAGTCCATGATGTTGCCCACTGTGAGCTCTGTGAATTTCAGCAAGGCTGTCTCCGAGGCGTCCCCCACTACCCCCCTCTAAGCCAGAGGCAGAGAATGAGAGAGGTACAGGGAGAGGGTGAGAGAGAGAGGGAGAGTGTTAGTAATAAGAAAAGAGAAAGAGACATCGAATAACAATGTTTTTTGAGGATTAAATAACTGAGAGTAGCAATTACAGTAACACTCCTAAAAATCTAGGTTTTGCACTAATTCCATAACTCCTTTCACACCACAGCAGTGTGTAAAGATTCACCTCAGTGTGTAAAGGCTACTTCAGTTAAAGAATAATTCATTAATAAGTGTTTTTTAGCAAGATCAAGGCCACTCCAGATGTATTAATACAATGTGTATGGGCTCGCTCCGGTTGGTGACCAATACACTGTTTCGCTATTGATGGGCTCGAACCCGGCTCATCGCCAGGCTGGGGCGGCTCACCTTGGGGATGGGGACGGAGTCCTGGTTGGGCTTGAAGACGGCGCGGTTACACAGCCCGGCGACCCTGCTGAGGGAGCGCCACGTCTCCGAGGACTGGTCGAAGCTCTGGCCTGGGGAGACGCAGAGACATTCGCACGTGAGTCCACCCGGAGGAGAGGCGTGTCACCTCATTTCTGCTGCCAGCTTCGCTCTGTGAAACTTTCCCCGCTTCCTGTGAGCTTTAACAGCAGTACAGACCGAAGAATCGTTTCTCTACTGCACTCATACACTAAACACAAGGCACACAGGTCCTCAAACAGGAACAGAAGTTTTTAGCATCTGATTGTAGCTCAAAATCTGGTTTTGAAAGCCCACTGTGTTTCTATACGTTATCCATCCACCCATTTTCTATCTGCTTTATCCAGTACAGGGTCAAGGGGAGCTGGAGTCTATACCAGCAAGCAACAGGCACAAGGCAGGATACACCCTGGACAGGTTTCCAGAAACCAATTGACCCACCAGCATGTCTTTGGACTGTGGGAGGAAACTGGAGCACCTGAAGGATACCCATGTGAACACAGGGAGAACATACAGACTCCACACAGACAGCACCCCAGAATTGAACCCAGAGCCCCAGATCTGTGAGGCAGCGGTACTGACCACTACGCTGCCTTCAGTCATTTAAAAAGGTCCATAGGAGGCAGTGAGGTGTAAGAACTGGAGACCCAACAGAACCAGACCCTCCTGCACAGGGACTGGGCCTACAGCCTGCACCGTCTCTCACCAGACTGGTCCTCTGTGGTGTCGGCAGCATGAATGTGGTTGTCGAACCACAGGTGTGACACGGTCATGCGGTTCTGCGTCAGGGTGCCGGTCTTGTCGGAGCAGATGACCGAGGTGGAGCCCAGCGTCTCCACCGCCTCCAGGTTCTTCACGACACAGTTCTTACGGGCCAGACGCTTGGCTGTCAGGGACAGACACACCTGGGGGGAGAGGAGGAGAGGAGTCACAGTGAGGTGAGAAAGGAGGCTGACAGGCTAGTACTATAGCCCTATAGGATCCATAGAGTCCCTTCAGTAACGAATAACTCACAGTGACGGTGGCCAGCAGCCCTTCGGGGACGTATGCCACCACGATGGCCATGAAGAAGATCATAGCTTCCAGGAACTGGTAACCAATCACCATGGCGACCACGAAGAATGTGCCTCCGAAGAAGATGGCCAAGCCGGCGATGATGTCGACGAAGTGCTCGATCTCGATGGCGATGGGCGTCTTCTCGTTGCCCACGCCCGACGCCAAGCTGGCGATGCGGCCGATGATGGTGCGGTCGCCTGTGTTGATGATGATGCCCGTGGCCACACCTGCGAAGGAAAGGCGAGGTTGAACAGCAGGGCAAGCCCAAAACAATCCCACAATCCCCTTAACCCACTACCGCCCATCTGCCAGGCAGTCTCGCACTGGACGAGCCATCCACCTGGGATGAGATCCTCCTGGGAGCGTGGAAGTCTATGGGCTTCCCCCTGGTGGACAACCTGTCACAGGGGGCACTTTGGTAATGAGGGGCACTTTCCGATGATGGGGAGCTGTTCTTGAGGAGTGAGGAGTGGGGGTACATTCTGATGAGCAGCGTTTTGACATCTTGTTGCACCGCCTGTCAATACGGGAGCAAGACCTGCTCTCTGACATATTGAGGCGCTATGAGGCGGTCACTTGGGGGGTCTCTCTCCAGCGCCACTCTCTCGTTGTGGGCTCACCCTCCAGGCAGGTGGTGGAGAAGAAGGCGATGTTCCGGGTCTCCAGCGGGTTCTCGTGGGTGCACTCTGGGCTGCGGGTCTGGGGCTCCGACTCGCCCGTCAGGGAGGAGTTGTCGACCTTGCAGAGAAACCGTGAAACCGTTCAATTTTTTCATGACAGTTTCAGCCAGGTGCATTTCAGGGCTGAAGGGAACATCCTACACTGACAGGCTGGAGGAGCTGAAAGTCTTTATCCTTAAGACAGGAGACTAGGAGGTGACCTGGTCTAGGTTTTTAAAATTCTTCATGACTCAGACAAAGTCTACCCAGCAGCTTTCCTCAGGATGAACCAAGAAATACGAACCAGAGAGCACAAGTAGACACTACAGGGAAGTGCAGTTAAAACTGAGAAGTGGAGGCACAGAGAGTGGCAGGAGTGGGGAGCAGGCTGTCCAGCCAATTTGTAGAAGCCGATATCCTGGCTTCTCTCAAGACACAGCTGGATGAGACATTGGGAACAATTAGCTACGAAACTACCTGACAGGCTCCTCTCGTTTGTGACCTGTCTTCTCCCCCCCCGCCCTGGGGCCTCGCCCACGCTGTACCTTGCAGCCCTGCGAGGTGATGATGCGGATGTCGGCCGGCACCCTGTCGCCACCCTTGATCTCCACCAGGTCGCCCACCACCAGCTGGTTGGCATTGATCTGGTTCTTCTGCCCGTCCCGGATGACCATGGCTTGCTGGGAAAGGAGAGGCCGAGACAGCGTGAGATTGAAAGACCAGGAGGCGCATTTCTGAGGGTGTCTGGAGCGGCTCAACGGGTACAGTATTCCCCAGACAGCGGGACAGCAGAGTGCCCTTTGACCTGGCCAACACTCCCACAGTGCCCCAATCCTCCACCGTGTCCTCTCACCTGCGGCACGAGGTTCTTGAAGCTGGCGATGATATTCGTGCTCTTGAACTCCTGGTAGTAGCCGAAGCAGCCAGTGACGACCACGACGGCAATCAGGGTGATGGCCAGGTAGAGCTGTAGGGAAGAGAGGGAGAGAAGCCTAATGCAGACGGCCTGACATAGATGATCCAGGAAGGAGGGGAGGGAGAGAGAGAGGCCTGATCCAGGGAGGAGGACAGAAAGAAGGTGAGAGCAGAAATAGGTCAAGTGTTCTTGTGAAGATCCTGATTCTCACATCATCATCGCTGGTCAGGTTGCCCTGGGCACACAAGATCCCGAAGGCGATGAAACAGATCACCGCGGCAACCCACATCAGGCACTGCAGCCCCCCAGCCAGCTGTCGGGCAAACTTGACGTATTCTGGGGTCCCCTTTGGAGGTTTCAGCTCGTTAGGGCCATCACGTTCCAGAATCTGAGCAGCCAAGCTGCTGGACATCCCCTGAGAGAGAGGGGGGTTAATACAGACACACTGACTGGACACTCCAGTACATTAACACTGCACTGAGAGAGAGAGGGGTTCATACAGACACACTGACTGGACACTCCAGTACATGAACACTGCACTGAGACAGAGGGGTTAATACAGACACACTGACTGGACACTCCAGTACATTAACACTGCACTGAGAGAGAGAGGGGTTAATACAGACACACTGACTGGACACTCCAGTACATGAACACTGCACTGAGAGAGAGGGGTTAATACAGACACACTGACTGGACACTCCAGTACATTAACACTGCACTGAGAGAGAGGGGTTAATACAGACACACTGACTGGACACTCCAGTACATGAACACTGCACTGAGAGAGAGAGGGGTTCATACAGACACACTGACTGGACACTCCAGTACATTAACACTGCACTGAGAGAGGGGAAGACGGCTGTTTAGACAAGGGGACAGGCAGACAGGTGGGAGTACCTTGTTGACACTGGTGGTGTACTTCATCTCCAGCTCCTCTATGCTGATCTCATGATCGTCCTGTCGGCAGAGACACACAAAATCACCGCAAAAGCCCACAGGTACCCTCTGTGCCCACAGTGAGATGATGGGATCAGCCTCCCCCTCCTTCTTCTCTCCCTCCTCTCCCTCCACATGTGCCTCACTGTCGCAGGCAGATAGAAGTGTTTTTGGGGAGACATAGATGGTCAGGTCTCCCCCCACAATCTCACCCAGCTACATTTAGGGTTTTGTTTCATTGAAGAGATCTGATCGAGTTATATGCAACAAGGTGATCTATTCTAAAATGCTTCAAAGTTAAATTAAGTGCATTTTCATTACTTATGTTTCAGCTGTCAGTTTTTATCTTTCATTATCCAATCACAGTCTATAACTTCACAGGCTTCATTAGGATCAGTTTACAGCTCAGTACCCGCAATTAATTCATCATTAATCTGATTCAGGGTCAGGGGGAGCTGGAGTCTTCCCAGAAGCCAGTTAACCCACCAGCATGTCTTTAGACTCCGGGAGGAACCCCATGTGAACACGGGGAGACCATACAGACTCCACACAGACGGCACTCCAGGAATTGAACCCAGGGCCCTGTGCCATAATACCCACTATAGAAACTGAAATAGAAGAATCGGAGAGTCAGAGGGGTGAGGTTACAGACTCCGCAGGACCAGCCCCTGCTCTCCCCTGCCCTGACTCACAATGTCCATCTCTCTCTTCATGCTCTCCAGCTTCTCCTTCTTCTTTATCTTCTTCTTCTTGATCTTGGCCTCCATGTCTCCGTTCCCCGTCCGCTCCATCTCCACGAACACCTCGTACGAGTCCTGGGGGGCAGAGACAGACACGGTCAGGGGGGCTCTCGACAGGAACACAGGTCCCCCTGAAGCAGACACTGAAACCCCTCTGTCCACCACACCGCCCCCCCCCTCTGTGATACACTCGGGGTCACTGCCATCTGCAGACCAAACATGACGGCAGCTGTGAAGGCCTGCCTGCTGAAAACAGTGCTGGGGTTCCTGCCAGGGTGACCCCGTATCTGACCCTGCCCTTTGGCTCTGATTGTACCCCTAGGGGGAGCTGTTCAGCTGCACCGAGCTCTGAGCTCCATGCATGTGACATCTCTGTACACAGGTCATTCCTGAAGCACACCACTGCCTGCTTCATGACCCAGCCTGAGGCGATGGAAAGACCGGACTATTATTATTAATTATTATTATTATTATTATTATTATTATTATTCATGCAGCTTTCAGGCATTCAAACAGAGGGGGTGAAAACATCTCAAGAATGTATCTGGGTTTTGTTTCACATCATGTGAGAGAAACTGCAGTGTGTCATACTATATTGCACTTAATTGTCTTGTTCTGTACATTGTACTATATTATAGTGTACTGAATACTTTACTACATTTCATTTTCATTACAAAACCAGAAAACACTGAACTGCATGCTGAAAACACCTTAAAGAGTAGATGAGACACCAGTGTAATTGTATTTATTTATCATTCATAAAAAGCCCTTGTTACTCTAGTGACCAGGCGAGCCAGTGTCTGACTCTCCCCTTGTACTCTGCGAGGTGTGTTGTGTAAAATCTCTTTCCAGTGGCTGCAGCAGTGCTCTGTGATTCTCTCCATTCATCCACACGTTCCTAACAGCAGAACACAACTGCCCTTCAAAAGAAAGCTTTTGCCAGGGAAAATTCTTGTTACGTGCCAGCCTTGCTAACTTTAGATTATTATGGCATCATTGTGGTTACTAAAGCAAACATGCTAAAACAAGATAAAATTATGAGAAAAAACACTCAACCACTGAAATAGACATCTGTGAGTCTCACACAAAAATCACAAATTCAGGGAGAGACCCCTGGCAGCCGGAATGTCCTACCGTTTTACTCATGGTCGCTCCAGAATGGGCCCAATCCCAGTCCACTAGCAAAAGTCACTCCTCTCCAGCTGAGACAGAGCTCTTCCACAGAAATCCTTGACGATTCCCACCGAGCGTGTCCGATCCGGGCGCACGCCCCGTCTGTGCCTGTCCCTGCTTCAGAAAACAGGACGCGGATCCCGGGACTAGTTTATATATCTCAGCCATCTCCCTCCTCCCCTCCCTCTCCTCGGAGTCCCAATGTCACAGAGGACGGGGCTGTGTACCTGCTCGGGGCTGAGAGAACAGCCTTTGTGTAGCTAATACTCTGTCCTTATCAGGTCAGGATTAAAAGGTTTTTCGTCTGTTTGTTGAAGTTTTTTTCAAGTGTGTCTTTGTGTCATTGAGTGACCTTAAGCCACAAACTGTTAAACGACAAGGCTGGGTCTCCTCTGAGCTCCTTTTCACCTCCTGCAGCACAGCATGGAAAAACAGTGAAGCAAAGCAGGGTGAGTACGTGGTAAAAGCAGAGCAACTCACAGTGAAGTCGTGGTAAAGCAAAGTGTGCTGAAGTAAAGCCCTCCGACATCACGGAAAAGCAGTAAATCATAATGAGACCATTGTAAAAACACAGTTACACAGTACAGTAAAGCCCAGTGAGATCAGGGTAACAGCACAGATGAATACTTCGAAAATAATTTTCCCATCTTCTTATTCTTAAAACCCAGCACACAGAAATTCAGTTATCTGCTTGGAATGTATTTTAAAATGTGTGTTCAGTTTTTGCAAAGTTTTTAAATTGTTATTATAAGCCTGTTTTGAAACAGCCCTCCTTCAGCTGTGTGCCTGAAAACCAGCTGAGCCTCTTACCTGGTTAACAGTTGCAATGCAGGTGGAACGTGTTTGACCCGGACAAGGAGAGGATGATAAAGGGCTCGGTTCTGATGCTGGTGGAATTGGGGTTACTTAGTTAATTCACCATGACTGGTTTGCTTGTTCCAGAATCCCACCACTACCTGTGTAAAGAGCCCCCCCTTCTCTGAAACAAAAAATACAGTAGATGTGGCAGCCCAGAGTTTTGTGCAAACTCCTGTTATGTAATTAGATATTTTAGCTGGGGTTTTGGGATTGGTGGTGGTGGTAGTGGGAGTGTGGAACAAGCTGCCCAGCCATGTGGTTGAAGCCGATACCCAGCAGTCTTTAAAGACATGGCTGGATGATCCTATGATCAGCTAGCTACGAGCTATCAAACAGGCAACATGGGCAGAATGGCTCCTCTCACTGGGAACCAGTCCTCTGAGCTTATGGAAACTGCACCCTTGAAAGATATTAGTTTTAAAACCCAGGGCTGAGCTCAGAGACAATTGAACCAGGAGTCTACACCCAAGTGGATCAATCAGCACTGATTCACTGTATAGCTGAGCTAGGATGTAGCTCAAGCATGTTATACCACGTCTTTTCAATGTCTTGTTAATCATTCCATGCGGCCTCAGACAGATGTCAGTACAATCGGGACCTGACCCAAGCATTCAGAATCCGTGAAGGCAGCGACGCTGTCAGCACAGAGCATTCCCTCTGAATGAACAGTAAAAACACGACGCAGAGGACACAAGAAGGTAGGAAGTGGAAGCGCATTTAAATTTGAGGAGTCACTTCTTTACACAAGGGCTGGCGGGGGTGTGGAACAAGTTGCCCAGATGTGGTTGAAGCTGAAATCCTGGATTCTTTCAAGAAACAGCTGGATGAGATCCTGGGATCAATTGACTTACTACCAAAAGGGCTAAATGGACCTTCTCTCTCTTTTGTGACCTTTCTTATGTTGTTACGTTAAACAATAACTTTCCAAGCTTCCACTGTGCTGTTCAAGAACCTCACCGCTTTCTTTGAGCTTTCTTGGAGCTCTACCTAAAGCAAACTTCAAATGTCAAAAAGTCCCGACTTTTTCCAGGGTTAGAAGCTAATCCTGGTCATGGGGGGGGGCCAGTTGATCTCGGTCACAGAGCAGCAGTGCGCAAAGGCGCCTGGCGTGACATCACAGCCGCCAGCCCCGCCCCCTCGGCCGTGCGCACATGAGGCTCAGAATGTTCCCACAAGCCCACGGCGTTCCAGCGTGCCGTCTCCACGTCAAGGCATGGAGCAACCCAGACCTTATCAGCGCTGGCTCACCTGGACCCCTGGCGGCGTTGGCATCCACGTCAGTACAGTACGGCGCAGTGACGTCTTTCCCCACGCAGTGGCATTAAAAACAGTTTTTTAAGTTGCTCACAGAATTCCACAGGTAAGTGGAAAGTTCCAGCTGTTGCAGAACTGTAATTTACCAACTAGTTGACTTAACAAACTAGTCACTGGCACTGAGATGGAAAGCCTGCAATACTGTCACCGGGGCTGAGAATTGAAACTGCATTAATCCTCCAAAATCTGGGGAATCTTGAAACCAGGCTCCAAAAAGAGTCATTGCCCAAGGTCACTCCTACTGGAAAACAGCCAGGAGGGTTATCGCAGGTCCTGACGGAATTTGTGCTGAAACAGAGATCTGAAAACAGGTACCTGTAGTTTATCTAATGAACAGCTGCCTTATCAGGCAAAGCTGAGGCCTGACGGCTGAGTTATCTGCAGAGAAACCAGTGCAGATAAGCAAGGCTTTAGGGGCAGAGAGGGAGGGAGAGTCCGCACTGCTTCCAGGAACCAGCACTGTGGCACATTGAGACAGGTGACTTCCTTCTCTCCCACATCGCAGCTTCATGCCGGAATGTCAGACCGGACATAAAGGCTGCTCTTCCAGGATTCTCTAATAGAGAACTTTCATTTTCCAAATTAATTTATCCAATTCAGGGCTGCAGGGAGGCGGAGCCTATCTCAGCAAGCAATGGACACATTGGTACACCCTGGACAGGGCACCAATCCGCCACACACACACATCAGGGTCAGTTTTTCTAGACACTAGTTAACCCACCAACACACCCCTGGTCTGTGAGAGGACAGTGGAGCACCTGGAGGATACCCATGTGAACACAGGGAGAACATACAGACTCCACACAGACAGAACCCCAGGAACTGAACCCAGGCCCCAGCGCTGGGAGGCAGCAAAGCCTCCCTACAGCAGAGTCATATTTCTTAAATAAATATTGACTGAGAACTTTCTTCTAACACTGAAAATAAAGTGCCGGAGACACAGACTGGTAGCTCAAAGCACTGCGATTGGAACCCCACATCCTTCACACAGGACACATGAACACAGCGCAAGGCTCTGAACCCCATTGGGGAGGAAATTAGATTCTGGTGTTCAATTTTCTCAGCTCCGCCTCCTTACCTCTCCTCCATTCTTTTAAAAAACAGGATCTTTTTTAACACACTAGAGCTGACACGTGGCACAAACAGCACTGTTCATAACGACAAGAACTGCCTCGGTTTTTCAATCAAAGTCTATTTATTCTGTGACTCGTGTTTTGTTCGCAAAAAGTTAATTGATTCTACAGGTAGACAGCTGTTTGAAAAGAGATGACAATTAAACCATTCTCTTGATTTTAATTCTTAATCACCCAGGTGAGCTCGAAACCAGTTAAATAAAGGCAAATTTAACATAATAATTAAATACATTTAAAGCACTAATCACTCTAGAAATCTATAATAAAGGCTCACAACTGCAGTCATCTGGTTCCAGAATAGTAAATCTAGGACAGGAGCAGGAAACCGCTCAGCTACGTAACCTGGATGAAATCCTGGGATCAATCAATCCTCTTGGAAAGTTTCAGTTGGATGGGCCGGATTCCCGACTTCTGCCGCCAGGGGGCAGCAGTGCACAGCCTGAGCTGGGCGGGTCTTGTTTATTCCGCCGAATGCAGCGGCTCAGGGCCGCAGGTCTGCAGATATTCACCGCACGCAAGCCGCCTGGCTCAACAGTTATGTCAACAGGGAACACGGAGGGATATCGCGAACAAACAGCAGAAAGCCTGTAAAAAAAAAAAACACCGAACGGACGTTGCGTCGCAATCAGCCCTGATATTGCCTTTTAACTGCTGTATTCTTCCCATCTGCCTGAACCGTCTTCTCAACCAGTTTCCTGTTTCCCTAGCGTCTCCAGTCGGCACTTTAAAAGACTAACAATAAAATAATAATATGTGCTGTGTTTTGTTACTTTTTATTGTTCAGTGTCATAGGAGACCTACGTACTTACATACCTTTGTGAACCCTCTGAAATGTATGATGTTGTTAGGATTGTTACAGACAAATTACCACGTCTCTGTGTTTAAAAAGAAATAAATTGTTAGGACATCAATCTAAGCAAATCCATCTAATGTTATGTTTTATACATGTTTCTGGAAATAAAGAGCTTTAAACGAAGACAGTGTTGCTAGAAAGACCATATCTTCATCACTCCCATGAATTGTACCCCAGCTCAACAATAACAAACGAGAGGAGCCATTAGTACCACCTTGAGAGAAACCAGGGTATGGGCCCCCGCAGCATGGCCGACCAGCGTGTCCCACACTCACACCACCCTCTCTGTAAAAAAGTGCCCCTGTTCAGTTTTAAATTCACTTCCATGTAGTATCCACTTGTTTCCTCTGGTTTGTGCCACACTGTTTGTGCTAATGAGGTCCACTGGCTTGCATCAGGTCAGCTTGCAGTTGAGACCGAAAGGGTTCAGTTCCTTTAGCCTGTCGGCTTTACACCTCAGGATTCACCTGGTGGTTCTTCTTCCAGAGCAGCAATGTCTTCTCTAAAGAAATCCAGAGATACCTGTGTTTGAACTCCAGCGATAAATCATGAGACTCACTGGGTCAATTGGACAAGCATTGAAAGATCAGAAGGAGCTCTTGATCTCCGTCTCCCCCTTCTACTTCAAAACCCTCACTGCTGGCGTGACGTTTTATTGGAAATCACAAACCACATCTAAGAGAAAAGGAAGTTGGTTTTCTGCTTAGTCACTGACCCCCCCAAAATAAAAATAACACAGCAAAATGGATCATAAATGTAATTGGTGCAAAATTTCAGGAAGGTAACTATTCGATCGATTAATCTAGGATTTAGAGGCAGTTATCTCCTGCTTTCCAGGCTGGGACTGTACTAGGACTCATGATTAACCACAAAAGTATGTCGGAAATGACCAATCTGGAACTTCCAAAGCATGCAAGGAGAAAGAAGTGTTCCTACGCATATCCTGGCTCTCTGTCTCCTCAGGATTGCGCACAGACAGACTGCTCAGCTCGGAGAGCCTGCCAGCTCATGCAGTCATACACATCTTCCAGCAAACCACATTAAGCTGGTACCTGCTGTGACGTCCCTCAGAAGGCTTTGGCTGCTGTTGGCTCAGTATTTCAATAGGAATTCCAAAGTGCTGACAGGAATCGAATGATGCACGAAGAGCTGGGAGCTGCTGACCTCACGCTGACCCCAGAGCAAGACTGATCTACTTCACGAGAAGGTGAAGATGAATGGAGACTACTGTGGTCCTGCAGTGCTGTCAGTGAGAGCTGTGTCTCTCCTCCAGTGGATGGAGACTCTGCTGTGATCCTGCAGTGCTGTCAGTGAGAGCTGTGTCTCTCCTCCAGTGGATGGAGACTCTGCTGTGATCCTGCAGTGCTGTCAGTGAGAGCTGTGTCTCTCCTCCAGTGGATGGAGACTCTGCTGTGATCCTGCAGTGCTGTCAGTGAGAGCTGTAAGGAGAGGAAAATGCAACAGGAAAGCAGCTCCTTGACAAGCTTATTGTTCCTTAACCAGCATCATGGCGGCTCAGAACCAGCGATATCAATCTTTCGGGTGGTTTTCTTCTTTAAGTTGGGTTATTTTCTGGTCAGCCCAGCAGGGTGGCTTGTTCTGCGTTTCTTAAAAAGAACAGCATTTTTCACTTTCACACGCCCGCCCCTGCCCCCAGGTCTGTAGGAACCTGCGACCGTAGAAAAGAAGCTTTATTTAATGGTCAAATCCGCTGTCTTATACCTGTTGCAGTGTCAGTGTAACAGAAAGAAAGCTATTTGATGACTCGTTCTTTACTCCTGAACAAAGACTACAAGGGGATCGGATTCAAGTATTTAAAATCCTCAAAGACCTTGACCAAGTCAAACCAGTAGATTTCTTTAGATTGAGCCAGACAGTTTCCCGTTTCCAAACTAATTGGAAACTAAATGGAATTGCATTAAAAACGGAGAACAGGAGAAACTTCTCTTCACAAAAAGCTGTGGGAGTGTGGAACAAGCTAACCAGCCATGTTTTGCTGAAGTGCAGCTATTGCCTGGATAAGTGAACTGTGAACCGGTCATCTGCTGAGTGTTTAGACAGTTACAGCAGGAGAGTAACGGCTCATAAACCAAGCTGGGGACAGACTGCACTGCCTGCTCAATGTCAAAGCTGTTATGCGCTCCTTAAGGCTCTCTTAATAAGACAGATCATTGCCAGGTCTGTTTTTTGTTTCAGCTGAGACGTGGGGAGATTGTGTGTGTGTGTGTGGGGGGGGGGGGGGGGAGTTGGGGGTGGAGAAATTCTCCATGAGAAAGCCTTGACTGGAAGAACTGTGACTGTTTACTCTTTCTCTTGGTCCACAGCTGGCAAAAGATCCTTCCAAAATAAACAATGCAATTGAGCAAGAGATTAAAACAAAATATGTTAAATCAAGCCAGGTAAGATGACAGCACATTTGCACAGTTTTCTGCATCTGAATCAACAGCGGCCTGCCGATCCGATGAGGGAGCTGTGTCCGATGAGGTTCTCCTACAGCTGTTTCCAACACAACTATGGGATGATTTTTGCAGCACTCAACCACTCTTTCAGGCAAAAGGAGGGCCTCCCAATTTCAGTGCAAACTGCAATGAAGGGAATGTGACATCAATACATTTCTTTTCCATCTGCGTTACTTTGCTTGGTTAACATGTGATGTTGACAAACTGAGGCCTGTCTGCATTTCTCCAGGATTAGTCTACTGGAACCCCTCTCTTACTGGGGTATCTGTCTTTATTTCACCAGGATTAGTCTACTGGACCCCTCTCTTACTGTAGATCAATGAAATACAGAGAGCTTCAGACAAAAGGCCTTTCTGTGCAGACGCTGGTGTCCTGCCCCGCTGCCCAGCCAGTCCACCCACACTCATCTGAGCTGGCAGCACTGCTTACTCAAGACTGCTTTCAGTCCAGCATGGCTCCTTCCTTGACACGTTACCGTGCATTACTGTGGTGCTCCACTGAGGTGTTCCTGCAGCCTGGGAGCCGCCCGGCGGGGGAGGGGAGACGAGCTGCGTCAGACCACTCTCCTCTCAGACGGGAGAGAGCGCTGTTCCCCTCTGTACAGCTCTGACAGAGCCCCCTCTCTGCCAGGACAAGGGGCTCATTCACCTCACACACTGGAGGAGGATGCCAAGACTTTAACCCTCTCCTGGGGGAGGCTGCAGGGGGGGAGGGGACAGCTCTTAGAAAACAGCGTTTGCTGTTCCAGTACTGTGCAGCCAGCCGGTAAGGAGCAGTAAAGCCAATAGTATAAACACAGTAAAGAATTACAAAGCACAGTGTAATTGTGGTGAAAGCACAATAAAGTGTTGCAAGGCAAAATGAAATTCTAGCAAAAACTGAGTTAAGTGTCTCATTCAGAATGTAGGCCAAAAGTACTGAACTCAGGTGAACATGTCAAGACAGTTATCATGATCTGAGCAGTCACTCCCACTCCCACTCCCACTCCCACTCCCGAACCCCAGACCCACAGTGATTGCTGAGTACTTCATCAACCAGTGCACAACTAGCAGGATTATTCTTGCAGGTGAGATACTGCATTACCAAAGTTAATCCAGACATCTGGCTCAAGGCAATAAAAGACTAAAGACAAAACGCAGTGGAACAGATGAAAACTGTGGTAGAACAGTAATCATTCCTTTACATGATCATTGGATCGTTCATCTACCAGAAGTCAAGCAAAACATGCCAGAACAGACTCCTCACAGTGCGGGATTTCTGACTTCCAAAGATGGAATTAGTCTGGACTAATGAATTCAAACTAGCAAATCTAACCATCTACAGTCAGTATTAACTAACTGCTGAACTGACTCCACATTCATCTGCTTCTCTGGGTGTGAATTCTTATGTCTCACAAGGAGTCAAAAGATCAAGAATAATTCTGCACCTAGAAGGATTTGTTCTTCCGGGAGTTTGCATGTTCTCCCTGTTTTATGTGGGTTTCCTCTGGGTGCTCCAGTTTTCTCCCACAGTCCAGAGACATGCTGGTGAGTTAACTGGCTTCTGATAATTAGCCCTGGTATGAGTGTATCTGTCTCTGTGTGTCTGTGTGTGTCCTGTGATTGACTGGTGTCCTGTCCAGGGTGTACCCTGCCTTGTGCCTGGTGTTTGCTGGGATAGACTCCAGCTCCCCCATGAATGACGCCAAACTTAAAGAAGTGGTTATATTCATCATTACTTCTAAATGCAAAACACCTGACACTAGAAGGAAAATAATCTATACCATGTTAATTACATCAGGTTCTCTGTGTTAACAACCTAGGCTGAAGGCATATGACATTATTGGACACCTCAGAAGCAAACCAAATCCATATAAAATCTGCACAACAACTGTAAAACTGTAACAATGTGAAATGTCCTAACTCTGGTGAACAATGTCTAGCACTCCTGTGTGTATAATCTGAAAGCCCCCTGAGTAATTCTACACCCTTCCTGGTACATTCTACTCAGATAGAGATTTCCTGTTTAACAGGCAGTAATTTAACCAAAGAAAATAAACCAAAAACTGTCCCTGTTTCTCAGCAGTGTTTCACGATTAATCACTGCAGCTCAGTAATTGCTGCCTGAAAGGCGGAGAAAGTAAGTTGGGAGGAGAGGCAGAGAGGAGATTCTGGTTCAGAACTTAAAGTGAAAGACTTGTTACACAGCTGGTCCAGTGATTCAGGTCCAGTCATGTTATTGCAACTGATTATCTTTAGTCATGAACAGAGAAACAGAGAGTTACAAGGTAACCTGGTACAAGGAGCCCTAGTGCTCGAAATTCTTGAAGGCATCAACAAAGTCAACCCAGCAGGACAGAACAGCCCAGAACAGGAAGCACTTCTTTACCCAGAGGGTTGTTGGAGTAGGAAACAAGTACAGAGTCAAGTCATGGAAGCCGATACTCGGTCTTCAGTCAAGAAACAGCTGGGTGAGATCAGCAGTTCAGTTGGCTACTAACTACCAAACAAGTTAGATGGTCCAAATGGCCTCCTGTCAATTCTAGCCTTTCCTGTGCAGGTTTCTGCTGTGTTGTCCTTTCTGTGAAGGCAATCAGCCGGCCAGTCTGTGGGTGACTTCTTGTCTCCTCAAGTACCAAAGGCCGAATGCCTCCAGACCCCAGTGATGTGTTAACAAGGGCTGCTCTCCAGTTGTTTTGTTTCTATGCTGAGGAAGCAATAAAAACAGGAAACGAACAAGCAGTGTTTCGTCTGCCTTTCCCCGTGCAGCTGGAAAGTGGCGAGAGCACAATGAGGTCAGTCATGTCTCTGCCCCTGGATGCCTGGAGCCTGGCAGGTCTGGGAGTGTCTCGTGTCTCAGTGTGCACCTGGAGCTGTTCTGCGCTGGGTTTCGTTTCTCCTCGGCAGTGGCAGGAAACACACCCACAGAGCACAGCGCACGTGTTCAGAGTTACACACAGCAGGCGTGTTCAGAGTTACACACAGCGCGCGTGTTCAGAGTCACGCCTCACCCCGAGGATCCCAGCTGCATCTTCTACTGTCCCTCACTCCAGCGCTGAGCACAGAAAGCCCGCTGGCTCAGCTGGACGCTCCTTAACTGCTGTCTGGGCTGAGGCCTCGGACTGCATCACGCATGTTGTTCTAGATATCATGCGCCCCTCCACGTGGATTCCTAAGGTATCCTCCTACCACTTCCCAAAACAGACAAGCCATGCCCAAGGTTTTGGAATATCTCATTCTAATGCATTATTAGGCCTATTTAATTAAGAGTTCGGCTGGACACATGGATCACAAAGAAGCAGGACTGAGTGTCTGAGAGCCTGAGTCAATAGACTAGTGAAAGCTCTCCTATAACGTTCGTTCTTTTTTTTTCACGTGTGAAATTTTGCTCAAGGTTAAGTTCTCACTGAACTCCAACACAACTATTTTTGTCAGTGGCACGAATTTCTTTGTACTGTAAGCTCGGTGCCTTCATTTCACATCATGAAACCCCTTATGTGGGCTTTCAGAAGACCGCAGCCTTCTGCTCCTCTGAAAACGGAAGATCTTTCAAACTAGACAGCGCTCCTGGTGTGCAAGGTTGGTCGCCACTCGCTTGCGGTCCTGTGATGACTGTCACTTCTAAAACAGTACAAGAACTGAAAAAACATCTTCCTCTGGAAGACGGCTGTCCCACAACTGTGGTCTAGACACCCACGCTGACCTACATACTGAGAGCCGCGAAGTCCGACTCACTAACACGCACATGCTCTGCTACAGACTCGGCTCGTGAAACCCGAGGGACATGTAGTCTATGAAAGCGGCTTGTTGAAAGGCATCAGGAGAAGATACAGGAAAAGGAGACCATTACTAGCTAATCGATTCCAGCATCTCATCTAGGCGTTTCTTGAAAGAAGCCGGGGAATCGTCTTTCACAACGTGACTGGGGTGACTGCTCCACACTCCCACCTCCCTTTGCGTAAAGACGCACGCCTCCTGTTCTGTATTTTAAATGCTCCTCCACGTAGGTTCCACTCGTTCACCAGTTCCGTGTGTGTGCTGGAGTATGGAGGGTGAGGGATTATTAACTGCGAAGGCTGCTTTTGGAAAACAGGAGGGTTTTTTTTGTTTCGCATTCTTAGGATTTCTGGAGGTTTGGAAAGGGGTGACCGCGCCCCCCGGCGGGTGGAGCTCGGCTTGAAGGTCGGGCTCGGAGCACCCGGTTCTGCTGTTCCGCTTACAGTCCGAACCGCACCGCGCAGCTGCGCAGTGGAGGCGCTCATACTAATCAGCGCTCCAGAAATACAGCCCGAGTCTTAAAAGCAAAATTCAATACCACGTTGTGTTGAGCTCAGCTCAAAGAAGCACCGTGTGAACTGGGGCACTTGCGACTCGGGTCGTGTCTGGGGTTCCCCGTGTCGGAGAGACAGTCAGCTGTCGGCTCTCGGTTACTGTTTTCTCTGAAAAACAAGATGAACGGCGGTGAATGAGTTTCTCTAGTTACCCACCTAGAGATATATATTTAATAGAAAAATACAACTTCATCCCCCAGGTGAACGCGGAACATGCAGCTGGGTGAAGGGTGAGGTCACGGGGCGATCGGAGAGGGGCCTCCAGTGCTTCGTGAGGGGAGCTGGGGGGGGTGTGACCGATGTTTTTCTCGGGTCCTGTGGGTGAACAGCTGAGACTCGGACGTCCGAATCGCGAACAGCTGCAGACTCAGCAGGGCGCTGGAGAGCCCGAGACAAACCGCCATTAACACCTCCTTTATTTCATCTGTGTGCTGGGCAGAGGGGTGTCGCTAGATATTACACTACTGCCTTTTGTTTTGAATGATGTTTCTATTGCGCCTCACAACACGTGAATGTGCTCTAGCGCTGGTGCCGGCCTGTGTGAGGTCTGCTGCCCTGAAGAGGGGGATGTAGCCACAGATTGCGAAATCCTGTGCGTGCCCACTCACGCGGAGCCCCGAGAGGCGGGGGGAGGGTCGTGGAGAGTCCTGATTGGCCCCCGGGTTTGTGCTGAAAGCGGTCAGCGCGAGAGTAATTTCTGGCTCTGCCCCTCCCACCACCCACCTCTCTCGGTCAGCTGCGTTACGGGAAGCCCGAAAATTCCGCTCTGAGTCCAGAAACAAACATCCTTCTGAACAGCGCACTGCGCTCCTCTGTTCAGATGTCAGATTGCTGCGCCCCGCGTTCCTCCAGTCTGCCCTGCCTGCTGCCTGTCCGTTTCTGACCTGTACACCTCCCCTGTTTCACATGTGTGGTCAACAGCTCTGGCACAGCGCCTGCCCTCCGGCTGCCCTGTTTATGTGCCCCGTCTCTACTTCAGCATCGCCGTGTGCTCACCGTATGGCTCTGTCGCTCTCCCACTGCACCGCCCCTGTGTTGAGTGTCCCTCCTCTGAACTACATCCCTACACCCATCGTCTACCAGCCTCCTCCCAGGGCCAGTTAACCAAGGAGAACATACAGACTCCACACAGACAGCAGCCCAGGAACTGAAGCCAGGGTCCCATGTGACACTATGCTGCCCTGACCTGTATCACCTATCATTGTATCATCTGAATTGTATACCCCAGACACCTTGTTTCAGCCTTATAACAGGATATTACATGCTGTACAATAAAGGCTCACCCGTCTGACTCCAGTTACGTTTTCTCAATCTAATATCCTCTTTCTACAACCCGGAGGGCATTCACGAAACTGAAAGATCCAACTAGCCAAGTCTTTTCCTGAGAAACGAAACTGAAATGAAAGTGCGCAGTTTCCCCGATGTGACTCGAGTTGATGCAGAGAATACAAGGGGCAGAACAACGGTTTTTAAATTTTCTTTTGTTCTCGGCTCTACGACACGCGCCTGCAGAAGCGCCCTGCCCCTGCTGCTCAGGACCTCGTGTTCCAGCGCCACACTCACACCTGCCATGAGTTTAGTCCGTTGAACAGCAGGACAGGGCGTCACGGGGGCGCAGTGGTGGGCGTGGCTGCCTCACGGCTCTGGGGCCCTGGGTGTCTGTCTGCTGGGAGTTTGCATGTTCTCATGGCATTCGCGTCGGGTTCCTCCCACAGACCAGGATTATCCTGCCAGTTTAATTCTGGCGGTTTCTGGGAGAATTCGTCCTGGTGCGAGCGTGAGCTCTGCGATGGACCGGCGTCCTGTCCACGGTGTCCCCCGCCTTGCTGGGGCAGGCTCCAGCTCCCCGCCACCCTGCCCTGGAAGAGTGGCCAGAGTGCAGGCTTGCTAGCGGGGGCTGTTACGGCCTGTAGTTCTCCCCCTCCACTTGTGCACATAAGAGGACATGTTTCTGACATAGTTAAGGAAGCCCGTTTCTGCAGGGAGAAAAAGAAAACGCGCTATGGTATCTCGCACTTGCGACATTGTATCTCAGAATTACGGCTTTTTATCTGCATTTTCGACTTCGAAATACCGCACATTTCATGGTCTGTCCTTTCGCTGTTGTAACGGATTCGGGTTCTAGGGCTTGTGCGCTCGCCACTCCCACCCTAGTTCGCCCCTCACTGCATGGGCTCGAACCTGAGTCTTGCCAGCTGAACTATAGAAGATCTTTAGCCCCGGCGGCCATCATCCCTGTTATGCGCAGAGGAGGGCGGTGCCGTTGCCACACTGCAACCAGATCGTACAACCTGTATGTCGCCGGTCCGTTACACTATATTCATGAATCGTACAGGATCATAGGATCTATAAACCCGAAGACTTGTCTTGTCATTCTCATTATTACAAAACACTCATAAGTCATCTTGTTCATGTTTAAATCTAGAAAGTGTCAATTTAACAGGATTAAATCTATGAACGATCTTAAATGAAATCTCTTTAACTTTATTTGTAAGACAGAGTCTGTCAGCAAGTGTCCAAACTCATTTCCAATTTATATTCCTAAACATAGCCTTCCAAAAGGAGACACAATGAGGTGTAACGCCACTGGGCTACGTTCATTGCTGGCGCCAGAAGTGACGTCAAAATGGTGTTTTCAAAACGTAATTCTGAGATACAAATTCGCAATTGCGAGATACCATAGCGCGTTTTTTACTCCCCGGTGAAAACGGGTTTCCATAGGGTTCCTGTTGTAATCTGTCGCTCTGCAGAACTCAATTAAGCCTATACTGACCAGCCGTGTCTCAATTCTCCAGTGTACAGCAGGACTGGATCAATAAGCAGGCAGCACACGCTCTTGGGTTTTTGTCTCATAGCGTTTATTTGTAAAATGACGTATTTGGTTAACAATTCCAGTTGTGGACTGAAATGACAGGTCTCAGACACAAGAAGATAGGAGGCTAGACTTAGAGACAGCAGTAGACGTCTGGAAAATACAACAGGTAAATGGCGTTAACTATGATATATTTGTATACATACAGATCTACCATATACAGAATCTCTATTTTTCAAAAGTTATTAAGAAACAGGCAGGCAACATATTCACCCCTGTGGATCCACGCCAGGACAAGATCCTCGCACAACAGAGGAATCCTCCTCAGCGCAAGCTCTTTCACAAGTTGCTCCCTTTAAAGTTATTTATATTAGTGGCCGCCTAGTTTATTTATTTTAAAGAAGTGGTATTTGCTATTTCCATGAAGTGGTTTCCTGCTTCCGCTCCCCGTCAGCTGTTCGCGTCCGGTTCGACCCAGCTCGGTTTGCAGGTCTTATGGGCCGCGTGTAAGCGACCCGGTGAAGCTCAGTCTGGTGCAGAGAGTCCTATTTCACGACATTGCGCCATACTGTACCACAGCGCTGCCCCAGCGTATCTGTCATGACAACGTGTGCATGTGCATTAAGGGATTCTGAACCCTGATGTGTGTTTTTTACTTTGGCTCTTTAGGTTTATACATGTTTATCTATATTACATCATTCGTAATGATATTGCATCACGTTGCATCTGCATCGCATCGAATAAAACAAACAAAATTAAATCTAATGTATAATAACCGGCTGCGTGCACTGGGCTATCGGGGTAATTACGCTAAAGGGTTTATGACCAGCAGAATATTATTTGAGCCAAGACTGTACCGCATCATTCATGATTAATTCGATTACTGCGTAGATGCTGGAAATTCAATCAGTTGTCCAAGACGCCGGTGGCATGAAGCGCAGTATCCCAGATCGTCTACCCTCATATAAACCTCCATATCGATAGCAAAAAACATCTTTGCGCCAGCCTGGTGACATTACGCTGGTCTGTCCCAAGAAAACGGAGGACACAAAAGCAGTTTTATTACCTTGGAAACGGGAGCGACATTCACACGAACCCTTTCACACAGAGACTCGAGGGAGCTTGGCTTCTTTTCAAGGAATGGATGAGACACTCGGATCAGCTACCGCCTGGCCTAGATAGGCCGTGTTCGTAAAGACACACGCCTCTGCTCCGACCGGTTTCTGGTGTCAGCGCTTTCGAACACCGGTCCTGTTTGTACACAGCAGCACACGCTGGGCAGGGCTCGTACCTCCGGGCGGTCGTGAGCTCTGATCGTGTTCGTACCCTCAGGCAGACGTGCGAGAATTTGATTTTCTGGTTTAGCGGCCCTCTGTTTTACCAGACGCGTTCTTTTCAGTTTCCTCCTGCAGTATTACCAGGCTCACTTAACACAATTGCGACGCTACATTCACGGTATGTAACTGTGCGGTGAGCTCTCTTAACGGTACAGGGTGACGCTTTGCTCCGCCATCACAATCGTACTGAGTCGCAAAACCCAACATGATGCAAAGTGTGGAGGAAAGGGAGGCAAACATCCAAACACTGTTTGAAAGCCTGAACCACTTTGAATCTAAAATGTAGCAACAGCACTGCCAGTAAGTGCAATTCCAATGCAATTTTGTACAAGAAGCAATGTGCCGTCGGCTTCACACCAAATACGCGCAGACTCCTGCGGGTGTTTCTGCAGGGACTCAGCTGAAACACCTCTGACCTCCAGACTACAGGGGTCCCCAGCCCTGGTCCCAGAGAGCCCCAGTCCAGCGGGGTTTTTAGAGGCCTCCGTTAAATCACCAATTCTAAGGCTGTCGAGGAAGGAAGTCATTCAGAGGTGATTTAAGACTAAGATTTAAGTTCTGCCTTTAAGACAAGGAGTTGAACTGAATTATTTCTCAATAGCTCACAGATGAGATGGGACCCCTCAGACTAGCCAGGACCAAGGCTGGAGACCCATACTGGGACAGTTTCATCAGCTGGTGTGGAATGTCATATCAGAGTCCACTTCAAGCTTTTGTGTAAAATGAGAGAGAAAGAGTTGCTTTGGCTTATAAATGATCACAATGATAATATTAACATCTTCATCCCTTTAGTAAAGCACAATAGCGCAAAAACCTTTTTCAAATAAAACGGCTCAAAAATATCTGCTGAGATTACTGTGGAAATCCGTGGGCACTCTGACTGTGGAACAGGAATGCAGTAGAGCAGACTTCAGTCTCACACCATCACTAAGACTGGGGAGGCCACGCGCTTTCAGAGTTACACCACCGCGTCCCTGTCCAACTCTTTGTTTTTTATGATCAGAATGAAGCGAATTAGGGCTGTGCTGATTGCAGCACTACAGCACAGTCGCTCTGTCCTGCAATTGCAGGTGCTCACAGTTCAGTCGCGGTCAGTGAGGTCTTTGCCCTAAAAACGTTGCGAATTGCTTAATCGCGTCTGTCACTTTGGTTACACTTTTCACAGTAATCTCAGGAGATCTTTTTTTACCACGATTCCTCCAGGACAGGCACTTGGGAGAGTTTTGCAGCCAAAAAAACAGCAAAAAGTCCTGGAAGTGGAGGTCCTCGGCAGCTCTGGGCCCCCTGACGGCTCTGCCGGGGGCCACAGCGCTGCCAGTGACCCTAAGACTGATCCCCAACCTGCTCCCGGCAGGCAGCCGCCCTGGGATACACTTGACTCGTTAGGCGATCAATACTGAGCACAGCGAAAGCTAAAGGTGGGAACGAAATCAAAAAAGGAATGCGACCCCAGAGGGCGCCGATTTTAGACAGTAAAGGCACGAGGTGCAGCGTGAGGCTGGGCATTAGGGTCAGGATACTGACAAACTCCCCCAGACCCCAGTGCGGACGCAGCAGAATTCACTGACAGCCACCCCCTGTGTGTAGCACCAAGGGAAGACTCTATCATCTACCATCACAGCCCTACCGGCCCGGTCCGCGCGAGAGCCAGGGCACAGGGCCAAACCAGCGCCCTCCTGCAGCCAGTAGGGGGCGCTGGAGCGGAGCTGAGCTGCTGAGCCGGGTCGGAGGGGAGAATCGGTGATTACGGGACGAGGAGGGAAGCAGGACTACTGAAATGAGAAAGAGGGCGGAGGGGAGGGTGGCGCAGCAGCAGCTCAGTGGGCGACGATGACGGTGAAGTAGATGATGTACAGGATGATGATGGCGATGCCGATGCCCAGGGCGGTGTGGTTGAGGATCCGCGCCAGTCTGGAGTTCCTCTGCGCAGCTTCCTGGTTGCCCTGGTGGTTGGCTTCACGGGTCTGCACAGCAAGAACGAGAGGACAGATGTCATGGAAGAGGCTTTCTGAGCTCTATCTGTTCCTCTACTGCTGACTGCTCTGCTGCCCTGTGACTCTGACACGTCAATCACGCAGCCTGACTGCACTGATGGGGAGCGCGGCCCCTTGAGCTCCAGCAACCCCCCTCTAGTGAGACGCATGGCTTACTTTCACAGCACACACCTGTGCCGTGGCAGGGGCCTGTGGGATTTCAAGCACGCGCTCAAGGAGTTGGATTAATTGGATTAATAACTCTGCCCCTCTCCCCTGCTCACATGCATGCACACACACACACAAACAAGACAACCTCAGTGCTTCTCTTTTGATTCCAGTGTTTTGCCATTATTCTCCCCTGAAAGGGGCCTCTCTGTGGTTTCGGATTTCCGAGCCCTACCATGGCCCCCAACCCCCGCCCCCATCCCCCATCCCTGCTCCACCTCCTCCTTCTCCTCCCCCTTTTATGTCTGGCTCCAGTTATCCATGTGCCTGCTTAGCCAGCAAGAGCATTGTCCGCGCTTTCCTAACACAAACACGGAGGCTTCCCAGTTCCCCCTGCTGCCAAGCTGAGAGAGGCCATTCCAGCAGAAACCAACAAAATGGAGGACAGGGCTGAAAAAGGTCTGTCGGCCCCACCGGAACACAGTAACACCACTGACTACCCCGAGGGGCTGTGAGCTGGGTTCTGTACAGTACTACGCACTGGCTGGGGTCCAAACAGCCAGCCATGCTGGAATCCAGATGTGTCCCCACTTACACAGCTGTGTGTCCTGAAGCTACTGGGGCGCAGTGCCCTTCTCAAGGAAACACCAGAGGCGTACAGAGATGGGACTCAAACCCACATTTTCGTCCGAAGATTCGGACACTCACTGGACTGCCGTTTCTTCCACAAGACAGAGGCCCAGAAAATATTTTTTTTGCATTTCACAGCTTAAACTGGTCGTACAGCTGGACTTGCAAAAATCCCGCTTTCTCGTTCTCCTGCTGGTTGAAATCACCCACACCCTCCAGCATGTTCAAATATTTACCAAAGAGGTTTTCTCAAACTGCCTGGGAATGTTTCAGAAAAAAAACACCCCCAAGCATCACAGGCATGTAGTACCCAGGCTGCCCGACATCTGTGCAGTGCAGGAAATGAGAAATATGTATGTAGCTATCTATCTGGGCATGTCACTCAGTATTGTGCTTCAGTTTTAGAGCAGAATCGTGGGATTAAGTTTGAGAGAGTTTCAGAACTATGCAGCCTGTAATTTAAACTAAAAATGAGCAGTAAAAAGATATTTAAGTACAATGACTCTGCAGACATAATAAACATGATCTGTTTGGGAGATAAACCTCCTACTAACCTTCAGGAATGCCTGTCCTTGCATTTAGATCAAGGCTGTGAATATCTAAATGCAATACTGCCTATAGAAATGTTGCTGTCAGTCCACAAATCAAGGCTGGATGCAGCCACTAACTCTCACCAAGTGTTTATATATACTTGCAGGCTTGTCTGTCTCTTCGTATTTAAATACAGCCAGCTTTTCTGGTTCCCAGTGGCTGGCTGTTCCTTCTGCTCTGTGGGTGCCTGGGGCTTCATCTGGCGCTGTCTGGAGAGGATGTGAAGCCTCATAGGCCCTCTGTTGTTTCTTCTGATTTGTCCAGGGTTTCAAAGTCTTCCTAGTGTCCCCCCACCCCACCCCCACCATGAGTGAGCCCCACTCTTTACCAGTCCAGCTAAACTAGGGGTTTGACTCTGGCTCCTCCTGTCCCTGGAGAAAGGGAACATCCTGCTTTCTTGGCAATAAGAACAGTTCTTGCCCCATTGTGATTGGGCAAAAGAGACTCAGTTCCTCCAGCCTGTCAGTGTGGGACACTCCCTTCAGACTGAAGAGACTCAGTTCCTCCAGCCTGTCAGTGTGGGACACTCGCTTCAGACTAAAGAGACTTAGTTCCTCCAGCCTTTCAGTTTTGGACACTCCCTTCAGACTAAAGAGACTCAGTTCCTTCGGCCTGTCAGTGTGGGACACTCCCCTCCCTTCAGCCCCAGAATGTGTCTGGCTGCTCTTCTCTGGATGGGTTCCAGAACTGCAATATGCTTTTAGGAAACAGTGGCCAAAATTATTCAGAAAATGCCAGTAACACATTACACCCCTTCATTTGAATTGCATGCTTTTTATACATCTTACTGTTTGTTCCCCTTTCTCATTGCTTCCCCTTTTCAAGCTCTCATCCAAGCGTGTCCCTGGGGAAGCAGCTGTGCAGCGCGTCACCTGGGCGGCAGTGCGCGTCAGGTCCGCTTACCCCTGAGCCTCCGCCCCACACCCAGGACCCCGCACCCATCCGGCTCAGGCGTAAGAATTCCTTTGAGTGGTGCAGCAAAACAGCTGGGAAAGTTTGCATTCCCAGCAGAGCTGCACAAACCGGCCAGAACAAAACAGCCTCCCGCCTCCCTGCCTCCCAAGTTTCCTAACAAAGGACTCCTCAAAGAAAAACAAACCAGGCCTGTGCTAGAGCCAGGGTCTGACCCCAGCAAGAGCCAGCTCAGCTCTCACAGGCACACCTCCCAGTCCCAGGCCCCCTGGACCTGAGCTCCACACACACAGAATTAGACAAGACAGGCGAAGAGCTACAGATGAGAGGACACAGCTTGGCCCACCTGAGAGAAGCCAAGGTGTGCGCTTGAACAAAATGGCTGCGCTGCTGGTTCCACACTCCCAGGAACCAGTGATGCAGTGATGAGTCCAGAGGCCCCGCAGCTGAGAGACAACATTCTTATGGTGGAGGTGGGACCAACCAACCAGATAATGAGCCTATAAACTTGTTTATTGCTGGCAAGGAGAAGTCACATACACTTATTCTGTTACATTGTGGACTCTGCTCAGCCACCTGGTACGTCTCCCTGAATAAACAAGGAGAGGCGGCCAATCAGGAGGCTCTGCTTTCCTCCTTGATTGACACCGGTAACTGGCCTGAGTCACACACCTCCGCTCTTCCAGGAATCACGTTCCCCACAGGCAGCCTCTCAATTCTTTCTTTACAAGACGCTGGGAAACGTCCACTGACTGGGCAAAACAGCAATGTTGTTTTTTCTTTTCGGTGTCAGTTCTGCTAATTGCAGTTCTGTATATACTAGCAGTGAGGCCACAAGCAGGAAACTGCAGCTGCTGACTTCTAAACATGAGCCCATCTGCTCCTAAAACTAGAAATGTATCAGATTGCTGCGCAACAGGAGGTGTATTTCTATTTCAGCTTCCACCCCTATGGCCATGAGAGAAGTCAGCCCACACCCCCCTGAATTCACACACTGACCCACTCCTGACTTGGCGGAGCGGTGGCTCTGTGGCTAAGGATCAGCGCCTGTGACTGGAAGGTTGCTGGTTCAAATCCCGTGGCCGGCAGAGGAATCCTACTACGTTACTACGTAACCCTAACCCTAACCCTGAGCAAGGCCCTTAACCCCAACTGCTTCAGGGGCGCTGTACAATAGCAGACCCTGCGCTCTGACCCCAGGCTTCCCTCCCTGTCTGTGTATCCATGGAGAAAAGCTGGGGTATGCGAAAAGACGTATTCCTAATGCAAGAAATTGTATAGGGCTAAAAAAGAAACATTATCATTATCACTGTCCCTGAATTCACACACTGACTGGACTGGAGACACTCACACTGTCTCACACTGTCCCTGAATTCACACACTGACACAGCTGACTTAACTGGAGACGTAGAAGGCTGTAGAGCCTCCTTCATGATTTTGGGTAACTGGGAACAACCCTCCCTCACAAGATGACTGTCCAAGCGTGTGTGTGGATGCGCGTGTCTGTGCAGCGTCACTGTCTCCTGACTGAATTCGCCGCTGATTTCCTGCTTGCTGAACACTGGTGTGTAATTGCAACCGGCGACGTTTTGTTTAAAGCGGTGCGTGCGTGCAACGGTCCGCGCGACAGAAACCGCCTCCCTTCCAGCACGTGGAACATGTCGGTTCCCATGTTGGGCATGAGACTCAAGCTCAAAACCAAGAAGGTTTCAGTATGTTTGCAGCCGCACAGAAGGTACACAACTTTCTAGAACAGCTCTGTTCATGGTGTCATCCCGATATCCGAGACAAACCCTTACTCACGCTGGGAAATCAGTTTCAGTTCCGTTTAAGGGAGACATTTGTTAACACTTAGACCACAGTTACGCCCTCCTGTAAAGACCTCAGGGGTCACTTTTGTGCGTAAAATGCCGATATGCCGCTTGCAAATATTTTAACCCTTCGCCATTCACTGACTGCAGCTCGTGCAGTCTAAAAGAGGTTTTACCGTATCACGTGTCAGATACAAGCCCTTACACACTGCAGAAACCAGAAGGCACTGGTTTGCTGACCACTGTGTCGATTATATACATGTATACAAAGCACCTGCATTAATACCGAACTGGATAAACAGCAAACAGCAGATCTGCTGGTGCCGGACTTTGTTCTGGGCGCGTTGGAGTGACGTTGGCGCGGCGCCACGCTCAGAATCCCCCAGCAGAAACCAGCCTGGCGTTTCACTTTCCGAACGGCTGCAAAATCCCTCTTTGTCCCCAGTAAACGGTCCCGATTAATTTATTTTAAAAATTATTCAACCAAAAAAAAAAGTTTTTTCACCAATATATCTGTGTATTTGCATATATGGGCACAGATGGCTACGTAATAAATAACTATGACGTTCTTGGTCCCCTCTGTTATGAGGTTTCTTATTTTCATCTAGTTAATACCAGGACCCAAACTTCCTTTCAGAACAAATAGTGAAACACGAACCAGTGGGTGGAAAGTCTGGGGAAGTGCACTGAAAACCACAAAGGGTGGTGGGTTTGTGGAACAAGCTGCTCAGTCATGTTGCTCAAGGCTTCTCTCAAGAGCAGACGGGATGAGATCCAGGGATCACTTAACTACCCACCCTTCCACTTTCTAACCACTTTATCCCGTACAGAGCTCCAGGGGAGCTGGAGCGTGTCCCTGCAGGCAGCGGACACAGATCAGTTAACTGCTAACGGTCTCTCTCGTTTGCACCCTTTCTGAATTTCCTGCATTCTTAAGATACCTAACTGCTGTCTCCGATCGCTTGTTTGGCCAGAAGGAACCATCTTCTCCAAACCCTACTCCATGATTCTTTCACAAGCATGCACTTCCTGTTAATAATAATATTTTTTATTTATAAAGAGCCTTTCCAAACCCAAGGTTCATTCTTCAGAGTCTCCTGGGAGTGTACGAGCAAGGTGGCCCAGTCCAGTCTGATCCTCTCTCGCTGTCACTGGTGAAGCTAACAGACCACCCTCCTGCATCGCAGGATACAGATCCAGGAGATTAACCGGGATCTCAAAGACTAAATGAACAAAAGATCACCAGAGAATGGTGTTCTTGCCCAGGGAATAAAACAGAGAGTGAAAAGAGCACAATAATGCAGAAAGACCCTGTACAAATATATAACCTTGTTTCCTGCACTTAACAAGGCTTGTACATGCCCCTGTGTCCCACATATGGTTGCCTGGAGTGCTGCCCGTCTCCCTCTGCACACTGGTGTCCCAGCGGATAGCAAGACTCTGACACAGCAGGTCTGACCCTCCTGCACAAAGTGGCGCAGCGAGCTTCCTCTGTTGTGAGGGATGTGTGGACTGAGAGCTGGCCAATGGACACTTTTGAGAGTATATACTTGCTGGCCAGAATATTAACCCCTTCTGCAACATCCAGCAAATGAATATCAGACAAGGAAGATGTGTCTCCTCTGTGCTTCAGATCCCAAGAGCTCTTAAAGAAAAAAAAGTTCCAAACAAGAGGAGGCTATTTAGCCCAACCGCCCCGTTTGGTATTTAGTAGTAATTATTGATGCAACAATCCAGCTGTTTCCAGGGTATCGGCTTGTTCCACACTCCCACCACCCATTGCATAAAGAAGCACCTCCTGTTCTCCACCTGAGACATCCCCGCCTTCTGGAGGTTCGCTTCAATCCGGTTGGTGTTTGGCCACCTTTTACAATGGTCGCCTGCGAGGTGTGCCCAGGAATCCGAATGGGATGGGAGCGAGGGGAGAGGACAGGAGGGTGGGAATGACAAACAGGATTGGAAAGGGGAACTGTAGAAGTTCCTTTCTCTGTAAACTTTCACCAGCCTTCAATTATCCAGCCAGTCTGAGTACAGGCAATGCCGGCTTTGGAGAATTACCAAGGTCTTTACAACCTTCTACTCAAATTGCTTCTGCTTTAAAACACCAACCTGCTCCATAGCAAACATTAAGACGGAAGTATCGCAGATCACGGGACAAGACCGATGTGCTGTGCTGGGGCTGATAAGGCAGCAGACAGCTGCACTAGAATTTTCCAGGGAATAGCAGTGAGAATTATTGACACCTGGGGTCTGGAGTGAAGTTCCTTCGCCCACGCACAGATCTCTGACGCACGCCCCTTTTACAGTCCACTCTCTCCCAGACCCCAGAATTTCATTTTCTGTTCTTTTGCATTGTGCATGGATTGTAAGGTTATTTCTTCCCAAAAGTTCCAGAAAAGAACAAATTTCCCTCTGTCACCCTTCTCTCTCACACACACACTCACTCCTCTCTCACACCCCTCTCCTCTCTCTCTCTCCCACACACACTCACCCCCTCCTCTCTCTCACACACTCTCACTCCTCTCCCACACACACTCACCCCCTCCTCTCTCTCACACACTCTCACTCCTCTCCCACACACACTCACCCCCTCCTCTCTCTCACACACTCTCACTCCTCTCCTCTCTCTCACACACTCTCACTCCTCTCCCACACACACTCACCCCCTCCTCTCTCTCACACACTCTCACTCCTCTCCCACACACACTCCCTCCTCTCCTCTCTCTCACACACACTCACTCCTCTCTTCTCTCTCACACACTCTCACTCCTCTCTCACACCCCTCTCCTCTCTCTCACACACACACACACTCACCCCTCTCCTCTCTCTCACACACACACACTCACCCCTCTCCTCTCTCACACACACACACTCTCACTCCTCTCCTCTCACTCTCACACACACACACTCCTCTCCTCTCACTCTCAATTCAATTCAATTCAAGGTGCTTTATTAGCATGACCGATGGGTACAATCAGTGTTGCCAAAGCAAATGAAAGTAATGATATTTACATTAAACAAAACAAAAAATAGAAGTAAAATAAAACTCTCTCACACACACACTCACCCCTCTCCTCTCTCTCTCACACACACTCACCCCTCTCCTCCCTCTCTCTCTCACACTCTCTCACCCCTCTCCTCCCTCTCTCTCACACACACACTCTCACCCCTCTCCTCTCTCTCTCACACACACTCTCACCCCTCTCCTCTCTCTCTCACACACACTCTCTCTCACCCCTCTCCTCTCTCTCACACACACACTCTCTCTCACCCCTCTCCTCCCTCTCTCTCACACACACACTCTCTCTCACCCCTCTCCTCTCTCTCTCTCACACACACACTCTCTCTCACCCCTCTCCTCTCTCTCACACACACACTCTCTCTCACCCCTCTCCTCCCTCTCTCTCACACACACACTCTCTCTCACCCCTCTCCTCCCTCTCTCTCACACACACACTCTCTCTCACCCCTCTCCTCCCTCTCTCTCACACACACACTCTCTCTCACCCCTCTCCTCCCTCTCTCTCACACACACACTCTCTCTCACCCCTCTCCTCCCTCTCTCTCACACACACACTCTCTCTCACCCCTCTCCTCCCTCTCTCTCACACACACACTCTCTCTCACCCCTCTCCTCCCTCTCTCACTCTCACACTCCCTCACCCCTCTCCCTGACCCTCTCCCTCTCGGCCCCAGTGCTGGACTCACCAGTATGGAGTACACCAGCGCGGCGATGCCCAGGGGCAGGCAGCAGCACAGCATGGTGAAGATGGAGTAGCCCAGATAGTCCGGCAGCGGGTGAGCCAGCGGGGTCTGGGTCACATAGATGGTGGGCTGCACCGTGACCGTGGTGCCCTGGGGGTACTGGGGGTAGGGCTGAGCCGGCATGGGGTACCCTCCGGGCACCATGGGGTTATCCTGGTAGGGTGGAGGAGGGGGGTACGCAGCCCCTGCCTTGACCGCGGGGTCCCAGCCGGGAGGGGGTGCGCTGGGGTCCTTGCTGGGCTCATCTGGATAGGGCTTGCTCATCCTTGGACAGGGGGTTCCCACTCCTGAAACAACTGCAATCACCACGCTGGTCTGCTTCGGATCCACACGCCAGTCCTGGGATTCAGGATTTCAGTGTCCCTTGGCTGCAAGCTGTCTCTGCGAGGAGCTGCTGTACTTGTGTCTCTTAGCCCAGTATCTCTGGGGTGTTAACGGCACTCCCTCTGTCCCTCCCTCCTCTATCTGCTCGTCAGAGGCTAGTTTTGCATTGCAGCCCGAGAGGATATGTGCGCTCTCGCTGGACGTGGGGGGATGGAGCAACTTCAAAGCAAGGTATGCGGTACCGCAATACGAGCTGGCCAGAGGGACTCTGCTGCCCCCTGGTGGCCGAGCCTCGAACAGCAGAAATTCCGAAATGAGGGGCCGCTACAGCAGCGCATGCGTCGCCCATTCTTGTTTTCCTAAAGACCCAATGCAATTGCAAGAGGGTCAGATTCCCTGTACTAGACGCCGATACGATGTTTTTTAAATTAATTTTCTTGCATGGGACGCTTGTCTGTTTTTAGGTGAAATATCGCTAAAAAAATTACAATGGTTATCATTCTGTAATAAAGTGTGGGGAACTATGTCAGAACGCAAAATAAATAAAAGGTCATGCTACCAACACTTTATCGTTGGTAATATCACCGTTAATTTTTTCAGATGGGAATAATAAAAAAAAAACAAGTGATTGTCGCAGGAAAGTCGCCCAGAGCTCATTCCTGAGGATTTGATTGAAAAATCCATGTTGGAGAGTTGGGATTTGGGAGTTACATTGGCGGGATTCTGACTGCGTTCGGGTCCAGACAAATGCAGAGCCGGAAGTCTTGAGGTCACCTCCGCGCGGACGCAGGTTTATACATAAGATGTAAACAAGCGCGTGCTCATAGAATGTTTGAAAATATGAAATTAGTTTGGACAACCCCTGAGAGATACTGCTTTACAAACAAGGGTAAAGAAACAACATTTAATATTGTTAAAAGGTTAATACTGTTAAACGAACACTTCAAACATGCATAGATTCAAACATGACCAAGGCAATCCAAGTGTGTTCTGTAGGCATGGAAAGAAACTCGGCTGCGTTAATTTTCTTTCCTGTATAAACTATCTACGAAGTTCTTTTGGATACTTAAAGCTGCAAAGCAACTTTTCAGTGTGTCTGCAGGGCTGTCTAGTCCTGGTCCTGGAGGGTCAGTCAGTGTGTCTGCAGGGCTGTCCAGTCCTGGTCCTGGAGGGTCAGTCAGTGTGTCTGCAGGGCTGTCCAGTCCTGGTCCTGTCAGTGTGTCTGCAGGGCTGTCCAGTCCTGGTCCTGGAGGGTTGGTCAGTGTGTCTGGAGGTGTTCACAGTCTCCAGAAAACAGCATCACCCGAAGAGCTGAGAAAAACTGTTCCCATTTTTCCACAACTATTTGAACACAATTCTTGAAGAACGGTTCACATGATCAGAACTGTATAGCAGTTTGCAAAATCTGCAAAATGAAACACTACATGTTTCATAATCGAGGAAGTTCACCAGGCAGATTCATGTGTGATGCAATGCAGTTTTTCCCGATCCATATCCTGGAAACCCACACTGGGTTTTCCCAGCAGCTGAGCCTGGGACTTAGCTCCTTGGTTAAGCCTGCGAGTTTCTTGATTAGGGGTTTTGTGGGGATTTAGTTACGAAAGCCACCCAGTAGTTAGGAGACAAGCTCCAGCCCGTTCAGGAATCCCGCGCATTGAGGAGCTCAGACTGCACCAGCTAGGGCTGCCCGAGGTGCAGTTATCCAGCTGAGGGCTCGGGTGGAAGTGACCGCGTGGGAAGAGGTTCTCTAGGACCAGGATTGGGAACGCCCCTCAACAGGGAGCTCGTATTTACCTGAAATATTAACCCTGAGCCCAGCCTCCGCGCTTCAAGCAAAAGAACAGCACCTGCCGGCAGGGGCTTGCCAGGAAGTGATTGTCGGGTGGGCCTGTGCAAGAGTGGGCGGCCGGGGCTCTGACTGACCGTCCTGCCAGCACAGGGGCACCCCTCCCATTTACAATGCATCCTCGAGCGGTATAATCAAACAGAGGAATTAGCGGAACCTCATACTGTATACTGTCTCTCTCTCACACACACAGGATAAGCAACAATTACCAGGCTGCCTAATGCTACTGTGCCACAGCGGACACACACACAAAAACAATCAGTTCCCACCTCTGTAGTGAGGTTGTGGCCTTCTAGACCAGACGCAGGCGTCGGCACTTGGATTTGGATATGGCGATTATCTCGTCACGTAGCAAATTCCCGTTCAAATGACAGCTGGTTTGCAAAGGCCTCTCATATAAGGACTTAGTCTTTAGCTGAAGAACAGCTGCAAGAGCTCATTTTCACTTCTTGCTTGTAACAGTTCTAAGTATTTCATATGCCTGCTTTTAGATTGTTCAGTAGTTTTACAAGTTACTCTGAAGTTAATATTTTATTGCAAACCACAAGATTCAAAATCCGTCTGAAATACTGTATTTAAAATACCATGCAGGATTTACTTTGAACTTTGTGAAACTGGCCCCCCTACAGACAGCCCAATCGATGAAACCCACCTCATTCGATAGTGCTGCTTTTGTTGCCGAGATATAGCGTCTTGTTTTTCCGGTGATCACGTGACCATGCACGGTGACTTTGACCTCCGTCTGCCGAGTTTAAGCGTCTCCTACCGGTGCGAGAGTAACATTTCTGCAACTGTGTTCCTCTGTTTGCCCGGGTAGGGGGCGGCGGTGGAGTTTGCATTTAATATCAGTGTCTTCTGTGCGTTTGTGTGAGCAGGAAAAGTAAATGTGTCTCGAATATCACATACCCTAATCAGAAGAGTTGAGGGTGTAGTCTCAAAAAGCGAACACTAGCAAACAATTGCATGTTCTTACCAAGAGGCTTTAACGAGCACGTCTTAATACTTCGTAGTGGTGTTTTTTTTTAAATCTGAAGAAGTGATCGGTTTCTCACTGTCCCTATCTTAAATAAACACACGCACCAAGGGACGTGTAAAGATTTGACCAGTCTGTCGAGCCACGTGTTCAAAAAGGCTTGAATTTGCAACTTTATGAACAACAAGACCACTGTTGCACTTTTTATGCAGAGCACACTCGTTAACGTGAAAAAGAACCAGGGTGTTTTTTAAGGAGCACTACGTACAAGGTTGTTGAGGGTAGTAAATAACACATCCGAGAAGCAACACATCGCGATACCCGTTGCGACTGGCGCATCACTGTCGCGACATTAAGTCCATATATCGCAATATGGCGTACCCCCGGCAAAATGTTCTGAAAATCTTGTTTGATCCTTCATACTTTTAAACTTGTATGAAACCCAACGAAATAATGAACTGAGTACTCTATTTTTGATGCCAAAAGACACCTAATTTGGAAATCCGTGACTTCCCACAAGACTTAACACTTAATTGTTATAGTCGCATTACAGTGCTAACCAATTCATCGTACCTTTAATTGCAAGAACGGTCTGCTAATAAAAGCGTCAAATACATACAAACGTCGTTCACTTAAAAATACTGCAGGGCATTTAGAGGCGATCTGAATAGTTATCTGTAAAATGCATACTCGCATCTATCCGTCAATATTATCTTAATGTTATTCATGCATTCCAAAACTTATAATTTGTTTACAGGAGAAATTTTAGAACCTTTTCGTGCTCAACTCCTACAGGTCGAGCATGTATCTGCTGCTTGTGTTCGGGAAGCCAGGCTGTACTCCAATACGAAAACGGAAGTTGCTTCTTTCTAGATTTGTACCCAGTTTTGAAACAACCTCAGTTTATTGTTATTATCATCATTCTATTATAATAAATATTGTCTAGAGCCTAAAGGCCTGCGCCACATCTCTGTGGCTCCCTGCGACTCCCTGCTCTGCAGCCGGTTGGGTCGTTTCATTAGTTCGCCAGCAGAGGGCGGTGTGGAAACGCGGATCAGCAGAACACAACGAAAAACATTTAAGTGTGGTTCGTATTTAGGTAGTAGTAGACATTTATTAAATGTGTTAAATACCAATATATGACCACCCGCAGTAGTGTATCTGAGCTCCTTCCGCCTGGTCATCGGTTTACAATACCTAGATTCAAGAGCACCAACACTAATTAATCTTTTATTCCCACAGCAATTAACCTGCTTAATTTGAACAATTGACTGTATATTTTCTTTATTTAAACATCTTTTTTTTCTTTTCTTTTTCATAATATGTGTCTGACTGTGTGCGATAGCATTGGCGACAGAGCCCTGGCCAAAGGAGAGAAGCATCGTTTTACACACTTCCCCAGGATGTGTTCTAATAGCAGCCTACTTTCTCTGGTCCCATTTAATTCATTACACGATTGACAGCACTCGTCATTGGGCACGTCTGCTCATCTGCTGCTCCTCCCGCACCCCCCCGGCAGGGGTCTCACAGTGGAGACGAGCCCAGGGGCTGCAGGCGGTGGGTCTGCTCTACAGGGTGCAGTGACACCAGCCTTCAGCTCCACAGCTTTCCGAAAGACCTCCAAAAACCCGCCGCTGTCACAGCGAGTATGGCTGAGTCACCATCTCTAACACCCTCAGATGTTACCAGCTGCACAGAGTAAGTGCCCCAGAGACTGGCTGAAAAATCTTGTGCTTCCCAGCCCATTCTCCTTCAGCGTTGTAGAGCCGTTACTGAGATCTTTCTCACAGCTTCTGTGCTCGGTTTCGTAATGCGTCACTCTAGAGGCAAATTGCAACACCTGTGCGTGAGGGGCCGGGCGGTGTGGACACACTGCACTGAGAGAGCCACTGGCTGCCATTTCCCAACTATCGATATCCTGTACAAACTTGGACTAAAGAAGCAAGGAGAAAATCTTGTCCATCTGTTTCAAAAATTCACCTCAGGGAGACACTATCACCCAGCCCAGACTGGCATCTGCTCCATGACTGTCACCCTGCTGCCCCAGGACACAGGGATACAGATGCAGTGTCCATATAACTGTGGACCTGTGTGTGTTCTCTGTGTGAAGTGCACATGTATTATTGATCGGTTCTGTGGTTTTGCACCAAGGCAGCAGATCAAATCCCTTGTATGTGTAACATTCTAGGCAAATGAACTGATTCTGATTCGAACTCATTTGGTTGCTGAGAAGTGAATTGATCTAAGGATCTCATCTAACTGGTTCTTGAGAGAAGCCAGAACATGTGCTTCAACAACACGGCTGGGCAGCTTGTTCCACACTGCCACCACCCTTTGTGTAAAGAAGAGGCTCCTGTGCTCAGATTTAAATGCACTTCCAAGTAGTGGTTCGTGTTTCTCTGTCGATTGTGAAGAAAACTGCAGGGTTAACGTTGTCTGTGGCTTTAAGGGTTTTGTATAGTTGATCATATTCCTTGATACTAACAAGATTATCTCAACTCTACGCTGTTAACTCCGTCCTCACATCCTGTTGGCTGTGACGAGATTCCCTGGTGGCCGAGGGGAGATGAAGGGGAGGCCGTGAGTTTTGGGTTCCTGTGAGACTGGGCTCATGTTTCACCCGGGGGGAGGGGGCTCTGAGGGCTCCGGCGTCGCCATGGCGATGCAGGCCCAGGCAGGGAGAGGGATTCCAGCAGGACAATCGGCCTGGGTGTGGGGGGGATGGGCACACACTGGGCACGACGCCAGCCTGGCAGGCACCGACTCGCCGGGCTTCCTTCTGCCCCCTCAGCCCGTCTGTCCACACAGCCCCCGTTGCCCCGGGGTGGCAGTTTGCCCCGGGGGTTGGGAGAGGGCAGTGCGCTCTCTCGGCCAGCACAGCAGGGGAAGAGGCCGGTGGGGTGATGAAAGACGATTTGCGGCAGCCAGAGATGAGACGAAACAGACCTTATCTCCTCCGCGGCCGCAGGAAAGAGGAACTCGGGCTAACAGACAGAGCTCGGGGTGGGGGATACAAGCGTGACACACATGTCCACTTCCTAACCACTGTCCATCCCGAACAGGACACCAGTGTCCCGCCCTCTACATCCAGAAGGCGCTCCTGCTCTGTCCTGTTCCTGGTTTCCCTGTGCTTCACTTGTTCTTCCGGTCTGTCTCGTCGTCTGGGGCTATATGTTTCCGGGTCTCCCTATCCTCCTGGCCCGACACTGGGATCAGCTGTCGAGAGGCTTGCCTCACCAGGGCTACCGCAACCTGTGGGTTTGTCTCGTCCCCGACTCCGCCCGATACCGTGAGCGTTTGCGCTGTTCCTGCCACCACGCACTGGGTCTCCCTGTTCTGCCGGTCTCTCCACGGCTGGCCTCCGGCTTCCGTGACAACCAGCTCATCCCAGTGACACAGACACACACTCACACCAGGACCAATTTTCCCAGAAGTCCATTAACCTACCAGTATGTCTTTACCACACTTCTTTACACAAAGGCTGGTGGGAGTGTGGAACAAGCCGATACTCTGACTTCTTTCAAGAAACAGCTGGATGAATCCTAGACAAACTACTATCAACCCGACAGGCCAGCTGAAGGGCCCCTCTCGTTTGTGACCTGTCTGTGCTCCTCTGTGGGCGTGACCAGCTGCTCAGTGCTGCCAGTCTGGAAGTATTTCAACAGCAGCACAAGCACAAGGGGTTGGTAAATTCCCACTTTAAGGGCAACATTGAGATGTTTTGCATCAGTGTGAGTGTGTGTGCACGTGTGTGTGAGTGTGTGAGTGTGAGTGTGTGTGTGTGAGTGTGACTGTGAGTGAGTGCGTGTGAATGTGTGTGTGTGAGTGTGAGTGTGCATGAGTGTGTGTGTGAGTGAGCGAGTGTGACTGTGAGTGAGTGAGTGTGTGAGTGTGCATGAGTGTGTGTGTGAGTGTGCGCACACAAGTGAATCCAGGAGCAAGCGCTTGCTGCTCTACAGGTTCGTCTCCAGAAGGCAGACTCTCCTCTATCCACACGTTGCATTGTGTAGATACTCACAAACTGGCTCAGAAACAAGGCGCTCCAGTGACCAGCAAGGCTGGCTCTCTGCTAGGGGCCCCTCGGAGCCTTGTTCCGCACCTGTCAGCCCACGCTTCTGCGGTTTCCCTTTGCGTTCCCACGTCCGTGCGAGCAGCCCGAGCCCCTCGCTGCCTCGGCGGCCCCTCCTCTCGGTGGTTCCCTGTAGCTGCTGTTTCTGAGGAGAAAGTCCCCAGGCTCCAGCAGGAGACACCAGACCTGGCCAACGGGTCTGCCGGAGGAAACCTGGGGCTTTTCCAAGATGAGCAGTGGAGGAGAGGAGGGGATCTGCGTTAACTGAACCGATCGCTTGAGTCTCTGAATGGATCCAGCGGGGCTCCGTGTGCCCATGTGTCCAGTAGTGGCTCCTGCCAGAGCACAGGGTGGCCAAAGGCAAGTGTGTCCAGCTGCCAGCCTTTTGAAGCACACTGTGTGTGTGTGTGTGTGTGTGGGGGGGGGGGGGGGGGTTAATGATCCTGTATTTACCAAACAAAATAGGGAGACGGATTTAAGGTTGTAGGATGTTTGTAAGATGTTTGAACTTCAGTTTGTTTCATTTAAGACTTCACCTCAAACATTATCAGTATGAGATCTGATGCTGCTTGCCACAAGTTATGAAACTCTCAGCTTTGTGAAAGAAAGAGCACAGTGCGAGTCTCTCAGGATGAGGTCTGCAGTGGCGCTTAATTCTAAACCCCGCCGAGAGCATGCAGAGCTCGCTCGCCTGTTCCTGGGCCGGACAGGAGGGGATTTCGACCAAACCTTCTGCAAGGGTTAACTGCTGAAGATGCGCCGGGCTGATGGAGACACTCTTAGTTCTCTGGCAAGGGCTGAACTTCACAGATGAAAGAATTTCTTGCAGGTTACCAGACAGGATTTCTGTTATGACGTCCAGAAATTATCTCTGGAATTCATCATGGATGCCGACAAGACTTGATACAATGCTGTTTTATTCCATTTCTGTGATTGGATAGCTTCCAGTTAGCAGCAAAAACAAGTCTGTGACTAAAACACTGAATATCGGGGAAAGCTCGATTAGAAGTGGAGTTGTAGGTTTCTGCTTACTAATGACTGTAAAAAGCATTGCCTTATAGTCTGAAATATAGTGTATTTGTATATAAAAAGCTGTTACATGCCCCTTTGGATCCTCATATACCCTTTCGGGGGTGCAATGACGGACCATTCTGGGAGTCCTGGTCCAGCAGGTTTTAGAGGTGATTGTTAAATCAGGGGTGTCAGCCTCTGTTCCTGCACTGCCTGGGCTGGACTTAGCCCTGTGCTCAGTTACAACCTCCACCTGTCTTCTCTTTATCCAGTACTGGGTCACAGGGGAGCTGGAGTCTATCCCAGCAAGCAGTGGGCACAAGGATGGGTCACCCTAGACAGAAGACCAGTCCATCACAGGACACACAGACACACCAGGGTCAGTCCATCACAGGACACACACACACACACAGAGAACATGCAGAGAACATGCAGACTCCACACAGACAGCACCCCAGGAACCCAGAGCCTAACCTCTGGGCCACCGTAACACCATGTGTCCAATTATTTAATTAGCAGCAGAATTACTTTCTCTGGTTACTTCTTCCAAGCAGGCTGGAAGGGGTTTTAATAAGTAACTGCATTTTCCCATTATCAACTGTAGAAGCCCTTAAGACAGAGGTATAAAAGATTAAGGAAATAATTAGCTTAATTGTTCATAGCAGAAAAGTCAGCAATTCTCATAGGGAAGAGTATATAATAAAGGGTATAAAATAATAACACCAACTTAATTCCCTCAGTTTCTGGAGTCTAGCAGGTTATCTGTACCTATAACCTATCGAGTGTTTCATACAGAGCCAAAACAGAGCTGAAACATTTTAAGAATGCATCGAGCGTATTCCAGCGCCAACAATGAATCATTAATTGAATTAATTAAAAACAAATTTAAATCTTCCTGCCAATTTTCCGAAAACGCTCATGGGCGGAGAATGTGGGTTGGTTTTTGTCGCAGTTCTGGTTCCCTGACCCTCGCGACCTATTTCTGGATTTACGTCTTTAACGTTGTACCTGTTACTCGGAGGGAACTCGTGACACGGCGCACGGGTCCGACTTGTTGTGGGCCGGCGCGCGTGGGCGGGGGTGGCAGCTGATTGGGCTGCCCGGCGCGGGGCGTGCGAGGCGCGCGCTGGCAGGTATTTACGCGCTGCGCCGGAGCTCCAGGTCCGACAAGCTGACCGCCGGCAGGGCAGGGTTACCGGCCACAGGTCACCGGCAGTTCTCGGTTTCTCCTGCACGCTGCGCTTCACCGCACCATCCCGGCATGACGGCGGTCGATAAGTATCTATTCTATAACGGGCTGCTGCTCCCCACCGTGGCTCACAGCCCGGAGAGCCTCCGCTACGCCGAGGGGTTTCAGTTTGTCGAGGACGACGTGCTGGCGGTGACCTACCCCAAGTCCGGTGAGTGGAGCTCACACGGGTGTTTCTGGGGGAGCACTAGCGAAGGAACTTCGGGTCACCCGCTCTCGGCGGAAATATAGATCGATAAATCGATAGGATAGCCCTCTGCAGATTGCCTGCCGGTCCCCGGGAGCCCCAGCGTGGGTGGGTTTGAGGGGGTCGCCCCCTAAAACTGTAGGTCTCGTTGCGACATCTTCTGAGTCTCTCGAGCGGCCGTGAGGGGACAAGTGCGCGCTGGAGCGACGTGTCCTTCCGCCGCCGGTGGCTGCAGGAGACCCACTCCGCGTGTCCCCGGTGGCTGAAGGAGACCCACTCCTGTTCCTGGAACACGGTGGGGGATTTTACCGGGACAGTCCGTGGGGGGTCTTGCGCTCGGACGAGCAACATCTCCCGGGATGTGAATTTGGATTCTCCCAGTTAAAGGTCCAGAGCTCAGACCCGCAGGATCTCTCAGGACAGGCCGGGATGGACAGCCCTCCGGTCCCGGGTTCGATTCCAACCCAGAGACAAAGAGCAGGCGCCTTGTGCGTGGAGCCTGTGCGTGTTTCGCCCCACTCTCCGGAGGCGGGCTGAAGGGTTAATTCCCCTCTCTGAAGTGCCTCCAGCACGAGGGTTTGCCAAAGGTTTTTCAAGCTGAAACTGAAGAACCGCTTTGTGAAAACTCTTAAAGAGAGCCGTAGCGGGAGAAGACAAACTGGTTCTAGAACACAGCCCAGATTTACAGGGATTAAATTTCCCTGAAATAAACCCCCGGTTTAATCCATCAGCAGGTCCCCGAGGAGGATCGTGCTTGTTGTAACTCGTTGATAAGTTATTCAGCGTGAAATGAACCCCTCTTGTTTTAAAACAGCGCTTTGCAAGGATCTTATTCAATACCGAGTTATTTAAGGAGCGCCAGGTTCTGTTTCTATTGACACATAATTATAGCTATTAAATGTAGATGTTCCCCGCCTCCCCGATCCTTGACCAGTCGGTTCAGAGCTGCGGACTGCTCACTCACCCCCCGGAGATTAACGCGCAGCTGTAACCCTACTCACAGCTCTCTCACACTGCGTTTACGTCGTGAAGTAAGCGGTGGTTGGCGTGTTTTTGTATGTTTATTTTAAACTGTGGAGAATTTGTTTTATATTTCTGAAGTGTTTAAAAAGCCAAAAGATGATTGGATTAGCAGGAGGTGGCGCGGCGGTCACCATTGGGTCCCGGGTCCAGTTCTGGACCGGGTACTGTCTGTGTGGAGTTTGCACGTTCTCTCCGAGTTTGCGTGGGTTTCCTCCCACGGTGCCAGACGTGCCGGTGGGTTAGTTGGCCCGTCGCGAGAGCCGCTGGCCGAGACGCGGATAGCCCGCGCGGTGAGGACGCGCCCAGACACGCGTGCAATCATCACGTTTCAAAGCGTCTTACACGCAGAGGGCCACGCAAAGCGCTTGACAAGTTTCGGAAAGAAGCACAAATGCGTGGTTTCTTCTCTCTGTACAAAGCAAACCAGCAGTGCAGTCGACGATGATGTAGCCCACACTCGAATCACACATCGGACCTGCAGAGACCCGGCCTGGCTCGGTTCAGCCGCGACAGGGCACTGTTTAAACTGTCTTTCTGCGACAAAAAAAACTAATTGCAAACAATTACTGCATCGCAAAAGCCAGACCCTGTCCAGTCTGTGGTGACGGAGGAAATCTCTCTCGCAGCAGCCCGTCCTGTTCCAGGGCAGCAGCCGCGCCGCCGAGAGAGGCGCTGCTCCCCGCTTTCACGCGCTCCCTCCGAGCGCCAGCGCCAGGTTTGCAGTCTCTTGCAACAAGTTCCGCTGCCATTTCAGCATGGCTCCGCAAGGGAAATACATTCTGTACAAGGGGCTGTTAGTGCCAAGGGAAACGCATTCCGCGGAAAGCCTGAAATACGCCGAGGAGTTTAAAACTCGGGATGACGACGTCTTCGCCGTGACATACCCCAAGTCTGGTGAGTGAGATCGCGACGGACAGACGGCATTTTCCACTGCTACCCACAGACCCAGTACAGATCCAGTACAGACTCGCTTGACTGAAGCGAGCCAGGAGGAGTGAAACCTGGAAACGGGACCGAGCCCTGGACTCTGCGCTCCGCAGCGGCTCGGGACGGTTTCGGGTCGCGCATTAAACGGGCGCCGTGTTAAATGGAGAGATTCCGAAACCGTCTGGATCCGGTACCGGTACCCGAGTACCTCTCGCCCCTCGACTGGCCGGACTGCACTTGTCTGATTAAGCGATCACTGTCCGGTGTTCTGATCGCCAGAACCGGGCAGCCCAGCAGGATCTGGAGGAGAGACGGTGATCTGCAACATCACAGACACGCTCAAAGCCATTTCATTATTTTCCTGGTTTGCTTTTGCAGCAAGGCAGTTTTGTTTTAGTTTAACAGCATTAGTTTTAAGAAAATGAAATAAAATTCTGAAGGCGGCACATGACGAGGGCTCAGGGGGGAGTTATGCAATCGGGTGTGTGAGCTCTCGCGCACAGGCAGGACAGAAGGACAGGGCGCCGTCCCGCGCCAGTCTGCTCTTCCTCTCCGCTACAGAACCCCCACCCCCGGAGCGCGGGGCGGGAAGGATCACACCCGGAACTGCGAGGGGAACTGCGAGCCCTTGTGTGCGTTTCAAGCGCTTGAGGGTCGTCCATCCGGTCCGAGGCAGAATGAGAAGTCATTTGTAACAAATCTCCCAGACCCGAGCTACTTTAAAGAGCACATTCACAACCTGAGGTCGTTAGAAACGGGTGAGTTAGGGCGACCACAGGACCTCGGGGCTCTGTGTCCCTGAGGGTGGCTTCAGAGATGCCGGAAGACCTCGCTCATCTTGCAGCGGGACTGGACTGCAGGGCCGTGTGTTTACAGCTGCCTGTCTGGTTGTCTGTGCTGTCCAGGCACCACGTGGATGCAGGAGATTCTGCCGCTGGTCCTGAGCGGGGGAGACCTGTCCTCGGTGCAGAGCCAGCCCAACTGGGACCGCGTGCCCTGGCTGGAGGAGACCAGGGCGGCCCTGGTCCTGGATGGGCGCCCCGCGCCCCGCGCCATGGTCACCCACCTGCCTCTGCCCCTCATGCCCGCCTCCTTCTTCAAGGCCAAGCCCAAGGTAAAGTCCGAGGACCGTCGTGCTCGGTGACACCACTAGGGGGAGCCAGTTATTGTCTCATTCCACAGTCCTTAACTTGGGGTGCAGACCATGCCCATTCTGGGGGTGCGAGCCAGGCCAGGTTTGTGTAGAAGGTCAATCACTGAAAACACAAATGAGCTGGGTGATTTCGGATCAGGGCTTTGGGAAAGGGGAAGAGCTCCAGGGCGGTTGCGGAGAGCTGGACCGGTCAGCGTATGGGGGGGGTCCGGTGTCTGACAGAACTCTCTGCGACAGGTGATCTACGTCACCCGCAACCCCAAGGACGTGGTCGTCTCGTCCTTCCACTTTCACCAGATGGCCAGCTTTCTGGACGACCCTGGGACCTTCGACGAGTTCCTGGACAAGTTCCTGGCAGGCGAGGGTGAGGGAGCATGTGTGTCTTTCTGATGTAGTGCGCACGAGCCCTGTGTCTGCGTGTCCCTCTGTGCCCGTGTGTCTCCTTGTCTTTGTGTGTCCCTCTGTGCCCTTGTCTGTGTGTGTCTCTCTGTGTCTCTCTGTGCCAGTGTCTGTCCTTGTCTGTGCGTGTCAGCTAGGCCTCCTCAGCGCTGTGTGACTCTCCAGGCTGATGTGGAGATGGTGTTGACAGAAGAGCACACACTCTGACCCTCTGTCCTCCTGCCTGTCTCTCCACGCAGTGTTGTTCGGGAAGTGGACAGATCATGTGAAGAGCTGGAGGTCCCCTGAGGTCCAGGATCGGATCCTGTACATCACCTACGAGGAGATGCTGGAGGTAGGACGCCTTCATCCATGGACCATCCTCTAAATAGTTAGTTCAGTGAAAAACAATTCTCTCTACATTAAAATAGTGATATATGAGCTTTGTTGTATAGCACCTTTCAGAAAAGCATTTTAAAGTGCTGTTAGTCTTCCTTGGCAACAGGGGGCTCCTTGACACCGTCCCCCATACAGTACGAAGAAGTGAGGGAACCAGGGCTGTTTAAGATGTAGCTGAGATCTCGATCAATAGAAACCTCCCAGCAGATGAAACATACCAAGACAGGTTAAAGGAGAAGAGACTATGTTGAGGTATTCAAAAAGCAGTGACAGTCAGTCCTGCGATGACTGGCGTCCCGTCCAGGGTGTAGCCTACCATGATCCCCTGCTTGCTGGGATAGACTCCAGCTCTCCTGCAATTAGAAAAGGGCTGGTTGGGAACAAGAACACAAAGACTGGAGGTCACACGGAAGTGTATATAGAACCAAAAGAAGGTTTTTACATAAAGAGTGATGGGAGTCTGGAGCAGGCTTCCTCGCCATACTGCAGGGGATTCCCAGAGAGCTTCCTCCTCTATTTCCCGTGGTTTCCCAGGACCTGAGAGGGGCCGTGCTGAAGTTCTCGCATTTCCTGGGGAAGGAGCTGAGCGAGGAGACCCTGACGCACATTGCAGAGCAGTGCTCCTTCAGCAGCATGAAGCAGAACACGATGTCCAACTACTCTCTGGTGCCCAAGGAGTTCATGGACACCAGCAAGTCCCATTTCCTCAGGAAAGGTGGGTACAGCACTAGGCCTTATCATGACCTGCGCCCCAGTTTCCTGCTTTCCTGGGTATTGGGGAGTCGCCTTCCCTGAGCGCTTTCAAATCCCAACTCAGAACCTTCTTCAGAAGGGCTTTTACGTAATTGGTTCCTGTGTCTGCATCTCCTACTGCATTCCAAACCCTTGTGTGCCACTTCGGTGATCTTCTATCCTCGTTAATTTTAAAACGCTTTGAGAAGCTACTTTTAAAGGCGCTATATAAAAGTTCATTATTAATCCCTTTTGTAGCTCCTGAAACAGGGTTTGTTGTCCATACAGCTCCTGTCTCTTCCTTTCCGGGGAAATGAGCAGTTTGTGTTGTAACGGCGCCTGCAGCCGGGGCCAGCAGGAGGGGCCGCAGGTGCGGCTCTCGCAGAAAACGGGATGGTCATGGAGTAGGTGTGAGGCGGTCTGTCCCTCTGGAGGACAGAGCCTTCCAGCTCCTCAAGAGGAATCTCAGACAAAGGCCACCTTAATAGTTGCAAATATGAACAGCTGTTAGAGAACAAGACCAGCTGGACTCTCGGAGAGGCGCTTGCCAGATTAAGTGGGAAAGCGGTTTCCCATCGACCCGACTGGTTTCTGTCAGGTCTGGGGCACTGCCAGTTCACAGGAGCCCAGTCGGCCCCAAGTCTAGCTGGACCTGGAGATGGGTGCACTGCTGCATGGGGGACCTTGGGCATAGCTGGCTATGGACCGAGGGGAACCCGTGACCCCAGCTTTACAGAGTAGGGTTCGTCCGTCGCTGGCTTTTGGGCTCCAGGGCTGTTTGCGTTAAAACCATTCCGACTAATTTAATGGAATGGCTTTTTTCTGGGTTTCAGGCGTTGCAGGAGACTGGAAGAATTACTTCAGCCCGGAGCAGGAGGCTCGGTTTCTGGCTGTATACCGGGAAGAGATGAAAGGAGTGGATTTTAAATCCTCCTGGGATGAAAACTGACCAGATTCCTTCTGCTCTCCAGTGTGGCGACTCAAGGCATTAATGTGTCGATGCTCACATTAGAGAAAACTGTTTGGTTTCCTCTGTTTAGGATGGGGGCTCTTCATTATGTGAAAACCTAGCTGACACAAAAAACAGCTCTCTGTTCAAGTGCTCCCGTCACAGATAAGTGCATTTGTACCTCAGTAAACTTTTTCTGCAATCATCCCTCACACCTGAAAAAAACTGCTGGTAGTCTGAGTTCTTTGTGCAAGATTTCGAAAGACAAGATGCATACCAGCTGAGTTGCCTCCAGATTTCCCACTTTTCCTTTTATACAGTCTTGTGGTTACTTTTGGATTGCGAATGAATACATTTTATTGCTGCACCCATTGGTATTGTAATCTGAACAATCTGAGGATGCCCCCATGTCATTTTAGCCACCAGTGTCTTCCCACACCTGTCTCTAGTTAGCGCAGAGTTCTCTTGCCGATTGTTTTAGATATTGAATCTCCCTGGCTCTGAAAACTAAAATCTATTTGCATGGCCGAGTTACTAATAAAACCAGTTTCTACTGGCGTCAGAATATTATATTGCTTTTATCTGGAAAAGTTACCAAAAATTCACAACTTGTCATTCAGAAACCAAGACATCTTCAGCCATGTTATTATTCTTATCCACATGGTATGGTACTGAAATATGGAACCGAATTGAAGCAGAGTCTCAGAACATTTACAAAACTTTATTAATACCACCTCTTGTTTGATAAAGCCTTAGAGCAGAAACATAAAAAATGAGCTCAGCTGCAGGAACAAGAGAGGGGGGAGAGGGGAGAGGCCACAGCGACGCGCGGTGCTCTGTGCTCCTCACTTCGCTCGCTGGTGCTTCATCTCGCGGGCCATCTGGCACAGAGCACAGGCAGTGCAGAAGCTGAGAGCCACCCAGTCGGAGCACACGGAGCCCTGCAAGAGAACGGAGCTCCGTTACTCTGCCGCGCGGAGTAGAGGTGCCAGGAGCCTGACTTGGCATTTCAGGATGTAGACGGCTAAAAAGGAACGTTTAAAGTCATCACTAGCTTATCATCTCAGGCCATTTAAGGTTCTCTATTCCGGTGGCCTTTTCGGCTCATTCTGCATGATTTTTTTGAGGCACTGAAACAACCTGCAGCAGGAGCTACAGCCCGCGCACTCTTGCATGAGACCAGAGTCAGTGCAAGCGGCTGGAAGCCATTCTGCAGACAGGTCCTCAAGTGTGTGTAGATTAAAAAATCCAAATTCAGAACAAAAGGCATCATGCAAGAACATCTTAACCCTCCAGATGCAACTGATTAGCTCACAAGTGATATTTAGAATTCCTTGAAAATATGTTTTTCAGATCGTTCACAATTGGTGAATTGCAAGTGTTATAGAGGACTCATGAGAAGCTCGTGAAAACGTGGCACCACGTCCAGACAGAATCGCTGCAGCATGAAGGAGTATGAGATCCTCAGTCGCAGCACAGATGAGCTGTACTGTAGAAGGGCAGGGGAGGCTCACCTGGATGTTGTACCTCGCTCTCATCCCCGTGCGGAGGGCCAGCATGGAGCCGTCCAGGAGCGGCAGACAGAAACACTCCCCGTTCTGCTCGGCCAGCTGGCAGGCGAGCACACAGGGGCAGAAGCCCCCACACAGGCCTGCCAGGGCGAGAGATGAGCGAGTGATAAGACAGGGGCCGGGAGGGGAGCAGTGGAGGGACAGGAGGAGGGGCACGGCTGAGGAACTGAGAGGGAGAGGGTTAGGAAAGGATACATGGGTCACATTTATTTGAATACCATCTTGTGTAGGAGCAAAACTCCTTAATAGAGGTTACAAGCGCATGTTCTAATATCATTCAGAAGCTTTTCTTTAGAACAAGGTGCCAAATTCTAACCCTTGCTATATATAAACCCCACCTCAATCCCTAATGAAAACTAAGGCCAATGCTCTTTATCCCAGAAAATGCCACAGCATGTCCTCCGATGAGCACACTGTAATGACTAGTGTCCACAGAACAGAGGGTTTCATTAATGGTATTATTGCACCATCTAGAGCCTCTTTGAAGGAGTTTTATATTGTTAAATGAGACTGAATTCAAAGTAAAGCCCAACCCAGGGCTGAGAAAGGGCAGGAGAGAGAAGTGATGACAGAGAAGAGAGGGAGGAGGGAAAGGCGCTGAACGAGGAAAGACCGTGAGCTGAGGAAATGGCTGAAGTAACACAGTCTCAGCACTTTTAAAACTAAATCAAATACCCACTGAAACATTGTAGCTTTAATCGTTTGGTACTTGTCTGATTTATCATTTGTGATGTGTTTTTTAACCTAGTGAAACTTCTATATGTTTTTACACAAGTATCACAATTCCTGCAAATACAGTAATTACCAAATACAATAATTATCTAATGTTTCCTACAGTCACTTTCTCTGGTTAGAGATCAACTGTTGACTGTCAGGTTTTAGACAATCCTGAGTATTTTGATATTTGTGCATGTCTGTGTTGTGGGGAATTTCAGATGTTCAATTCTGTGAAGTTCCAGTGTTTCGGACTCACAGATCTTCGTGTCGGCGCAGCAGTCCGTCAGCCCTGTCTGCCAGGAGACGCTGGGCTGGCCCGAAGTCCCAGCCGCAGCAGTGCCGGGGACCTTGGTGGTGATGATAATCTTGGGCTGGGCGGTCACGGCGGGGGCAGGGCCTACTGATGAAAGCGAGAGATGGGAGCCCAGAGAGGGGGGTTCTCTTGAGACTTGCTGCTCCGTCGAAAATGCCAGAGAGAAGTGTTGAGCTCAAATCATCAATACAAAAGGTTTCCAATGCTAAATGAAATGTAGCCCCTCCTTCTAGACATCTTCATAATTTTAAGTGGAAAACGACGGAAATTACATTTATTATAATATAGAGTATCACTATCCATTTATGAACCGTTTTATTCAACACAGGATCACCGGGGAACTAGAGCACCCAGAGAAAACCCACCAGAACACAGGGAGAACATGCAAAAGTACTATATATATATAACCGGATATTCACACATTCATCTACACTTTGGCATCTTTTACTGACGAGGAGGTCAGCACTGGCTGCTGAGAATGTGCGTAACAACGTGCTAAATCGTTTCTCGACACGGAGCGGCAGCCTGCGACCAGTTTCACTCGCTGTTCACCGCCGGAGAGCACCGCACTGGTTTCATATACAGTCACTCCGATCCGAAGTTCAGTCACTTTTAAAGTTCATGCTTCACCAACAACACATTTTAACAGGTACGGAAAAAAAACATTTTTAAACGCTGAAACTTAAATTAGTGAAACAAAGTGGTCCATCAGAAAGAAACAATATTTCAAGAACTGTGCCAGAATAGTTTTAGCATAGTGTTATTGCTACGCATATGCATTTTCAGCTTTGTGTATTTATTATTTGTATATTTATTGTGTACTTATAGCTGTGTATTTGTTTCAGTGCTAATTACCACAATAACAAACCTACCAAAAGCCCAGTGACATTAAAATACTACACTCCTGTGAAGTCCTTAGCATGTAACCGAGTGATAATATCATTATCTCAGTCTGTGGCTTCGAGAGTAAACGATAAGATACGATTAATAAATAAGATTAAAAGCTTTATTATTAATTTTTCCGAATATTTAAAATACAGATACATGTAAAATGTTAGACAAGATCGATTCTTGAGGTTGTGGTCCGTTTAATCGGGAGCTGCTCGGTAATTAAGCAGCAATTAGCCCCCGATTCGGGTGTCCAGGATCTGGGGACCCCGGCGGCGGTCTGAAGGGGAGGTTTTCATCAGAGACAGGTCCTGGAGGAGAGTCCAGCGAGTACAGCGGGCAAATAAGAGGTTTGTCGGTTTTTAATTGTATTTAGTGAAACAACGGCAAAACAAAAACGTCACACGCGAAACGGAGCTCGGGTTTCGGGGGGAGGTGCTGACCCCAGGTGAACACAAATGGGATTGGTGGGATGGGGCAAAGAATATGGATTAAATTCACTTTTATTATTAATATCAACAAAATAAACACAAAAGTTTGGCTGTGATCAGCGTCATTTGAGTTACGAACAGGACGACGTAACCTACCACGTAGGCCTATACCGAACATTTTCCTAATGTTATATATATATCCAGAGAAAGAGACAACAGTTTTTATCCCTTTGTAATTGTTTTTTTTTGCCTTTTTATTAGTTATAAAAAACGATTACTTAAAGACGGGGCCTTTATCTTTACCTTCTTTCTTGGACATTTTAAGCTTCGCGGTTCGGGGGTAACGGTTGGGCAGCCGTTGTCATGGCAAAGAAGCTGCGAGCCCTTTTAAAACCAAGATGGCGGGAGGAGGGGGATTTGTGACCATGCGCGTTCACCCCCTGTGACGTCACGGACAGAAGTCTATCTTAGCTCAAGGTTTTATTATTCTAAATAAATAATAAAAAAAACACCCGCTTACACCGAAGAAGGCTCCACAGCCGAAACGTTGTTTTCTTTCTTCTCTTTTCAGCATGGAATATTACTTGCTGTTTCATTATTATTATTATTATTATTATTATTATTATTATTATTATTATTATTATTATTGATGGCTATTTCTGCTATCGGGGACGAGTGTGCTCACAGTTAAATGAATGCAACCAGTCATAGCTGTATTTATACAGATGGCTGGCTGCCTGTATGCCCGTGCTCATTGCTCCATATCTCTCTACTGTATAAGACCTTTCATCTGAACTGTGGGCTGTCCCCTCCATCATCCCAGCGTACTTCTTCAGAATGAGCAGGGAAACACGACCCACGGGGCACGAATGGAAATCAGGAGGAAGAGCATTTACATCCCTTCTTTACACAGAGGGTGGCAGGAGTGGGGAACAAACTGCCCAACCATGTTGTTGGTACTGTGCTTTTACCTTGATCTCACTGTGATAAATGATTAGGCCTCTTGTTCCCCACTCTCACCACTCTTTGTGTACAGAAGTGCCTCCTGTTCTGACTGCAGGATCCCATCCAGCTGTTTGAAGAAAGAAGCCAGGGTATCGGCTTTGACAGCGTAGGCGTGCCTGTTCCAGACTCCCACCACTCTATGTGTAAAGACCGCCTCAGTGCCTGTGGTGCTACAGCACACAAGGGCGTCTCTGAGGTCCCACTGCAGAGCCACAGCAGACAGCAGCACGGCCACAGGAACGTCAGAGCCGAGCTAGGTGACGCTTCTGGGGGTCGCGGTGGACAGGAGACAGTCACGTCTGTCTCGTACCGGGTGTCGCGGAGTCGGGCTGTGCGTGTGTAACTTGTGAGTGCGTGAGTGTGTGTGACGAGCTGGGCGGCGAGCCCCCCGACATCACGAAGACCCGCTGCCCTTTACGTGACCGAGGGAGGCCTGCTGTGCCAGTGATAAAGCTAATTGACTTCCTGCAATTTTCCTCTAATTACACAGCCGGATTAGACAGAGGGGAGAGAAGTGAGGGACGGAGGAAGACGGGGAGCTGGCACACTGAGACCCCCCGGCGTCTGGCCGTGGTGTGCTCGGTGACTTTCTGCAGCACTGCACCATGGGTAAAGTAGAGGAAAGGGTTCTGCAGGTAGCAGGAGACACTGAGGGTAGACACACCCACATCTGGGAGAATCCAGGGGGAGTGTGAGAGGAGAGGGACAGCAGTGTCTCTAGCAGTGTCTCCAGTCCAGTCAGTGTGTGAATTCAGGGGGAGTGTGAGAGGAGAGGGACAGCAGTGTCTCTAGCAGTGTCTCCAGTCCAGTCAGGAGTGTGAATTCAGGGGGAGTGTGAGTGATGCACTGAATTCGCAGGTCTTCTCTCTGGGGGTGTCTTCTGAGAGAGAAGGCCTCTGCCCCTCCCAGGACATGCCTCAAGGGTCTGAGTGAAGGAGAGCAGCAGCAGGGCTTGAGGCTGAGGCGTGTCTGTCGTCCTCTGGTTTCCGTGTCCTTCGGGTCAGTTTGTTTGTCTTGCTATTCTGGGCAGCGGAGCTCCAGCATTAGGATGTGGTGGAGGAGGAGGGGTGAGTGTGTGTGAGTGTGTGTGAGTGTGCCTGAGTGTGCCTGAGTGTGCCTGAGTGTGTGTGAGTGTGTGAGAGTGTGTGAGAGTGTGTGAGAGTGTGTGAGAGTGTGTGAGAGTGTGTGTGAGTGTGTCTGAGTGTGTGTGTGTGAATGTGTATGTTTGAGTGCGTGTTGCTTTGTTTCTGTGTGTGTGAGTGTACAGTGTGTGTGAGTGTGTGTGACTGTACAGTGTGTGCAGTGTGTGTGCGTGTTAGTGTACAGTATGTGTGTGTGTGTGTGTGTGTGTGTGTGTGTGTGTGTGTGTGAGTGCACAGCCCTGCAGACACACTGACTGGCCCTCCAGGACTGGACAGCTCTGCTGTAAAAGGTTCGTCTGTGGCCGTGTCTTACACAGCGGTACACACACAGGACACACACCACACACCAGGGCTAGTCCATCACAGGACACACACACACCAGGGCCAGTTTTTCCAGAAGCCGATTAATCGACCAGCATGTCTCTGGCCTGTGGGAGGAAATAAGAGCACCTGGAGAAAGCCCGCGTGAACGCGAGGGGAACATGCAGACTCCACGCAGACAGCACCCCAGGACCACTGCGCCACCGTGTGGCCCTGAGGAAACAGGCGAAGAGCAAACGTCCAGTGAGCCGATCTCTGCACTGAAGGGCAGGCGCCTCGTCTGGTCAAGGTCTCTGTGGACTTCGCTGGCGTTCCTGAGAGCGCGTTCCGGGCGAGCATCTCAGTCTGGACGTGGCCTCGCGGTCAAGGGCCGCTGACAGCTCCCTGCACCCACCTTCCTAGGACCCCAGGACCCCTGGACCCCTGGACCCCTGGCCTCACCCTGCGCCACTGTCACGCTTGAGAGAAGAGCTCCTCTCGACCAGTTTCAGTGTCGAGGTGCGGGGTCATCTCACATCCCCATCCCGGGAGGAGCCCCTGTTCCCAGAGTGCCGCGGTGCTGTTGTGCTGGCGTAGCTGCCCGCCTCAGCGATTGCGTCATCCTGCCACCCAGCGGGCACCTGGCGGCTGCGGCGAGACCCCGCGCTGCGCTGGGGGGGTCCCGCACCTTCATCTGGGGCGATAATCTAATCGCACTCGTTCTGTCCCGTCAGGGCAGCGTGCGCTCGTGAGACCGCCCGCTGCTTCACTCCTTCAATCTCCGCCAGCTTCCTGCACAGCTGCAGTCTCTCCCAGGGCGGTCACAGATGGCGAGAGACGACAAGCCGGCGTTTATTCCCCCCGGTGTTTTCTGGCTGGGGCCGGGGGACAGAGCCAGGGCGATGGCGTGTGTGTGCGTGTGTATATGTGGGAGTGCTGGGGGCAGGCCTCAGAGCAGTGCGCAACACCTAGCCCCCTTCTGCTCCTGGAACTGGGGCCCACGAAAACTTAAAGGCCAATGGAAAAGATTTTGACCACACTTTTTTGTTTGGTATGATAAAATCCAATCGCCCATCTACCTGTGATCGTTACACCCATAAAAAAGCCTCTACAGTATCTGCGCTAGAGTAGTGTCCCAGGCCTGCATGACCTTAATCCAGCCCTGCCAGGAACTGTTCCAGTTTACTGTGGTAAACTGACAGTTCACCGTAGTACAGGGGTAGGCAGTCGTGGTCCTGGAGTCACGGGTTCCTGCAGATTTTAGGGGTGCCTTCCAACCAGCACCTCGGTAAGAGCTGGGAAACACCTTACCCACTTGAGTGGTTCAACTAGAGAGGTCTCGACCTGCCCTGCAGTACATTCGGACCTGGGGTTTATCTTGCAGATACCAGGCACTCAGTGTAAAGTGTATCACACTTCACTGTCTTTTGTACTGTGCTGTTACCCTGATCTCACCGTGCTTTACTGCTCTGTACTGTGCTGTTACCCTGATCTCACTGGGCTTTACTGCTCTGTACTGTGCTGTTACCCTGATCTCACCGTGCTTTACTGCTCTGTACTGTGCTGTTACCCTGATCTCACTGGGCTTTACTGCTCTGTACTGTGCTGTTACCCTGATCTCACTGGGCTTTACTGCTCTGTACTGTGCTGTTACCCTGGTCTCACTGTGATTTACTGCACTGTACCGTGCTTTTACCCTGATCTCACTGGGCTTTGCTGCACTTCGAGACTCTGATTCCTGCAACAGCTCCTGCTGCGCAGCTCTCTCGCCTGGGACAGGGGACAGAGGGTGTTTTCCTGTTTCTCTCTCAAGTCTGCAGTAGCGATGAGACCTTTTGATCTCCAAGGGAACGTGCTTTTCCAGAGGGGGATGTAGAAGATGACGCGTTTTTCATTTTCGCGTGACGGGGTGCCTGGGAGATGGCCTTGCCTCAAGTATCTGCGAGAACAATGGTTTCCCACCTTCTTTTTGTTTTTGTTTGTTGTTGTTTTTTTGCGCAGGACTTGAGGGACGCCAGGTTTCTAAAGACAGATCACGGACGACAAACAATGGAGGGCGAACAATGGGCCGCGTGGAGCCGCAGTCCCAGCGTCCCACCCGGGACAGCAGACAGCGTCCCCGGATGTGCACGCACGTCAGCCGCCAGACACACCCGGCAGGGAAGTGGGTGAACCGAATCCTTACTCTCCGCCTCTGGGGAGAGAACAGTTTTCTCCTTATCACCTTCCCTGGAGAGAAAGGCTTCCCTCCCAGTCCAGTTCAGGGCAGCTGGAACCAGTCCATCACAGGACACTCACACACCCTGGACTGGACACCAGTCCGTCAAAGGACACACACACACACACACACACACACACACACACACACACACACCCTGGACTGGACACCAGTCCATCACAGGGCACTCACACACCCTGGACCGGACACCAATCCATCACAGGACACTCACACACCCTGGACCGGACACCAGTCCATCACAGGATACACACAGACACACACACTCACACCAGGGCCAACTCTCCCAGAAGGCAATTAACCTACAGTACCAGCATGTCTTTGCACTGTGGGAGGAAAACCGGACAAACACAAGGAAAACATACAAACTCCACACAGACAGACCCCCAGGTTCAGAATTGAACCCAGGGCCCCAGAGGCAATGCTGCTGACCACTGCGCCAACATGCCACCCCCAAGCCAGGGCTGAGACACTCAATTCACATTCTCACTATGCTTAATCAGTGTGTGTCGTTGTTCCTGTCGTTGTTTCAAGATCATTGCTGGCAGTCTGTGTTTGTATATCAGTCCATGTCCATGTAGGCACGGGTCCACACACCCTCTTCCAGGTAGGGTTCAAGGAGCTGCTGCATGATTAATTAGCTTCTGTTTAATTAGCTGAGCAAGCTACATGTGGCTGAAGAGCTGCCTCTCATTTGTAACCCTTTCTGCCCCTCTTTCTGACGTCTCCTTGCAGCTGTGAGCTGCTCACCTGCCGGCTCAATGACTCCGTTCCTCCAGGACTGAATTTAAAACAGTCAGTGATAAACTCCAAACTTCAGTGGACTTCTTTAGTATCAACAGTGAAACACAGACCAGAGGGCACAAGCAGAGACTGCATTAAAGTAGATTTAAACCCAGAGCAGGAGGCAGGTGCCTACACAAAGGGTGGTGGCAGTAGGGAACGCGCTGCTCAGCCATGGTGCTCAAACTGATACCCTTGTTTGTTTTCAAGACACTGCTGGATGAGAGTCAAACTCCTTAAGGGACCAAATGGCCTCTTCTCATCGCTAATCATTCTTAAAACCCCTTCATGCCTCAGAGTCTGCCACTGAACTTGTGCTCAGCCTAGGCCTGGCTTAAAGGATGGGGGTCTCTGTACCCCATTTGCGACAGCAGCCCCCCCTCCGGCCTCGCCGCGAGATGACCCCCAGCTGTCTCTGCCCCGGGCTGTGGAGTATATTTAGACCTGCGGTGAGAGAGGAAAAGGCCTGGTCTCGGCTCCAGAGACTGTGGAGCTCGGGGAGGGGGTGCTGGAGGAAGGCGGGAACAGAACTGGCCTGTTTGCATTTCAGCTTCCCCTCTCTCCTCTCTCCTCGTCCGTAAAAACAAAGCTGGATTCAAGGACTGTGCAGTCTTCCTATCTCTGAGACCTGTTTATTTGCTCAGAGAAGTCGGGGGGGGGGGGGGGTCTGTCCTGGGGGGTATTCTGGCTGCAGGCACTCCTGGCACTGTGGGTTGGCCACTGAGCCTGGTATCCGCTGGAGTGACTGCCTCTGGTGCAGAGGCCATGCGACTGGGGGAGAGCTGCAGTGTTACACTCAGTGGCACTTTGGCTCAGTGCTCAGTGCTCAGCACTGCTGCCTGGAAGTGCTGGGGCTCAACTGCTGTCTGTGGGGAGTCTGTATGTTCTCCCCATGTTCGCATGGGTTCCTCCCACAGTCCAGAGACGAACTGGTGGGTTGACTGGCTTCTGAGGAAACTGGCCCTGGTGTGAGTGTGTGTGTCTGTGTGTGTCTGTGTGTGTCCTGTGATGGACTGGCGTCCTGTCCATGGTGTGTGTGTGTCTGTGTGTGTCCTGTGATGGACTGGTGTCCTGTCCAGGGTGTGTGTGTCTTGTGATGGACTGGTGTCCTGGCCAGGGTGTGTGTGTGTGTCCTGTGATGGACTGGTGTCCTGGCCAGGGTGTGTGTGTGTGTCCTGTGATGGACTGGTGTCCTGGCCAGGGTGTGTGTGTGTGTCCTGTGATGGACTGGTGTCCTGGCCAGGGTGTGTGTGTGTGTCCTGTGATGGACTGGTGTCCTGTCCAGGGTGTAACCTGCCTTGTGCCTGCTGCTTGCTGGGGTTGACTCTTTACGCAGTTAGGGGTGGGGGTGTTCAACAAGCAGCCCAGTCTTGTTGTTGGAGCCGATACCCTGGCTTCTCTCAGACAAAGCTGCGTAAGATCTTGGGATCAATAAGTACCCAACAGGTCCCCAGATGGGTCACCTGTCTTCTGTTCATCGGTATCAGCGATTCAGATTTCCCCACAAAGCCTGGGCCTCCGGAACCGAGACCCGTCTCTTCCACGGGCTCTTCAGGGTCCTGGCTGAGACGTGGGGTTCTCAGCTCCGGGGCCCCTCCGAGATCTCTGGGCCCGTCAGCTGTGCGAGATGCCAGCACAAAGGCAGGAAAGCGATCAGTGGGCAGGGACTGCAGGCCAGCGGCGGGGAGCTCTGATCACAGAGCAGCAGACACCAGGCCCTCCCTCCCGCTGAGCCGACCCCACGATTTCGCTGGCCTCCTCTGCTCTTTAGGTTGATGAAGGATGTTTCCTTCTAAGCGCCTTCAGTTTTAAGAGTTAAAAAAAGTCTCAAGATCTCTGCAGGATCTATTTGGGACTCTCCCATCGTCCACAGCAGGACCGTCCAGTCCAGTCCAGTCAGACCTGGAGGGTCAGTCAGTGTGTCTGAAGAGCTGTCCAGTCCTGGTCTTGAGGTCAGTGTATCTGCAGGTTTTCTTTCAAGCTGAGATCTTAACCCAACTCACCCCACAATTTTAACTTTTTTAAACTTTTGACGTAATGTGACCTGCTGTGTCTTTGCTTTTTTCCTGTGCTGGACACTGGGGTCTCCCCCGCCCCTCGAACGTGACTAGGACCCACGGCTCTCGCGAGCGGGCCCTTGGCACGCGAGCAGCCGGTAAAGCAAACACGCGCGCAGACGCGGAGCCCTGCTCTGCTCCGCTGGCAGCCGGCCAGGCGCGGCGCCGCTCGGGGGCGCGCAGGAAATGCAGAAGTTATCTCAGCTTCCCGCAGTTGAGGCTGTAATGTCAGATGTCAGACAAATATTGACTGAACAAGTATCATTTCCGAGCCTACTACTGCTGCTATAATAATAAACATTTTAATATAGTTTATAATATGATAATAAACATTATTTCTGTATGTTCTTGTTCCTTTATTTAACGTGATTGTCATAGACATACAAATAACACAATGCCTTGTATTATCGTCGAATTGCTTTAAATGTAATTTCCAAAACGATAACCGTAAATTTGCACTATTGCACGAATCTTTCTGGGGGTAAAATCCACGGACTCTCCCTGAGGTCAATACGCATCAGTTTTACCAGTGATTTCATTCTAAACTCATCATTCATGCTGCATACGCTTACGTTTACTTTTGTGAGCAGTTCTTCTGGCTTCGATTCATTAGTACCGGACCGTACAGCTAAAACACGAGCGGACGGTCCTGGCCGGAAGGCGGCCCGAGTTGCGCATCACCTGCGCGCAGACAGAGCGGCTCCCGAGACGGGCGCCGCGCCGCGCGACTGCTGTCCTCTGCTTCCGGGCGGCGCTGGGGGGGGGGGGAGGGTCTCGGGGGGGGGGGGGCTTCCTCACAGCCGTGACACGGCTTGAACACGCCCTGCAGAACAATAACGAAATCGAAGTTTTAAAAATAGGATTTGGCACGAAAAAGTGGTTAAAAATAGAAGGGTGAAGAGAAGACACGCTGGTCGCGAAGGTCGCCTGGGTCTGTGCGCCTCAGGTGTTCATCTCGCCCACCTCCACAAGGCAAACTCTCAGCGTCCGACGAAAGTTCTTGAAAATTGAATTTTCACCACAAAGTACAACCGCTGGATGATTTTAGAGCAAACTATACATTGAACTTCATTGGCTTTATAGTGGCGAGCATCTGAGAAACACTTCCATCAAGCCCATAGACGTCTCAGTGAAATGCAAGTCCTGTCACACCTGTAAGAACGTCACTACCTGTCACCCGTCAGTGTGCTCGATCAGAGATACGGGCGCTGCCTCTCCAGGGCTGTGCGGACTCCGGACGCGCCAGTAGTTTACGCGCAATGAGAATGACTCTTCAGACCTCCAAGTACAGGCGGCTACAGAACGTTGCATTTCTGGCCATTTTAAATAACAATATTAAGAACATTTTGAACACGTTCGGTAATAGAACGTCCTCCTTCATGCCCATGAAACGATGCCATTTTCTAAACGGGGAACGTCGCTGTAAACCGTCTGTGGACGAACATGGGTTTAACAGAAAAGGCGCTCTATGTGGTCATCTTCACGCAGAATGAAGGTGAAACAGATTTCAATGCTTTGAAAAACGATCGGGTGGTCATTTGCGTTAACTTTATTATATATTATATTGCCGACTCGGACGTACCGAGGTTTACATCTACTGTATGTAATATCATTTAAAATAAAATAAACTTCTACTTTATATCAGCAAAACCGAGCTTCTCAAAAACAAAGGGCATTTCGTTTGAAAGATTTCTGAAAACAATACGAACAGCAGGGTATTTACCCCTGTTTTAAAAATAGATTAAAATACAAATGTTAAAGGGTAAAACAGTGATAAATTAAAAATATCTGAGCATCGGTAGATATGTCCGAAAAAAATCATTTTCTGATTTACTCATTCCTGTAGAAAAGCAGAGAAAAGCATGAGAAATAAATGTGTATGGAAAAGGTCAATAGATTGTGGGCAAGAGAACGGTTTCTAGTATTTCTGAGAGGGGGACAGTGTCCGTATGGTCCACATCATACTCGTGTAGCTGGCGGGGTGTTCCCGCGTAGTCTCCAGCGGTGTGACCGCCGCCACACGGGCGGTTGAAGTCTGGGACGCCGCCCGCTCGGGGTGACGATCAAAACATCTGCAAAGCTTTGAAATCAGGCTGCCGAAAGATCAGATAGCATCAAGCCTGCAAGCCTGCGTCTCGCCCTCAGTGTGAGTGTCTAGTGATCCCAAGATCTCATACAGCTGTTTCCTGGCAGAAGCCATCGGATCGGTTTCAACCACACGGCTGGGCAGCTTGTTCTCCACTCCCACCACCCTTTGTGTAAAACAGAGCTCCCCGTTCTTAGTTTGCAACGCATTTCCCCGTATTTTCCCGCGGTGCCCTCCGGCCTTGATAAAAGAACCGGCAGAGTCTTATTACGGTAAATCCATTGACGAAGACAGCGACAAAGCCTCCGGTGCGAATTGCGAACAGTAACGAGATCGTCTGGAATCGTTTCGACTTGCTTTTAACACACTTTGTATCTGCTTATCTAGCGGCAACTCCAGTCCACTCCTCTGAACTGCTCCCATTCAACTAACTCCGTGACTGCTTTATCGATCTTGCTAAGTAGCTTTTAAATAGCAAAGGGTTTTTCAACTGCACAGGCACTGCGGGGCGATTCCATGTGATCTGGGCTCGCAAATATTCCGATTTTTTTAAGATCCTAGATGCAGTGGACGCATATTCAAGTAGGTCATCGGATACAATTAGCCGGATGATTAAAAACGCATTACTTCGGAAATCGTCTTCTTTTTTTCACTGTCCTCTAAAGATAAACGTGTAGCGGGATTCGCCATGTAGGAGCGCGCAAATATGCGCTTTCTTAAAATTGAATCGTTTCATTCGATCTGAGTGGCTGATATCGAAATGTAGCTGAAATGAGCCTTTAGAAGTGTGAGGGTTTTCAGAAGCAGAAGTAAGTTTCTCGCTTCTAGCAGGGGCTGGAACATCTCGTGTGCGCTTCTGTGAAGCCGTATTGTCAAATGTAAGTCACAAACACGCATCTTTCATCAAACATTTCGGGGGGAAACGCTTCTCAAATCGCGTCAGTCAGGCTCAACCAAAACCAGCGAGTCGCTGTGGGATTTATGGCCGCTTTAACTTTGGCAAACGCGGAGTCTTCACAGCATCTCTTCAATTACGAGGAAAGATTCGCTATCAGCAAAGCACGCTATACGCGCAGCACACTACAGAAAGAAAGAAGTGCGATATAAATGCCCCCCCAATCATCAAGGAACAAAAAGCCCCTCTCATCCGGCTGCGGTGCGGGGAGTTTTGGGGTACGTGCTGGCGCCCGACAGGGTGGAAGCAGGGAGCCCACTTCTGCTCGTGCGAAGTGGGGACGTGCAAAGATCGCGAAGATTAGGAGCCTTTCAGGAAAAGGGCACTTCCGCGGCCGGGCTGTCTCCGGCGTGTCCCTGCGCTATATAAGGTCCGCGCAGCCGCGAGTCCGCCACAAGCCCGCTGACACGGCACGTGCCCGGAGCCACCTGGACACTGCGCGCGGAGAGGATGAGCATCGCGGCGCTGCTGACAAGAGCTGCGCTCTGGGCGGCCCTGGCTGCGGTCGCCGCAGGTAACACTGCGCTTTCTGTCGCTTTCTCTCGCGGGTCTGCAGGGGGAAGGTGTGGGTGGAGAACAAGCACAAGTTGCGCTTTCTTTCCGATTGCTTCGGGTATTTCACTCGAGGGCGTTTGCTGGAGTGATTCGGGGAACAGTGATGCTTAATAAATAAACAAAGGTTCAAGAAATTGAAATGATTTCACTCCTTTCTTCAATTCTATTTAATTACAAATAACATATTTGATTGGCGAGGATTTCGTCGTTTGAAGTTTAGCTATAAATACGCAGGTTTAACTGAGTTTGTCATTGTGTTAACCTGATTTTTCCAACAAAAGTGTTTTTTTAATCACCTTTTACCTTTATTTCTGTTCTTTCTCGAACGGGGAATAACACAAACAGTTAAGTCAAAAACTATAAACGTTTTATTACTAAAAATCGTTCAAGGCGTTTGTCTCTCTCTCTCTTTTTTTTTTTACCAACGTGTAGCTATTTCTGCGACTCTCCCGTTGTGATAATCTGGGAGCAGCTCCGTTATTTTCTCTCCTTGAATTCCTTGAACCCGGACAGTCAGCTCTGTGTCTGCTGCGGTTTCACTGCAGCTCTAGAGCTGAACGAAACTGTCAAGCAGGCTTTGAGGAGTTGGGTCATGATACATATTCAATGGAAAGTAATTGTTAATGTCTCCACACAAAAGAATAAGAGTATACAACCAACAAAATAAGTTCCCATCCTGAGTACTTGGGACTCTCAAACCTGTTCATTTTCATTCTAGCAGAGCGCTGTTTTCAATAACTGAACTCCTGTGATTCAGCTTGATGATAAAAGATCTTAATACGTTCAGTTCCTAAAAACAACGGACTTTGCCTCCAAGCTGTTTACTGTAAGTTCGTAACAATAAAAATAAGTAATTTACGAACACCCGCCTTTGAGCAGAAAAATAACTTGCAAAGATCCCTCAAGCGATGTATCAGTCCAACTAAGCGCTGAATTAATCAAACTAATATTATTGATTTTAGCACAGCACCAGAGCGCGGGGCTGAGAATCCGGTAGGTCTGTAGCCTCGATTAGGAATGAAAGACCAAGTCCGGCTGTATGGGCTGGAGAGCACCTTCGCCACAGCAAGAAGTCAGACTCGTCCTGGGGACAGTTTCTCCGAGTCGGAATCACCTGCACTGCTGAAATCGGATATCGGTTTGTACCGTGTAAACGAGTTAAATAAATGCGGCACAAAACGATATCCGACTTCAGCACTGTCGGTATTTTATGCGAGTTAAACTGAACTCTGTAAGACATTTGAATCGTTGAGTGCTCTCCTAACCGATGCATCACCCCCTACTCCCGAGAAACGGTGCCAAGCAAGCCGATGTGTTTAACAAGCAGTAGCATGTTGCCATCGCAAGAAATCCGCATTTGTTATAGGCGACGGCGGGACGTCTTTCTAGTCACACGGCCATTCAGCAGGTGGGCGTGTCCGGTACAGAAATTAATCGCCACATCATTCCAACCCAAGTCTGCTCATCAGTAATTGATCGACTACTAAGAGCTGTTTAGTCAGAATAAGAAAAGTTTTACACGCTGTAGGTGTTGGAAACTGTACCTGAGCAATACGATTGTTGTCACTCATGACTGACCAAAGACACAAGTTTAAATAAAACTCTAAACAGCTCTGAACTGGGAGAAATGGTGGGTGGATGGTTTTCTCTGGTCCTGAGGAGCCCCAGTCCTGTAGGTCACCTGTTTCTGAAGATTGGCAACAACCTGTGAGCTACTGATGATCAGCCCAACTGTTTACGATGGGTGTTATTCTTGTTTTGTAAGCTTTAGCAAATGTTATACCATATATTTACAACACATGTAATAAACAGTTTGTATATTTATGATAAAAAGTCACAAGACTAATTTCCATTGACTGGGTTAATTGCAATTGTTAAAATATGTCAAAAGATCCAGAAAACCTTCATATAGTGTAAATATTCTCATATAACAGTATGTTTTGTGGCTGAAAAATGTAATTTTTGAAGACACACATTCAGCAATCACAGATACTCTTCCCCATCAGTCTGTTAGACTGAGGGTTGACTGTCTTGCATTTAAGCTGTTTCACTGTATGCAGTGGAGCTGATCCACAGCTCTAGAAACTGGTGTTTTAGTAGTGTGAATAAATTTAACCTACAGATGTGGCTGAACTGTGGCTCTCTGGGCCCAGGGTTAGTAATTGAACTCCACACAATTAGTTTCTGCCCCTTGAAGCAGGTGAGCTGATTAAGCCTTTTTGCGATTATTTCAAATTAAAATCCAAACATCTCACCTGCCTCAAACACCACAGCTGCGCACCCTGGCTTCACTGGAGCTAATTAACGTTGATCATGAACAGTTGATCAAAGCTCACATGTGGTCCAAGTCTTTCTGTACTGGTCTGCGGGGAGCTGCAGCCCCTCTGCACAGCCCTTTCCTGCTCTCTCCTGCCTCGAGCAGCCAGGCTCTCCGGCTCTCCGGGCTCTCCGGGCTGCAGGAGCGGGCTGGAGCCGGCGGGCACGACTGCAGACCAGCAGCAGCTGCGGGGCTCAGTGTGTCGGGAGGAGCTGGCACAGAGCCCGGCTCAGACACACCGCGCCAGAGCCCTTCTCCATACAGGAAGATATCAAACCCGCACAGGGAGTCCGCCTGGGTATTTATAGACTCCTCTCTTCCTCGGACACCGGGCTAGTCCCATGTGTCCGGATCCGAGCTGCACGGGGGGCAGTACTCCGAATCAGCCCTGAAAAACTACAGGTCGAGGAGTCTCCAGGCCCGCAGCTCCCCCGGGGGGGCCCTCCGCAGGATTGTGAGGTGTGCTCTGAGGGTCGCTGGAGATGCAGTGATAGAAACTGTGCAAGTGGCTCACGGCACCAATTTCTGGAGGGTCGCAGCTGCTGTTTCAGCTTGTCTTGTGAGCTTCAAAAAAGTTTTTTCTCTTTTTTTTTTGTTCTGTGCGCAGGGTTAGGCAAGTCTTTGGAGATCGTGTCCAACTCCGGAGACGTCGAGCTCGAAAACTCACATTTCATGGTTTGTAAAGGTAAGGATCCACCCGCCCACTCCCGTCCTCACCCCCTGTGTCCTGGGACAGCCTGGGCCTCCTCCTCTGTCCCACCTCGCAGACCTCCTGTGCCCCTCCCTCCCCCTGCAGCAGACACAGAAACGGGTGGGATGGCGGGCGTCTTCTCTGCCTCTGCTTTGTCTCCAGCCCTAATCCCAGCTCATCATGTAGGGCACAAGAGCAAACTGTGTGGAAGAGCATGTAAGGCTGAGAACAGGTGATACGTCTTTACACAAAGGCTGGTGGGAGTGTGGAACAATCTGCCCCAGTCATGTTCTTCAGTCTGATATCCTGATTTCTTTTAAGAACCAGCTGGATGAGATTTTGAGATTAAAGAGCTCCACTAACTACTAAACCAGCCAGAGGTGCTGACAGGACTCCCATCGTTAGTATTTCCTGATTTCTGATTTCAGCCAGGGGAGGAGAAGGTACCATCACCTGGCACAAGGATGAAGAAGAAATCGAGGATGGCCAAGATAATTTTGTCATAACCAAGATTGATGAAGTATCATCCAAGCTGACCATAAAAAACGCTAGGAGAGAAGATGGAGGGACCTACATCTGCTCCTGTGAATTTGAGGATGGGATTTTGAAAACGGCCAAACAGACTATCACCATCATCAGTGAGTGAAGCCCTACCTGCTTGGTCTAGTATCTAACCAGGATGGGATTCTTACATTTTGTACCAACTGTAGAAACATTAAAATGTCAGAGTCTGGGTGTTGGTGAAAGAAGGGCTGTTTATTCGTATGCATATGGGAGATCAGCTTGTAAAAGCTAGTCTTTCTGAACGGTTATAAAGTTAGTCTTTTTATACAGTGTAACAAACAAAGTATTAGCACATACATCATATGACTTGCTAACTGTCGACTCAGTCCTTTCCATTCTTATGCTGGTCTAACAGGAAAGACCTCCTTATGTGGCACTTTGCCAGAACTCAGCATTCACAAAACATGTTGTTACAAGTCCTGCATAGGTGTTATGTGAAATCTAAACGGACAGCAGTTGCTATGTGTTTCAGGCAAAGAATATGCATCTTGACCTTTAGGAGATAATTTTTTTAAAGCATTTAGTCTAGATTCTTCACAACTGATTGGACAACTACAGAATAACATTGCTGCCACCCAGGAAAAAAAACATCCTCGTCCTTATCTCACACTGATGAGAAAATTATCTTGTGATTATGCGATAGTAATTCTCATAGTAATTCTCATGTACGCGATAGCAGAATTGTCATATAATACCTATATCACTCCGTGCAGGCTTACAGTTAAGCAGTGGGACTGGTTGTATGTATAACTATTCATAACAGAACCATCATTGCTTTGATCTCTAAATCCCACAAAAGTGGTCCTTAAGCTCATAATGATTCTGTTCATATTTGCTAAAAATGGCAAAACCCCAGTCGAAATCTGTACGATTTCTGCAGCACTGGACATTAACACGGCCATTAATCCGAAAGTGCCAGCCAAGTTTATGGTGGCTTCTCGATGTGTAACAGGTTGTACACACACTGACGTAAGCATTGCTATCTCGTAATTCCAAGATAAGGGGGTGAACCTCTGCACCACTGTGTTGTCCACAAGGAGCCTCCATGTTGTGAAAATTCTCCTTTTCTCTGACTCTTTTTTCCTTTATTTACTCGTCGTTTCCTCCTCTGTTCCCACCATTAGTGAAGCCGAAGATCCTGACCACCACTTCCTACTACGAGTTCCTCGCTGGCGAAGATGCCACCGTGCCCTGTGAGGTCACGGGCATCCCCATGCCCACTGTCACCTGGAAGTTCAAAGACAGGAGCGTGATTGACAGTACTTCCGGTGAGCCGCCTGATGGCACTCAAATTAACCTTTGAACTGGAACAGGAAGGAGGACGGGGAAGTAATTACACGTTACTCCCCATCCAGCTGTTATGTCTGCGTCATAATAACTTGTAGAAAATGTTAAAAACGGTTTAATTGTGTTTATGACTTTTAAAATTTCGTGAGTGTGGTTCAACTGACAGCAAATTAAAAGTACAACTTATGAAATAAAGAACTGTTAGATGAGGAGGACTTGGCAGAATTCGTATCCAAAAAATATATAAAATGGCTCGCAACACTAAGAAATGTAGCACTTTATGATGCTTTGGCTTTGTTTGTGATGGGTTTCCTGTTAAAATCTGTAAGGAAGTTGTTCGAAAAGCTTCTTTAGACTGACTGACCGCACCCCGGCGCCCTTGGAAAGCGCAGGTGGGTGGCCGTGTGACTGCGGTGTCGCTCGTGCCCAGTGGTACAAGAACTTCTCATCTCTCTTATTGTTCCAGGCCGGATCTCCATCCTGCCCGGCAACAGCCTCCAGATCCAGAACATCAGCCGTGTGGATCACGGCACATATGTGTGTGAAGCCTGGATCAAGGCCAAGGAGCGCAACGAGGTGGCCAAGCTCTCGGTCTCCGTAGTGGTCAACGGTGAGTGGTCATCAGGAGACCAGCATTGGCCGGCCTGGAAGGGGGGGGGTAACTGTGCCAGGACAGTCAGGATCAGGGGGAGAGGGGGACTTGCGTTCTGTTTCTGATTACACTGCCAGTGAATGAGCTCCGGTGTCCTCTCACAGGTTAACTGACTTCTGGGGAAACTGGCCCTGGTGTGTGTGTGTGTCTGTGTGTGTGTGTGTGTCCTGTGATGGACTGTCTTCCAGTCCAGAGTGACCCTGCCTTGTGCCTGTTGCTTGCTGGGATAGACTCCAGCTCCCCTTGACCCTGTACTGGATAAAGAGAATAGGAAACAGTGGATCACAGTGAGTAAAGGACTGGAGATCAGCTCAGACACCAGATCACTGAACGCCAGAGATAAGGCCGAGACCGGTCTGTGTGTGAGTGGACGTGTCTCTGACTGTCCCCTTCCTCCCCTCCAGCTCCACCCCACATGAGGACCCATGAGCAGGAGAAGAGTGTGGTGGCTGGTCCTGCCTCCAATGTGTCTCTGACCTGTCCGGTCAGTGGACACCCTCCTCCGAGCATCAGCTGGGCCAGGTGTGTCTGAGCTGACCTCTCCTCTTTCTTCCTGCTTCTTTCTCTCCAGAGAAGTGGTGAGGTGTTACTGGCTGGTTACTGGCTGTTACCTCTGACCAGGTGGTTGTTCTGTTGTTCTTTTGTTCAACATGGCTTCAGTTCAGGCACAGCACGCTGTCTGTTGTCACTCGTACCCAAAGCCATCATGTCTGCCGGCTTCACGAGCTCCTCTGCTCAGGCTCAGCACTGTGTTTGAGTGTTTTGGTGCTGCAGTAGCCAGTGTGTGTTTACTACCCTGCCTTCTCCCTCTCCCTGACTCTGACCACTTGCAGTCCAGAGAGGTCTGACCAGAGCAGGTACCAGTTTAACTCGGACCACAGCGAGCTCATCATCCACTCGGTCAGCAAGAACGACGAGGGGGTGTACAACTGCACGGCCACCAACGCCTTCGGCACTTACTCCAGCAGAATCGTTCTGGGAGTCTCAGGTACTGCCTGACCTGGCTATTCTGTCCTTCTAACGGGTTCAGCCCGGCTGTTTTTTCCTGCAACATCAAAATCCTTTCTGGAAAGATTTCTATAGGGTGGAACATCCTGTGTGGTGAGGTCAGAGAGGGGGAAGTGATTCAGTGATGCACAGGTGGTGTGACAATGATTAACGTCCCCACAAGTTTCTTCCCACAGAAGCACCTTTGGGTGTAATGATTTTCTGAACAGTCAATAAATAATCTTGGCAGAAACCTTACAGAAACAGACTGGCTCTGAACACAAACAGGAGGGCATGACAGAGCAGAAACTTGAAACAAGAAGGAAGCAGGCTATATAAAAAAATACTAACCTCTCTTAATCCACACTGGCCTTCCTGATTTCACATACCTATTTGGTGATCTTTCATATCTGTAAAAGAGGTTCTATTTTAGATGTCCGGGTTTCTGCGAAATCAAACACCAGACTCTGGATATTGGTATTACAGGATGTGTTTCACATCTTTGAGCAAAGTTGCATAGATTTAATCTAGGAGGTGTGTGTTTCTCTGCGAATCCTTACTGTGTCCCTCTCCGGGCTGCTCCAGTGAGGCCCGACGTCCAGCAGCTGGGCACAAGAGAGGCTCAGCCCGGCGAGACAGTGTCCGTCACCTGCCAGGCCACTGGTGACCCCACCCCTACAATCCACTGGGTCAGGAAGAGCGACGGCCAGATTTTGGTGAGTGGCACTATCTGGCAGCAGCAAATACGGACGGGCACCAATGCCTGCTTGGGGCTGCGGCAGGCAGGAGTCTATCCCAGAAGCACAGGGCTCAGTGCAGGACTGCACACTGGACGGGACACCAGCCCACTGCAGGACACACTCCTACACATTGTAGAGGCGCTATGCACATCAGTCAGAGTGTCTGAGGAGACTGGGAGCACCCATAAAAACATGCAAACTCCACACAGCAGGTACCCCTGACTCGAAGAGGCAATAGGTCCGTGGAGACTTGTGAGAGTAACGTTAGGGATCAGCAAGCCAGCAACACGAGAGCAGCTAAGACACGGGCAGATGCAGGGCAGGGCTTGCAGGAAAGAGGAAGGCGAAGGGAGGGGAAAAGGAGCCTTCAGACAGGAGGGCAGAAACTGGGGTTGGACCCCTTCCCCGGATTGTCACTGTGTCTGGGACTGACAGCCGTCTCTCTCTGTCGCTGTGTGCAGAGGCCCGGTGACCGGATGGACATCAGAGAGGACACGAGGTCCACCACCTTCACTCTGAGGCAAATAGCGCCCTCCGATGGCGGCGTGTACACCTGCATAGCCAGCAACACGGTCGGAGAAGCATCCCAGGACCTCAGCCTGCAGAGTAAGTCCTGTTGCCGTATTACAGGAGCATCACAACACATGGCACACCTCGGTTTCCGTGTTGACGCGCGGTAGCCCCGTCCCACGTGTGTCTCCTGGTGCTGATCCCTGCGTCTCCCTCCCCGCCCCCCAGCGCCTCCGGCTGCACCCCAGCAGGTCCGCGCCCACGCCAGCCCCACCTCCGTGCGGCTCTCCCTGGATGCGCCCCTGGCCGACGGGGGCTCCCCGCTGCTCCAGCTGCGCCTGCAGTGGAGGGAGGTGGCAGCCAGCGAGTGGAGGCAGGAGCTCGTCGGTGCCGGCGGTAGGTGTTCTGCTCAGAGCCGGGGTGAGACGGAACAGGGAAGAGAAGTCAGAGACACAGGTGCTGTTTGGGGGGTGTGGAGAGGGAGAGAGATAATGGCAGGAAATGGCAGAGCCCCCTGGTGGTGCTGCAAGGTCTGAGCCTGCGTTTGTCCGCGCAGATGCCCTGGTGATCACAGGTCTCCAGCCGTACACCAGCTACAGCGTGCGGCTCTCCGCCATCAACGGGGTGGGAGAGGGCAACGTGTCCCAGGAGCAGACGGTCCGCACCATGGGCATCAGTGAGTACCGCACAGCCGCCGGGCCGCCCATCCACACCACACAAGTAGAGCAGGACTGTGACTGGTGCCTTCTGACCTGAGCCGTCAATTCAACAATTCACCTAATTCAACTCTTAACAGGAGAGGAGGCTCGGAGGTCTTTTACAATCACTACAGCCAAACTACAATTTCCTATAAAACTTCAAGGCTGGTTAGAAGTCTTAAGAATTATTCAGTTAATTAAATAATTAGACCAGCTGTGACTGAGAGTTCTGGTGATTTATATCCCAAAGATCTGAATATATCCTGCGTGTTCCAGCTTCTGACTGTGACTGTTGTTTCTGTTGTTTTTATCTGCTGGCTCAATTCCATCTCCCTTCATTGGCTCTGCCCATCTCTCCTTCACCCAATCACTCACTCGCAATCACCCGACCTCCCATATGACATCATCTCCTTCCTGGTGACGTCATCTCACTCCACGATGTCATTCCCATCGGCTCCCGCCCTCGCAGAAGGTAACCTAGCAACTACCACACCGGCCACCTTCCTCTATTGTTACCATTCTCATGCTTCCAACGTTTCACGTGCCAGGGTAGTGGAGTTTCTTCTCTGGTTCATAAGCACAGCAAATTATTAGAACACGATTTTATCCTTTCCTGGTAGTTTCTCTGTCTTTTACTGTTCTGCAGTGTCCAGTGTGTGTCCACCTCTCTCAGACTCACAGTGGGGCTGCTGCTCTGCAGTGTCCAGTGCTCTTGAGTGTGTATCTTCTCTGTCTCTTTTCAGGGGAGCCTGACAAGCCTGTGATGTCTAAAGAGGGAACGTCTGAGGGCAACACCTACAGGATTCCCTTCAAGCAGCTGGACGATGGGGGCAAGCCCATTATTAAATACATTGTCCGCTACAGATCGGTGAGTGAGACCAGCCCCTAACCCCTTCACCTGCCTTTGCGTGGTCTTCTCTGATGATGGGCTATATCAATGGAAAGACCTCCTAATGCTTTTTCTGTGATAAATTGGCACCAGGAACAAGTTCTGGTTTTGAGAGCCTGCAGTCCGTACCCACTTTCTAACTGCAGGGTGATGGGGGAGCTGGAACCTGCAGCAAGCAACAGGTGCAAGGAAGGGTACATCCTGAACGGGACACCAGTCCATCACAGAGCACACAAACACACACACACTCCACTCACACCAGGGCCAGGTGGGTTAGTGACTATCAGCCCCAGCACACTGGGGGGACGTGGGGCCCAGTTCTCACTCGGCACCTGTCTCTGTGCCCACGTCCCTGCAGGAGGACAGCCAGCTGGAAAAGGAAATGGAGCTCCCGGCGGACTCCAAGGAAGTGATCCTGAAGGACTTGGATTATAACACGGAATACGGGGTGGAGATCCTTGCTGTCAACTCCAACGGCAACTCTGCTCCGGCCAACATCTCCTTCCTCATCCCCCAGCCCATCTCCACCAAAGGTGCGTGGCTCCCCGCCGTGCCCAGCCTCTCTCGGAGGGGGCGGCCCCTCCAATCCGCCCTGCTACAGAGGTCTGTGGCAACTGGCTCCTTAACTGTTGGACTGAGGGCGGAGTCAGCAGAGCAGTTCAAGAGCTGGTGGCAGGAAGTCCTGCAGGGGAGCAGACTGGAGCGACCGCAGGCATCTCTGCTGTAAGGTGCTAACAACAGCCAGGTCCAAGATCTCCTGTGCCAGCTTCTCCCTCTACCTCCCTCCCTGTCCCATTCCTTCTCTCTGTCTCCCTGGCTCATTCCTCCCTCCCTCCTCATACCTTTCTTTCCCTCCCTCCGCAGACGCCAGGTCTTCCCCTCAGAAGTCGGGCGTGGGGACGGGGGGCATTGTGGGTATCGTCATGGTGATCTTCCTGGTGGTGCTGATTGCTGCAGATGCCACCTGCTTCTACACCAACCGCTGCGGCATGCTGATGTGCATCGCTGTCAACCTGCTGGGGCGCAGGCCCAGAGGCACCAAGGGCCTGGACCCGGAGGAGGCCGAGATCTCCACTGTGTAAGTCCAGTTAGACAGCGTGTGGGACACAGCCAGTCTCCCCTCTGTGTGTCTCTGCTGTACTGTGATCAGTGCTGTGGGACACTGTCCCTAACAGCCAGTCTCCTCTCTGTGTGTCTCTGCTGTGCTGTGATCAGTGCTGTGGGACACTCTGTCCCTAACAGCCAGTCTCCTCTCTGTGTGTCTCTGCTGTGGTGCGATCAGTGCTGTGGGACACTCTGTCCCTAACAGCCAGTCTCCTCTCTGTGTGTCTCTGCTGTGCTGTGATCAGTGCTGTGGGACACTCTGTCCCTAACAGCCAGTCTCCTCTCTGTGTGTCTCTGCTTTGCTGCGATCAGTGCTGTGGAACACTCTGTCTCTCTGTGAGCACCAGCAGTTCTCTGCCTGTCTGTGCCATTACACGCACTCTTTATTTTCACTGTCCAAGCATCAGCTGTCCAGCTCCTCTGTCAGTCTGGTCCTCCAACGTGCACAAACCCAGATCTATCACTGCCCCTGGCTTGCCTGCCCTGGGGAGCCCACCCTCGGCCTGGCCATCACCTGGGGCTGTCCTGTGTGAACCGCCTGCTCTGAGCCTCTGCGTCTGTGTCCCTTCTCTTCAGCCGCAGCGAGGTGAAGCTCAAAGGGGTCAGCACCCGGCGGTGCAGCGTCCCGAAACCGCAGAGTGGGGCGCAGGCCGAGGTCACCTGCGACAAAGCGCCCCTCACCAAGTTCGAGTAGGTGACCCCCCCCCCATTAGGGGGGAAGAGGGTGGACGCAGGACACTGCGCTCCATGAAAAATGGCCGTGGGGTGACGCCGGAGCCCGGTTAAGGGATCACAACCCCGAGGCAGCACCGCTTTCCTCAAACATCCAGCCGTGTGAGAAATGAGCAACGTTTGAAGGGCGTGATCTGGGCCGTCTGCTGTTCCCCGCTGTCCTTCCTTGCATGCCCCTTCATCCTCCATTGTTGCTGCTGGTTTGGACCATTTTCCACCACAAATAACTGATCCTGCAAAAATAGGTTCTGAAAATTTACAGAACGACACTCACTGGGGCAGAGTGGAGAAAAATGTTAGCAAAGGGATGATCTTTAAGCTGCTTTGTGTCTCCCATACGTATGGGCTAACAGCTTGCAAGGCCTAAAACTGCAGACAGTCTCACACATCCATCTTCTGGGGTGTGACCGGGGGAGGAGAATTAGTGTGGCGTAGTCATCTGAAGCCCATTGCTGCTTCAATGCCTGTGCAACACATCCCTCAACATCCGTCCTGGTTAACAATCAGCCTATAGGAGGCGCCCCTGCAGCAGCCCCTGCTGCTGGGGTCGGGACAAGCAAGGACTGACATGAGGGGAACATCAGGAAACAGGGCGGCGTGGTTCTGTCCCAGAGGAGCGCACTGCTGTGTTTGCACAGCTGGAGTTTGAGCTCGGCGGCCATTTTTCAATACCCACATGGCAATAGATCATTCAAGTGTTGCCGCTCACCTTTATTGAGGCAGAAAGTTGCCTGCCATCAGAATTGGGCTTTCAGTTTGCTTGTTTTAAAGAAGTTGGGTGCAGAGGATGATACAAACGCATGAACCTGCCATTAGTAATGTCACCATGTATCGTGTCGTGTCCCCTGATGAGCACAACATCCTAAAACAGCTTGTTTCTCCTTCCTTTGCTAGGAATTTGCCGCAGAAGAAAGAGCAGTCAAACGCTGCCACCTTCACTGAGGCTTGATGCTGCTGCCTCGCCAGGAAGTGACGCACTTCAAGGGCAGCTGGGATTTGTAGTCTCACAGTGTCCCACAGTTATAGACTACAACGGGCAGACACACCACCTAACAGTGGTAGCCTAAACATCTCTACACGAATGTCCCAGTTATCTCTTGACGGCTATAATGTTCTGGAGAGAACTGGGACATTTCTGCAGAAGCCTATAGGCAATTTCTCAGTTATCTGTGTAAGGTCAAGGTCGTTCCCAAGACTCCAGGATCTAAGCAGCTGGGCTATGTTGGGCTTGTAACACCATAACAAATAAACTGATACAGGAATCACTTTAATCCTGACATGTTTTTAAAAATAGTGCTGATAGTCCTTTGATGGACAGCAGTATTGTGCAGCATTGCTCAAGTCCAGTTTTCTTGCACGGCTCTTGACGTTCCCAGATTTCTCCTTGTTCCAATGGGAGTACCTTTGGGGATAAAGTAGGGCTACTAGCCTGGAAACAAATGTATTGTTTAGTTCAATTTTGCTTTCCGTTTCCTCAGAATGGTGTGGGAGAAATTTGATCCGGATGGGAGAGTTCTCCAGTGAAGAAATAGAAATTTTAAATTAAAGTGTGACTGATGTCAGCTGCATTCTTCTACCATTTCCTTTCCCAATTGGCCTGCTAGGGTGAGAGACCCCTGTTAGCCTTTTACCAAGCACACTGGTCACCCCAGGGTCAACTAGTCCTGAAGGCACCTCTGAGAGGAAGGTGCGTAGGGGAAGAGATTCAGTGTCACACCACAGGTATGGCCAATGAGTGCGACACTGAATTCCTTCCCTGGGCCTCTCCCTGGTGCTGAGCTTTGAGAAGTCTTTTTTGAGGCAGTTTCTGTTTGTTGTATCCCATTTAAAACAAGAAGGAGCCTGAAAGCAACCAATGACCACAGATGAGCAAAATGGGAGGGTAGATGTTGAAATGCTCTGGCCTTATCAGTCCTAAACAGTATGCAGACTAGGTTTACTTTCTCCATGTAGAAATTTTATTTGAACAAACCAGCACTATCCAGGCACTGCCACATCCCTTGTACAGACAATCCCTCTGTCTCTTTCTCTCTCAGCATCTTTAATTGGATGCCCCAGGAGCCATATTAATACAAACCCCTGTCTCAGAATATGAAAATCAGTGGGGGGCCCTGAGACCCCTTGGACAATTCTGGCAATGGCTCAGCTCCGGGGTCACCCACCCTCGTCACTCCAGGGTGATGTCAGCCTTAACTCTCTCATCTCTCAGAGGAAACAGCAGCCGTGTCAACACAGCCTGTAGATAACATTCCCTTTGTTTAATGAAGGCTGTCCAGGCAGGAGCCCTTAGTCTGTACTCACAGCTGACCCTCGGGACTCACGCAAGCACTTCGTCTTACTGCCTCTATTTATTGGGTGAAAATTGTGTAAGCGCAGCTCCTTTTATAAGCTATGGAAACTTTTATGTGTACTATATTTATTGATGTATATGTTTATAAACGTAGCATATATTTTGCTAAAAACGCAAGGAATTACCATTCATGCTGGTAGTTCACCGCTTGCCGTAGACTTCCTGTTTTATTTCTGACGTTTCCTGCGATTCCGCAGAAGTGTCTGTTATGTCTGTGTATCAGGGCAGTCAGGAGACACCAGGTCTGAGTGGTTGTGCTGCAGCAGAGTGCTCTTCTATTCCCCTGTGAACATGTGTCACTCTGAACTCATTAAAACCCTCCATTAACACAACTATTAACCCTTCCAACACCCCAGCTGACCCACACTGCACTCTTAGCAGTCCAGGTGAAGTCCCCGCTGGCCGATGAGAAGGAACTGGGGTGGGACTGATATCTGCGTGACACAGGCATCCGAGTCCCATCAGCAAAACCTGTGTGACGCTCAGATGTGTCCCCCACCTCCCTGTGCAGGCATTTCTGAAATTTGTTATTCATTAAACACTCAACAGCTCTTTGGTCTTTGAGCGTTTCAGTCTCTTCCTCCTCAGCACAGAAATCAGTTCTTTGATCCAGAGGATTTTGGAAAGTGTGTCAGACCTTCTCCATGCTTGAAGTCTGAATGAATGATTCAATCACCCCTATACATTTTCAGTAGAACAGTCTGACATTTGCGGCTCTCGTATTGTATTGTACTATGTTTGTGAGGGATCAGGCCGTTTCTTTATCAGCATTTCAACCGCAGTGACATTTCATCACCTCCTGTTCACTGTACTTGTAACCAAACGATCTCTCCTTGTATTTTGTACAAATAAGACTGTTTTTGGACTTTGCCTATTTTGTATCATGCACTGTACATTGTGTGTATATACACTGTTATTACATGCATTGTTTTGTAAAATAAAATATCTCAAAATTGAAACAAACAGCATTGTCTCAGTTTGCTCAGTTCCAGACCGCAGGTCCAGGCTTTCCTGCTCGAGGCCAGAGCAGCTGATAGATTTCCTCCCTACCTGAAGGAACACAGTTTCAGCAGGAATGAGCAGAGCTTCACTCACACTCACAGAATTGTCATCAGTAAAATCACCTGCTTTCGGGTGTTAATGCCTGAGCTCCGTTCATCAATTAACAGCCCCCACTCCTCCAGTGAAAACCCTGAGGGGTACAATTGTTCAATTTCCAATCACAAACCTGGCGTAACTGGAACAGTGGCAAGAGACCTAATCGTGATTCGCACCAGTGGTTGCAAGAAATGCTGAGAATGTTAAGCAGCTACTCTGTAGGGTCTATTTGTTAAATGGGTTATCTGTGTCTTTTGAACACAACATTTTGTTCAGATGGAAGATACCATGTTTTTGAAGAGAAGAATGTTTAATTTTGTTTGACATTTCTGCGGTTTGCCCAGTTGGGCAAAGGTTTTGCCATTTGTGTTTATAGGTTTGAGTATAGGGAGTGTAGTCTCAAACAATGTGTAAACGATTGTGAAACACTCTTAAAAAGACAAGAAAAAAATCACTGATCGACGTCACCATCTGCAGTACTGCTCACTTCTTGAGGAGGCTCAGGTCCTTCAATGTATGTAGTAAGATGCTACATATGTTCTATCAGTTGGTGGTAGCAAGCGCCATTTTCTACGCAGTGGTATGCTGGGGCTCTGGGATTAGAGCAGTGGATTCCAACAGGCTGAACAAGCTCATCAGGAGAGCAAGCTCTGTCATTGGGTCTGACCTGGACCCCTTGGAGGTAGTGGCTGAGAAGAGAATGGTGTCCAAACTAGAGGCCATCATGGACAACATCTCCCATCCCCTCTATGACAGGCTTGCAGAAATGAAGAGCACGTTCAGCAATAGACTGATTCATCCACGGTGCGACAGGGAGCGCTACAGAAGGTCATTCTTGCCTCCTGCCATAAGACTGTACAACGCATCCACCTTGCGTCTGGGCAGAGGCAACATCGACAGTGACCTGTTTCTGGACTGAACGCATCCAAACATCTACTGCTACATCTGTTCTCTTTCTTTTCTTTTCCAATTTACAACCGTTTTTTGTGCAATATATGCCAGGGACCTGTGCAATACATTTATATTTATATTTATATCTATATCTATATTTACATCTATATTTATATTCATATGTGTGATACAATTTTTCTGTGTACTGTTCTGTTCTAGTTTGTTCTTTGTGTGTCCAGACTGTGAATAACTCTTTTAGTGCACCCTCACTGTACTGATTGTATTGTATGTATTGTACTATTATTATTATTGTATCATTCGTTCCACTGTGCCTGTGTTGTCTGTGTTAAGCTGCTGTTGCACTGCAATTTCCCTCACGGGATCAATAAAGTATATATCAAAGAAAACTACAGTTCCCAAGACGCCCTGCATGCGTGACGTCAACGGAAAAGCCTCTGATAAATAGACGCGGTGGCGGCGGGAAGTAGGAAATGTTTCCGAGGTTCAAAATAAGATGCTGCCGTTTGTTTGACCGGGTTGAGCGAAACTAGGATAAAAAAAGGTATCAGGCGGTTTATTTATTTAATCGTGTTGTAAAACCGTTTCTGAGTGACTATTATAATGAAAACTATAACTGTAATAAAAACTATTGCTTGCATTTGTCAAGTTTTTACAAATACGTTTCACCCGTGTCTCCTCAGTTAGCGGTAGACAGCAGACAGAATGGGCAGCAGTGATATTTCGACACTATGTCTTTCCTGCATATCAGTAAAAGGGGCTTCACGCTGTGTCTCTCGGCTCACGGAGACGAGCGGAAGGTGAAGTTAGTAGCTGAGTGTCGTGTCTGACTGCGCGGAGGTCAGAGGCCCCTGAGCTCGTTTCCCATCGCTCACCGAGAGCCGAGCCTGACTGGCCGTGTCGTGAATTCACAGCCGCAGGGGAAGACGCGCATTTAAACGGTGAAACTCCTGCAACGCCTAACACCGTCAGACTCGCATTGCGCGGCAGTGGTGCCGGTGTTGGTCTGTTTATGTGCACTGCAGTCTGACCCGCTGGGGTCAGTCGGACTCCCGGTGCACAGCAGTCTGGTCCACTCCGGGTTTTGCATTGTGGCCACACTTTCATCGCACAGCTGGGGACAGGCTGCTGTGTGGGGTGTCTGACTGGAGATCCTGCAGAAACCATCTTATCCACGCTGTAGGCAGTCATTAATTAGTGGGCAGTCATGGACTAATATTCACTCCTTGTCCCGCAGTTGCCTATAAAACCTGGTGGATTGCAGCCCATCCAGGATCAGGAGTGAATCCCTGTGTTTGTGCTGCTGGCTGACAGCCAGCCCTTCTCACCTGAGGCTGGGAAACTGGAGTGGACCCAGTTCACGCCTGGATTTGACAGGATGGGAGACAAGGATCTGCCACAGGTGCTGAAGCGCTGGATTGTGGAGGAGCTGGAGCTGCCGGCCCGTGACCTGCCTCCGGACAGCTACTTCAGGACGTGAGTGAGGCTCCTGCCCAGTGCAGTGGCTCTGTGATTCGCTCCGGGTTTTACAGTGCAGTATACGCAAGATTGTAGAATAAGAGTGATGTCTTCCTGACACCACACACGCTGCACTTATTTTTTATGTTTTGTTTTTTGCTTATTTTTATTTCTCTGTTTCAGGTTGTGTCTGGGTCAGGGTGCTGACATCTGGAAATACATCACTCGGCACGTTTACAATGAGGGGTGAGTGGGCTCACTGACACGCTTTTGCAACCTGCCTGCCTGTTGGAGCTACATCTCTCCTCCAGTGGACGGAGACTCTGCTGTGGTCCTGCAGTGCTGTCAGTGAGAGCTGTGTCTCTCCTCCAGTGGATGGAGACTCTGCTGTGGTCCTGCAGTGCTGTCAGTGAGAGCTGTGTCTCTCCTCCAGTGGATGGAGACTCTGCTGTGGTCCTGCAGTGCTGTCAGTGAGAGCTGTGTCTCTCCTCCAGTGGATGGAGACTCTGCTGCGGTCCTGCAGTGCTGTCAGTGAGAGCTGTGTCTCTCCTCCAGTGGAAGGAGACTCTGCTGTGATCATGGCCCGCTGTAGTCCAGCTAACAGGATTTCTGTTTTTGTTTGCAGGAATGTGAGAATCATGCGAGGAAACCTGCAGTGGTATCCTTTATTAAACCTCCTGGTGCCATAATCTGTAGTGACTGACCTCAAGCTCTCGCTCATTTGGAATTCTGTAAAGCTGTTTAAACTAGAGTAAAGCAGAACAGCCTGAGGAAGAGTGAGTAGGAATTTACAGGCTCAGCACCCTGAGCATTTCTGTCACAGTCATTGTGGTGTTGGTAAAGATTGATTGTAAGAAGGGGGGATCTAGTTTTAAAGTCTCATCTGAAATGTGACCCCTCACCCAGGCAGAAGATAAGCCACATGTCGCCTTGCCTTCTAACCCAGTTCAGCCGTGAGACAGTCTGCCTCCTGGGCCTGTGCTGGTTTCATGAGATCTGTGTTGCTTCCACTCTGCTCAGACAGGTCCGTGCTGCTGTGGTCACAAGTCTTGTTGAGAGAGGAGGGCTTAGGCTGGGTCAGTCTTTCCAGACAGCTGCCTCGACTGGGGAGGCCCCATCGTGTTCATCAGGGTTTAGGGTTCGGGCTGTGCTGAGAAAGGCTTTGCTGTTGTCTTGTGTTTGAACGGGAGATGTCAGATTCCTTGACGGAGCACTTTCAGCTACAAAGTCATGCAGGATTCGGAGGTAAATTGGAACTTTTTGATTGTTATAGACTCAGATCTTAAGAGTTGGGCTGAACGGCTTGATGCAAGTTCTTTTTTTTTTTTTTAAAAGAAACCCAGTGTAAAGTTGCTCTCTCAAAGCCATGTGTGAGCAGTGATGGTCGCGGCAAGGGCACCCTTCTGTCTTTGACCTTTGACCCTCACCCTTCTCCCTGTGCTCAGTGGCGGGGGAGGCGTGTGGGGCTGTAGATTCTCACTCCCGCGGGTTGGCAGGTGCGGCGCGGCGAGGGCCAGAGTGAGGCGGCGCGGCGCCGGGCGCTGACCCGGGAGATCGAGGAGCTGCGGGCAGAGCTGGTGGAGCTGGACGCCCAGATCGAGCAGTCGCAGGCGGAGCTGGGCAGTGACGGTGAGGCCTGCAGGCACAGCAGGGGGGGTTGATATCACTCCAGAGAATCAGCCGTGTGTCGACCGTGTGTGCAGTTTAAATCTCAAGAAGCTAAAAAACGAACAATCAAACTTCAAAAGCAAAGACTTCTGAGTCCCAAAATTCGTGGGAGAAATGTGCGATTTAATTTCCTTATGGATGATCTTATAATAGTTATTTTCGATTGTTGCAGTAATTAGTGAAGATGTTTCTAGGCAAATATTTTTCCAATTTACTATTAAGAACATGAGAATGAATGAATGAATGTTATCAGCTGTTTGGTTAATTTTAATGAATATTGTGAGGGCTGGTCACAGTAAGACTCTCCAGCTTTAGCAAGATGTCGGAGAAGAGCGACAAAAATGTTTCGTGGTGTTTGGGAGGGGTCTGGTCATATATTCCTCGCCTGGTGGTTGAGACCCCAACTTTGGGCATCTTGTGGAAATTCGTCTCCAGTTCCTTGCTCTCCCTGCTGTCCTCAGACAGGGCTGTGGGTCAGTGCTGGGACCACTGCTCGGAGGCCAGGCGCAGGAGGGTCCTGCTCCAGGCAATGGGAGTGCGCTGTGCCCAGGAGCGCCACTCTCTGTGGCAGGATCGCCGGCGGATCAGTGGGCACTGCCAGGCCCTGGCGGAGCTGGCCAGGTAGGGTTCCCCAGCAGGGTGCTGCGCGGGCTGTCGCCTTGTCTGTCCTTGTGGCACAGCAGCAGACAGGGTGCTCTGAATGTGAAATGAGACTCCTCACCCGTCTGTGGATCAGGGGTCACTGATCACCCCTGCTGACGTGATTCCTCTGGAGCAGGATCAGACCTTCGGGGTCAGAGGTTCAAGCTCGGGGTCACATCGCTGGCTGCCCTGGGTCATGCAGGTGGTTTTCCCCAAGACTAGGCACACACAAAACGCTGATGCCTACAGGGAGAAACTGCATTCAGCACAAATTCTCCTTTCCTGAGCTTGCTGATTGTCTTCAGGTGCAATTAGGAGTCATTGTCTTACATTCTTCTGTATGATTCCCAAACTCGCTGGGTATATAGTATAAATAATGGTCATTTCACAAATGTAGTGAACCCTGACTCATCTAAAACAGATGTGTGTGTTCTAGAAACTACATTTTAATTGCTCACCATTGCAGACTGATCTCCACCTGGTATTATGTTATGGATATGAGGTCTTGTAACAGGATGGGATTTTATTGTAGGTCAAATACATGAGAACCCTTTTCTTGTCTTTCAGGAAAGCAGAAGTGGAGCTGGTTTTTGGGGATCCCTCTGACAGCAGCACAGATTCTCTGGGGTCCACAGGCCCTGAGCCCCAAGCTCTAGTGAGTTTGACCCCCCCCAGACAAGGCATGCCTAATTCTGGCAGACAGCTCTTACTTTCTCCAGATTTGTTGTCTTAGATTGATGTTAATCGTCAATGTTCTGGGGAGAGTTAAAGCATTTAGTTTCAAGATGTTGGTGTTTTGTCATGACAGTGTTCTTCATCTTTGGATATCATGAAGATGGTTTCTATTATGACCATATGTGTTCTATTGCGATAGTCTACAACAGTCCAGGTTCCTAACCTGTGACTGTGCAGGGTGGATTGTGATAGCACAGCTCCGGTTGTGACGGTGTGTGTTCCTTGGTGTGTCTCAGCGTGAGGTGAGAGAGCTGTGTGAGGACAGGCTGCAGTTCTTCTGGACCCTGCTGGAGAGCGAGCTGAAGGCTGCCCCCTTGAGTGGCGTACAGTAAGTCATGTTCAGGAACGGTCTTATTTAGGAGCAGATAACTTCTTTTCTTTCCACCCGTTTTCAAACTGCTTCTCCCAATTCAGGGAAGCTGGAGGCTAATGCAGCAGGCCCAAGGCAGGGCACACCTTGGACAAGAGTCCAATCCAGCTAGGCCACACGCAGACACAGACACACTCACACCAGTTTTCCCACCAGCATGTCTCTGGACTGTGGGAGGAAACTGGAGCACCTGGAGGAAACCTACAGTACATGAACACACAAACTCCACACAGATGGCACCCCAGGAATTGAACCCAGGGCCCCAGTGCTGTGGGGCAGCGGTGCCGACCCCTGTGCCACTGGCTGCCGTTTAACTCCTTTTTGTACATGAAAATCATCCAGTTTACAAAGCCTGTCTGGCGTTCATGTGGACAGAAGGGAGTCCTGACTCATTCTTTGGGAATTTTGTTTTTCTAAAGTGCAAATGGTCTCAGTTTTAAGATGCCTTTTATATGTCAGTGGTGTAGTAAATTGTAGTTAATGTACTGGAGTGTCCAGTCAGTGTGTCTGTATTAACCCCTCTCTCTCTCTCCAGTCTGTCTCAGGAGGAGCGCAGTGCTGTGTTTCAGCGTTGGCTCAGCTCAGTGGAGGTAGGAGCCTGTTCCTCTTGTCTGAGGTTTTGCAGGGTGTTTATAATGAGAATGTCAGTGGTAGGAGGGCGTCTTTCGATCACTAGAAGTGCTTGCACAGGTATTCTATCACGCTTTCCATTTTTTTTATTCTGCTTTTTATGGATCTTTGTCTCCTGCTTTCTGCCTCTATCCCGGGCAGGACCTGATGCGCACCCACCCTCCCAGCCACCTGCTCGCCGCCCTGCAGCACCTGGCCTCCCGGCAGCAGGGGGCGCTGCAGGAGAAGCTGGAGCAGCTCGACCTGTCGCGGGACGTGGCGGCTCTCGGGTGAGCAGCGCTCTGCTGACTGTCTGGACCAGAGGGCCCATCTGTGTGCACCTCTAAGGTTCTTGGGTAGATAATTCAGTTTTTTAGAGGGTTCATACTTTCTTCAGGGGGGTGCAAGTTCTCTCCTGCAGCTCTGTGAAAGTCTGTGGAGTGTCAGTGGACCTAGAACTTCAGTGTCAAATTAGCAAAGATTAACAACCTTTTTATTGTGCTGTATAAAGTAGGTAGTAACGGATGGATCGCATGGATGTCCAGCTCCTGTCTCTTCTGCAGTAGGGCAGAACGGTGTTCATACAGCCCATGGCGCTGGAGCTGGACCGTTTCCTTTCCCACAATGCATCAGTGCTGTGTCCCTGTCCCGCCTCAGGTTCCGCTACGAGAGTGACCACCTGCTGGACCTCTCCAAGGAGACGGCGGCGCCGCTGCCTTCGGTCAGGCTGCTCCTGCAGGTGCCTGCGGCCCGGGGTATTCTGGGAACGAGACACTACACACGCACACGAGACACAGGGTTCCCTCGGCCGCGGAGAGACGCTCACTATTCAAGGAATATCATGCTTCTGGACCCCAGGGCCTTGTTGGTGCACGGTCCCCTGTTGGCAGACCTTATGGGCTGGAAATGATGTACCCTACCTTACTACCCCAGAGCATTCAGCTGCATCTCAACAGCACAATGAAGTGGCCCAGCCAGCCGTGATGCACCAGCTCATAGCTCTTATGTAAACGTGTCTCCTCTTATTTGTTAACTCCCTGAATGTTTTGAATCATGTTTCGTATGATGCTTTGTAACCTTGACCAGCCATCAATGTCTGAGGCCTGGAAGGACTCCCCCCTTGATATTCGTTGGAAACTGCAGTAAAACAGGAAGTCCGAGCAGAAGGGCATTGTGGGAGGGGGTGGTGCT